>NW_027397128.1:2031259-2307979 GCF_003265705.2 Callorhinus ursinus
AGAAAGAAAGAAAGAAAGAAAGAAAGAAAGAAAGAAAGAAAAGAAAGAAAAGAAAGAGAAAGAAAGAAAGAAAGAAAGAAAGAAAGAAAGAAAGAAAGAAAGAAAGAAAGAAAGAAGGAA
Source organism: Callorhinus ursinus (assembly GCF_003265705.2). NCBI lineage: Eukaryota > Metazoa > Chordata > Mammalia > Carnivora > Otariidae > Callorhinus > Callorhinus ursinus. The sequence continues at coordinate 2,031,380 of NW_027397128.1, forward strand.
GGAAAGAAAGAAAGAAAGAAAGAAAGAAAGAGAAAAAGAAAAGAAAAAAAAAAGAAAAAGAAGGTAGATCCTATTTCCCCTAGAGCTTTGCAGGTCCCTATGATCAGCAGACTTGGTGCATGTGAGGGGTTTGTGCTGGTCCTCTGTGGGAGGGGTTTGCTGTACTGATTCTCAGGTCAACTTGGCCTCTGGAGATTCACCTGCAGGGTGCAGGGGGGGCAGGGCTTGGTGTAAATGGCTCCAGTCTCCACTGGGGGGCGCTGTGCTGCTCACCGAAGTCAGTCAGGCCCCCATCACTCCTCAGGAAGCCCTCCCAGAAGAATGAACAGCCACCCCTCTTGTGTCCCCGACTTCCGTGAGATCCCTGACTTCACCCTGTGTATGTCTGAGCTGTCTGCCTCCTAGGCAGCACAGTAGTCTTGTGTTTTATCTTAGATATGAGGCTATGTTTCAGAACTCCAAAATTATGGACACACATAGCACAGACCTGCACTGATCGTCTGGCGGAGGGTCTCTCTGTGCTTTTGTCATTCACTTGTTTGTTCCATAAAGGTGGTTGCAGGACCTTGCAGTGGTTCAGAGTTTATGGTGAAGCACCGCAAAAAGCTGGCACCAGGGTATGCTGCCCTCAGCTGGTGTCTTTGTTCCTATGCTAGGGAATAGGGCAGCACTTTGGCACCATCAGTTCTTTTCTCCCCACTGAGGCCATGCCACCACTCCCAAATGCACTCTAAGAAAGGGAACTCTTTCTCTCTGTACAACCCAGAGGATCTTCAAACCATGCTGCCCCTTTCTGGGTCTCCACCCTCCTTCCCCACAGGAGCACTGCTTAGCTTGCCAGGCATGACTCCGGCAATGGTGTGGACTTCCAAAAAATCAGACTTTACACTCCACTGTTTATAACTTGGAGAAGTCAGCCTCTATCCTTTTCCCAGTCAGTGGTTTTAGGGAAGATATTTTCTTGCGCAATCACCTGCTTACTGCTTCACTCTTTCTCTACCCCTCTCTCTCTTTCCTCCCTCCATAATCAGGGCACGCTCCCCTACACAGCACTCACAGTTCGTTTCTCCTCCAAATCAACTCTCCACAGCTCTTACCTTCCATGAGGTGGCCATTTTTTCTACTTTTAGACATGCAGTTCTGTTCTCTCAGTCCTCAGATTGGTATCTTGGGTGTTCAGAATGATTTGATATTTATCTAGCTGTGTTGGAGGGATGAGGCAAACTTAGGGTCCCCCTACTCCTCCACCATCTTAACTGCTCCCCAACCAACATTTGACATTTTAATTATAATGTGTCAGGGTGTATATTTCCTTGGGTTCAATTTATTTGGAACTCTCTGGGTTTCCTGGACTAGAATTTCAGTTTCCTTCCCTAGATTAGGTAAGTTTCAGCTATTATTTATATAAATAAATTTCCTGCCTCTTTTCATCTCACTTTTTTTTTTGGTACCTTTGTAATGGGGATAATTTTCTGCCTCATATTCTCCCTTTCTTTCTTTTCTTTTTTTTTTAAAGATTTTATTTATTTGACACAAACACACACAGAGATAGAGCAAGCACAAGCGGGGGGGCAGCAGGCAGGGGAGAAGCAGGTTCCCCACTGAGCAAGGAGCCTGATGTGGGGCTTGATCCCAGGACCCCAGGATCATGACCTGGGCTGGAGGCAGCCACTTAACTGACTGAGCCACGCAGGTATCCCCCATTTCTCTTTTTCTGCTTGATATTTTCTGCAAGTATTCTTTAAGTTATCTTCACTTTTTAACATTAAAGTACAATTGACATACAATTTCTTACCTGTTTCAGGTATACATTGTAGTGATTCTATATTTTTAAACATTACAAAATGATCCCCCTGGTACATCTACTTATCATCTATCACTATACAAAGATGTTACAATATTATTGACTATAATTCTTTATGCTGCACATCTTTGCAACTTATTTATTTTAAAACTATAAGTTTGGGGATGCCAGTCAGGTTAAGTGTCTGCCTTCAGTTCAGGTCATGATCCTGGAGTCCCAGGATCAAGTTCCACATTGGGCTCCTCACTCAGCCTGCTGCTCCTCCTGCTTGTGTGCTCTCTCTGTCAAATAAATAAATGAAATCTTAAAAAACAACAACAACAATCTAGAAGTTTGTACCTCTTACTCCCCTTTACCTATTTCACCCATTCCTCTACTTTTCTCTCTTCTGGCAATCACTATTTTGTTCTCTATATCCATGAGTCTCTATCTGTTTTGTTTGCTCATGTCTTGTTTTTTAGATTTCTCACATAAGTAAATTCATATGGCATTTCTCTCTGTTGACTTATTCTACATATCATATTCATTTATGTTATTGCAAATGGCAAGATTTCATGCTTTTTATGGCTAGGTAATATTTCATTTATATGTATATCACATCTTTATTATCCATTTATGGACACTTAGGTTGCTTCCATATCTTTGGTATTGTAAATATTCTTCATTGAGCATAGGGGGCATATTTCTAACTGAACTGATATTTTGTTTTCTTTGGATAAATTTTTAGAAGTGGAATTTCTGGATCTTATGGTAGTTCTATTTGAGGAACCTCCATATTGTTTTCCATATTGGCTGCCTGAATTCACATTCCCATCAACAGTGCATGACACTTTCCTTTCTCAACATCCTCACCAAAACTTGCTATTTTTTTTAATAATAAGGAATTTGACAACTATGAGGTGATATTGTTGTTTTGATTTTTATTCCCTTGGTTAGCAGTGATGTTGAGCATCTTTTCAGGTATGCCTCTCTGGAAAAATATCTATTCAAAACTACTACCCATTTTTCTTGTGAAAACTGGACAGCAACATGCTGAAGAATGAAAATGGACCACTTTCTTACACCATACACAAAGATAAATTCAAAATGGATGAAAGACCTAAATGTGAGACAAGAAACCATCAAAATCCTAGAGAATACAGACAGTAACTACTTTGATTTGGACAATAACAACTTCTTACTAGAGACATCTCCTGAGGCAAGGGAAACAAAAGGAAAAATGAACTATTTGTTCTTCATCAAGATAAAAAGCTTCTGCACAGTGAAGGAAACAATCAACAAAACTAAAAGCCAACCTATGGAATGGGAGAAGATATTTGCAAATGACATATCAGATAAAGGGGTAGTATAAAAATTATATGAAGAATTTAAACTCCACACCCCAAAACCAATTTATCCAATTAAAAAAATGGACAGAAGACACAAATGGATATATTTCCAAAGAGGACATACAGATGGCTAACAACACATGGAAAGATGCTCAACTCACTCATCATCAGGGAAATGCAAATCAAAAATACAATGAGATATCACCTCATATCTGCCAGAAAGGCTAAAATTAATAACACAGGAAACAACAGGTGCTGGTGAGGATGCAGAGAAAAGGGAACCCTCTTACACTGTTGGTAGGAATGCAAACTGGTGCAGCAACTCTAGAAAATAGTATGGAGGTCCCTCAAAAAGTTAAAAAGAGGACTCAATTGCACTACTAAGTATTTACCTAAAGGATACATAAATACTGATTTGAAGGGATATGGGCACCTGGTTGTTTATATCAGCATTATTAACAATAGCCAAATTATAGAAAGAGGCCAAATGTTCTTTGACTGATGAGTGGATAAAGAAGATTTGGTATTAACATATGTACAATGGAATATTACTCAGCCATCAAAAAGAATGAAATCTTGCCATTTGTAATGACATGGATGGAGCTAAAGAGCATTATGCTAAGTGCAATAAGCAAGACAGAGAAATACTAATACCATGTGACTTCGCTCATATGTGGAATTTAAGAAACAAAACAAATTGAAAATAGGGGTAAAAAGAGAGAGAGGCAAATCATGAAACAGACTCTTAACTACTATAGAGAACAAACTGAGGGTTGCTGGAGGGGAGGTGGATGGGGGATGGTTTAAATAGGTGATGGGTATTAAGGAGGGCACTTGTGATGAGCACTGACTGTTGTATGTAAGTGATGAATCACTAAATTCTACACCTAAAACTAGTATTACATAGTATGTTAACTAATTGGAATTTAAATAAGAACTTGAAACTACAAAAACAAAATCTACTACCCATTTGTTAGTTGAATTGCTTTCTTATATTAAGTTGTGTGAGTACTTTAAAAATTTTTATAGTAACATCTTATCAGATATATGATTAACAGATATCTTCTTCCATTCATTAGATTGCCTTTTTCAATTTTGTTGATGTTTTCCTTAGCTATGCAAAAGGCTTTTAGTTTGAAGTAGATCCATTTGTTTATTTAAGCTGTTGTTGCCCTAGTCTGAGGAAAGTGGTCTAAAAATATTTTTATTTTTTTAAGATTTTATTTATTTATTTGAGAGAGAGAGAACACACGAGCAGGGGGGAGGGGCGGAGGGAGAAGGAGAAGCAGACTTCCTACTGAACAGAGAGCACGATCATGACCTGAGCCAAAGGCAGACACTCAACCAACTGAGCCACTCTGGTGTTCCTGAAAATATTTTTAAAACTGATGTCCAGGGGAGAGTCCAAGATGGTGGAAGGGTAGGAAACCTTAATTTCATCTGGTCCCAGGAATTCAGTTAGATAGCTATCAAATCATTATGAATACCTACAAACTCAACCAGAGATTGAAGAAAAGAATAGCTGCAACCCTACAAATAGAAAAGCGAGCACTTTCTTCAAGGTAGGATGTGCGGAGAAGTGAATCCAAGGTGATATATGAGAAGATAGACCACGGAGGGAGGGAACCTCTGTTAGCCAGCTACCGGCAAGAGATATAGCAGCAGAGCACAAAAACAGAACTTTTAGAAGTCTGCTCTGGTGAGGGACATTGCTCCAGCTGCTAGGCCAGGATGGAACCCTAGCTGGGGTGGTGTGGTCTCAGGATACTTGGGGTCACAGGAACACTGGGGGTGCTTAAGTGTGGCAGAGCTCCCAGGCATTGGAGCAGGGAAGCCGGCTGCAAAGAGTGAGCCCAGGAGTGGGCTCTCAGCTCAGGATTGCCATAAACCTCGAACTGTGGCAGTCAGGCAATTGCTCTCTGAGCAGGGGCCCAACAAGCAGCATAACCAGCGAGACCCCCTTTCCTCCCCTGGGAGGAGTGGCGCGAGAGAGCCCCACAGGATTCTGCAGGGTTTAGAGACTTGAAATGGGGTCACATGCCTGAGATAGAAATGCTTAGTCATAGGCTGGGTGAGCACAGAGTGTGGCCGGAGACCAGGGAGACAGTAGTGATTGACCGCTTTTCTCTGAGGGCTCACTAAGGAGTGGGGTCCTGAGCTTTTGGCTCCAAGGCCTGATATTGGGAGGCCGCCATTTTCATTCTCATCCTCTAAAGCTGCATGGAAAGCCTTGAGGGAACAAAAGCCACATAGAGCAAACTGGAACAGATTACTTAGCCTGGCCCCCTGCAAGGGCAGTACAATTCAGCCTGGGGCAAATACACTTGAGAATCAATGCAACAGGCCCCTCCTGCAGAAGATCAGCAAGAACATCCAGCCAAGACCAAGTTTACCAATCAATGAGAACTGCAAAACTCCAGCGCTAGGGAAATAAAACACATAGAACTCATGGATTTTTTCCCATGATTTTTAGTCTTTCAATATTAATTTTTAAAATTTAAAAATATTTTTTTCTTTCCTTCATCAACCAATTTCTTACTTTATCAACTCCTTTTTTAAGTCTTTTTGATTTTTATTTTTACAGTTACATTCATTGTATTTAATCTTATTTTTGGATACATAAAAGTTTTTCTTCCTTTAAAATTTTGGGATGCAGTTTCTTCTAACAGACCAAAATACACCCCAGATCTAGTGTATGGTTCTGTTCTATTCACCTGTGTCATCATAGTCTCTCTCTCTTTTATTTTTTCTTCTTCCTTTTTTTGGTGGGGGTGGTTATTTGTTTTGTTTTTTTTTGTTTGGTCAAATTCTTTTAAAATTTTCATCTTTACAGTTACATTCTATCCTTTTGATGTATATAATTTTATTTTTGTATATATGTTTTTCATTCTTTACACTTTTGAGATGTAGTTTCCTCTAAAAAACTGACCAAATACAGTCAGGAGATAGTGTATTGCTCTGTTCTGTTCACTTGTTTGTTTATATCCCTTCCTTTTTTGTTGTTGTTATTTTTTTCTCTTTTGTTTTTTTCTTGTCTTTTAATTTCCATTTTTACAATTCCATTCTATGCTCTCATTGTAATTAATTTAATTTTTATACATATATAAGGTTTTCTTTCCTAAAATTTTGGGATATAGTTTTCTAAAAAACAGACCAAAATATACACAGAATCCAGTTTATTGCTCTATTCTGCACAACTGTCTGATTATATTCTCTCTTTTTTTCTTTTTTCTCCCCAGTTTAGGGTCTCTTCTGATTTGTTTAGGGTATATTTCTCTGGCGTTGTTGTTGCCATTTTAGTATTTTGTTTTCTCACTCATCTGTTATTCTCTGGACAGAATGACAAGATGGAAAAACTCACCTCAAAAAAGAGAACAACAGGTAGTACTGACTGCCAGGGACCTAATCAATATGGACATTAGTAACATGTCAGAAATAGAGTTCAGAATAACAATTACAAAGATAATAGCTGGGCTTGAAAAAAAGCATAGAAGACATGAGAGAATCCTTTTCTGGAGAAATAAAACAACTAAAATCTAACCAAGTTGAAGTCAAAAAGGCAATTAATGAGATGGAATCAAAAATGGAAACTCTAACTGCGAGGATAAATGAGGCAGAAGAGAAAATTACCGATATAGAAGACCAAATTATGGGGAATAATGAAGCTGAGAAAAAGACAGATAAACAACTACTGGATCATGAGAGGAGAATTCAAGAGATAAGTGATACCACAAAGTGAAAAAATATTAGAATAATTGGGATCCCAGAAGAGGAAAGAGAGAGGGGTGCAGAAGGTATATTGGAGCAAATTATAGTGGAGTACTTCTCTAATCTAGGCAAGGAAACAGGCATCAAAATCCAGGAGGTACAGATAATCCCCCTCAAAATCAATAAAAATAGGTCAATACCCCGACACATAGTAGTGAAATTTACAAATCTTAGAGACAAAGAGAATATCCTGAAAACAGCTTGGGGAGAAGTCTGTAACCTACAAGGGTAGAAATATTAGATTGGCAGCAGACCTATTCACAGAGACCAGAAGGCCAGAAAGGACTGGCATGATATATTCAGACTGCTAAATGAGAAAAATATGCAGTCAAGAATACTTTATCCAGCTAGGATGTCATTCAAAATAGGAGTGATAAAAAGCTTCCAGGACAAACAGAAAATAAAAGAATTTGTGATCACCAAACCAGCCCTACAACAAATATTAAAAGGGATCCTCTAAGCAAAAGAGAGAGCCCCAAAGTAACATAGACCAGAAAGGAACAGAGACAATATACAGTAACAGTCAGTTTACAGGTAATACAATGGCACTAAATTCATATCTTTCAAGAGTTACTCTGAATCAAAAGACACAAGTATCAGATTGGATAAAAAAGCAAGACCCATCAATATGCTCTCTGCAAAAGACTCATTTTAGGCCCAAAGACATCTCCAGATTGAAAGTAAGGGGGTAGAAAACCACTTATCATGCTAATGGATACTGAATCAATTATATCAAACAAATTAGATTTTAAACCAAAGTCTGTAATAAGAGATGAGGAAGGACACTATATCAAAATTAAAGGGTCTATCCAACAAGAAGATCTAACAATTGTAAATATTTATGCCAAACTTGGGAGCAGCCAATTATATAAACCAATTAATAACAAAAAATCAAAGAACCACATCAATAATAATGCAATAATCGTAGGGGACTTTAACACCCCCCTCACTGAAATGGACAGATCATCTAAGCAAAAGATCAACAAGGAAATAAGGGCTTTGAATGACATACTGGACCAGATGGACTTCACAGATATGTTCAGAACATTCCATCCTAAAGCAACAGAATACACATTCTTCTAAAGTGCACATGGAACATTCTCCAGAAGACCTATATCTTGGGTCACAAATCATGTCTCAACCAATACCAAAAGATTTGGATCATTCCCTGCATATTTTCGGACCACAATCCTTTGAAACTGGAACTCAATCACAAGAGGAAATTTGGAAAGAACTCAAATACATGGAGGCTAAAGTGCATCCTCCTGAAGAACGAATGGGTCAATCAGGAAACTAAAGAAGAATTTTTAAAAATTCACGGAAAAAAACGAAAACACAACTATTCAAAATCTTTGGGCTGCAGCAAAAGGGGTCCTAAGAGGGAAGCATATAGCACTACAAGCCTTTCTTGAGAAACAAGAAAGGTCTCAAATACACAACGAAACCTTACACCTAAAGAACTGGAGAAAGAACAGCAAAAAAAGCCTAAACCTAGCAGGAAAAGAGAAATCATAGATTGGAGCAGAAATAAATGAAATAGAAATGAAAAGAACAGTAGAACAGATCAACAAAACTAGGAGCTGTTTCTCTGAAAGAATTAATAAGATTGATAAACCCCTGGCCAGACTTATAAAAAAGAGAAAGGACCAAAATAACTAAAATCATGAATGAAGGAGGAGAGATCATGACCAACACCGAAGAAATACAAATTATAAGAACATATTCGAGCAACTATATGCCAACAAATGAGGCAATCTGGAAGAAATGGATGCATTCCTAGAGACTTATAAACTACCAAAACTGAACCAGGAAGAAATAGAAAACCTGAACAGACCTATAACCAGCAAGGAAATTGAAGCAGTAATCAAAAATCTCCCAAAAAACAAAAGTCCAGGGCCAAATGGCTTCCCATGGCATTCTTCCAAACATTTAAAGAATTAAAACTGATTCTTCTGAAACTGTTTCAAAAAAGGAAATGGAAGGAAAACTTCCAAACCCTTTCTATGAGGCAAGCATTACCTCGATCCCAAAACCAGACAAAGACACCACCAAAAAGGAGAATTACCAACCAATATCCTTGATGAACATGGATGCCAAAATTCTCACCAAAATACTAGCCAATAGGATCCAACAGTACATTGAGAGGATTATTCACCAGAACCAGGTGGGATTTATTCCCGGGCTGTAATGGTGGTTCAGTATCCTCAAATCAAACAATGGGATACCCTACATAAATAAAAGAAGGAACAAGAACTATATGATGCTCTCAATAGATGCAGGAAAAGCATTTGACAAAGTACAGCATCCTTTCTTAATTAAAACTCTTCAGGGGCGCTTGAGTAGCTCAGTTGGTTAAGCATCTGCCTTCATCTCAGGTCATGATTACAGGGTCCTGGGATTGAGCCCCACATCGGTCTCTCTGCTCAGCGAAGAGTGTGCTTCTCCTTCTCCCCCTGCCTGCCACTCCCCCTCCTTGTTCTCTCTCTCTCTTTCTGAATCAGCAAAGAAGAAGTCAAACACTCACTCTTTGCAGATGACATGATAATCTATGTGGAAAACCAAAAGACTCCACCCCAAAATTGCTAGAACTCATACAGGAATTCAGCAAAGTGGCAGGATATAAAATAAAATAAAAACCACAGAAATCAGTTGCATTTCTATACACCAACAATGAGACAGAAGAAAGAGAAATTAAGAAGTCAATCCCATTTACAATTGCACCCAAAACCATAAGATACCTAGGAATAAACCTAAACAAAGAAGCAAATGATCTGTATCAGAAAACTATAGAAGACTCATGAAAGAAATTGAGGAAGCCACAAAGGAATGGAAAAACAATCCACACTGATGGATTGTAAGAGCAAATATTGTTAAAATGTCTGTGCTACGTAGAGCAATCTACACATTCAATGCAATCCTTATCAAAATACCATCAACTTTTTTCACAGAACTAGAAGAAATAATTCTAAAATTTGCATGGAACAAGAAAAAACTGAATTGCCAAAGGAATGTTAAAAAAGAAAACCAAAACTGGTGGTATCACAATTCTAGACTTCAAGCTCTATTACAAAGCTGTAATTATCAAGACAGTATGCTACGGGCGCAAAGACAGACATATAGATCAATGGATCAGAATAAAGAACCCAGAAATGGACTCTCAACTCTATGGTCAACTGGCCTTCGACAATGGAAGGAAGAATATCCAATGAAAAAAAGACAGTCTGTTCAACAAATAGTGTTGTGAAAATTGGACAGCCACATGCAGAAGAATGAAACTGGACCATTTCCTTACACAAAAATAGACTGGAAATGGATGAAAGACCCAAATGTGAGACAGGAATTCATCAAAATCCTAGAGGAGAACACAGGCAGCAACCTCTTCAACTTCAGCCACAGCAACTTCTTGCTAGACACATCTCCAAAGGCAAGGGAAACAAAGGTAAAATTGAATTATTGAGACTTCATCAAGATAAAAAGCTTTTGTACAGCAAAGGAAACAGTTGACAAATCAAAAGACAACTGACAGAATGGGAGAAGATATTTGCAAATGACATATCAGATAAAGGGCTAGTATCCAAAATCTATAAAGAACATCTCAAACTCAACACCCAAAGAACAAATAATCCAATCAAGAAATGGGCAGAAGACACGAACAGATGTTTCCCCAAAGAAGACATACAAATAGCCAACACACACATGAAAAAGTGGTCCACATTACCCAAGGTATCAGGGACATACAAATCAAAACCACAATGAAATACCACCTCACATGAGTCAGAATGGTTAAAATTAACAAGTCAGGAAACAACGGATTTTGGCGAGGTTGCAGAGAAAGGGGAACCCTCCTACACTGTTGATGGGAATGCGCGCTGGTGCAGCCACTCTGGAAAACAGTATGGAGGTTCCTCAAAAAGTTGAAAATAGAGCTACCCTTTGACCCAGGAATTGCACTACTGGGTGTTTACCCCAAGGATACAAATGTAGTGATCTGAAGGGGCACCTGCACCCCAATGTTTAGAGCAGCAGTGTCCAGAATAGCCGAGATGTCCATCAATAGATGAATGGATAAAGAAGATGTAATACACACACACACACACACACACACACACAATGGAATATTAGCCATCAAAAAATGAAATCTTGCTCTTTGCAATGACGTGGATGGAACTAGAGGGTATTATGCTAAGTGTAATAAATCAGAGAAAGACAATTATATGATCTCACTGATATGTGGAATTAAATAATAAGGCAGAGGATCATAGGGGAAGAGAGGAAAAAATGAAACAAGATGAAACCAGAGAAGGAGACAAACCATAAGAGACTCTTAACCATAGGAAACAAACTGAGGGTTGCTAGAGGAGAGAGGGGTGGAGGGATGGGGTAACTGGGTGATGGACATTGACAAGGGTATGTGTTGTAATGAGCACTGGGTATTATATAAGACCATTGAATCACAGGCCTGTTGCCCTGAAAAAAATAATACATTATATGTTAATTAATTGAATTTAAATAAAAAAATTTAAAGTTAGAACCAAAAAAAAAAAATAAAGAATTTGTGTTCTGCAGTGTTTGGAACAGATGTTCTTTATATATCTATTAACTCCTTATGGTCCAATGTGTCATTTTAGGCCAATGTTTTCTTGTTGATTTAATGTCTGGATGACATTAAATGGATGTACATTGATGAAATGTGGTATTAAAATCTCTTATTATTGTATTACTATAATTTCTCCCTCCATCTCTGTTAATTATGATTTAATTGTTTAGGTGCCTCTACATTGAGTGCATAAATATTCATGAATATTATACACTTTTCTTGAATTGAATCCTTTATCATTACATAATATCCTTCTGGTTGGTTTTGTAAGTATTTAAACTCCAATTAGTAAACATACAGTGTAATATTAGTTTATTAGTTTATTAGTAATATTAGTTTCAGGTGTACAACTGGGGATTCTACACATACATGCAACACTCGGTGCTCATCACAAGTGCACTTTATCCACATCACTTATTTAACCCAAACCCAACCCACCTCCTTTTTAGTAACCATCAATTTGGTCTCTATATTTGAGTCTGTCTCTTGGTTTGCCTATCACTCTCTTTTTTCCTGTGCTCCTTTGGTTTGTTCCTTAAATTCCACATATGACTTATTGCACTTAATACTCTCTAGCTCCATCCACGTCATTGCAAATGGCAAGATTGCCTTCTTTTAATGGCTGAGTAATATTCCACTGTATATATACACCACTTCTTCTTTAACCATTCTTCAGTCCATGGACACTGGGGCTGTCTCCATAATTTGACTATTGTAGATAATGCTGCTATAAACATCGAGGTGCATGTATCTCTTTGAATTAGTGTTTTTGTATTCTTTGGGTGAATACTTAATAGTGAAATTGCTGATTTTTAGGGTAGCTCTATTTTTAACTTCTTAAGGAAACTCCATAGTGCTTTCCAGAGCGGCTGCACCAGTTTGCATTCCCAAAAACAGTGCAAGAGGGTTCTGCTTTCCCCATATCTTCACCAATACCTGTTGTTTCTTATGTTGTCCATTTTAGCCATTCTGACAGGTGTGAGGCGATTATCTCCTTGTACTTTTGATTTATATTTCCCTGATGATGAGTGGTGTTGATTGAGCATCTTTTCGTGTGTCTGTTGGCCATTTGTATGTGTTCCTTGGGAACATATCTATTCGTGTCTTCTGCCCATTTTTAGTTTCATTATTCACTTGTGGTCTTGGTTTTTATAAGTTCTTTATATAATTTGGATACTAACCCTTTATCAGATATGTCATTTGCAACTATCTTCTTCCATTCTGTAGGTAGTTGTCTTGGTTGTTTCCTTTGCTGTGCAGAACCTTTTTATTTTGATAAATTCCCAATAGCTTTTTTTTTGTTTTTGTTTCCCTTGCCACAGGAGACATATCTAGAAAGAAGTTACTATGACTGAAGTCAAAGGGATTACTGCCTGTGTTCTTCTCTAGGATTTTTATGGTTTCCCTGTTTCATATTTAGGTCTTTCATTAATTTTGAATTTATGTTTGTATGTGGTGTAAGAAAGTGGCCCAGTTTCATTCTTTTGCATGTTGCTGTCCCATTTCCCCAACACTATTTGTTGAAGAGACTGTCCTTTTTCCATGGGATATTCTTTCATGTTTTATTGAAGATTAATTGATAGTATGGTTGTGGGTTTTCTATTCTGTTCTACTTTTTTAAAGATTCCATTTATTTATTTGACAGAGAGAGGCACAATGAGAGAGGGAACACAAGCAGGGGAAGTGGGAGAGGGAGAAGCAGGCTTCCCGCTGAGCAGGGAGCCTGATATGGGGCTCAATCCCAGGACCCTGGGATCATGACCTGAGCCGAAAGCAGACACTTAATGACTGAGCCACCCAGGTCCCCCTCTTCTGTTTTATTAATCTATTTGTGTATTTTGTGCCAGTATCATACTGTCTTGATCATTACAGCTTTGAAATATAACTTGAAGTCTGGAATTGTGATGTCTACAGGTTTGCTTTTCTTTTTCAAGGTTGTTTTGGTTATTCAGGGTCTTTTGTCATCCCATACAAATTTTAGGATGGTTTGTTCCATCTCTGTGAAAAATGCTGGTGGTATTTTGATAAGAATTGCATGAAATGTATAGATAGCATTGGATAGTATCAACATTTAACAATATTTATTCTTTCAATCCATCAGCATCAAATGCCTTTCCATTTCTGCTTGATTTATTTCACTCAGCATAATCCCCTCCAGTTCCATCCAGCAGAGAAAGACAATTATCATATGGTTTCACTCATATGTGGAACATAAGTAATAGCACAGAGGACCATAGGGGAAGGGAGGGAAAACTGAAGGGGGGGCAAAATCAGAGAGGGAGATGAACCATGAGAGACTATGGACTCTGGGAAACAAACTGAGGGTTTTGGAGGGAAGGGGGTGGGGGGATGGAGTAACAGGGTGATGGGTATTGAGGAGGGCACGTGTTGTGACGAGCGCTGAGTGTTATACACAACTAATGAATCACTGAACACTACATCAAAAACTAATGATACAGTGACTAACAACATAATAAAAAAATCTATTTCTTTTTGTTATCTTCAATTTCTTTCATCAGTGTTTCATAATTTTCAGAGTATAGGTCTTTCATTTCTTAGAATAGATTTGTTCCTAGGTACCTCATGGTTTTTGGTGCAATTGTAAATGGGATTGATTCCTTAATTTCCTTTTCTGCTGCTTCATTATTGTGGTATAGAAATGCAACAGATTTCTGTATTCAATCTTGTATCCTGTGATTTTATTGAATTCATGCATTAGTTCTAGCAACTGTTTGGTGAAGTCTTTGGTTTCTATATAGAATATCATGTCATCTGCAAATAGTGACAGTTTTACTTCTTCCTTGCTGATGTGGATGCCTTTTATTTTTGTTTTCTGATTGTTGTGGCTAGGACTTCCAGTACTGTGTTAAATAACTATTAGGAGGGAGCAGACAGACTGATCTCAGGGACACCAGATACTGTGTTCAGAGACAGACAACATATGGAATTTTCACCCATGATAAAGGAGGCATTTTAAATCACTGAGTAAATGATGATTTGGCCTTAATGGTATTGAGGTATGTTCCCTCTAAACCTACTTTGTTGAGGGTTTTTTTTTATTATCATGAATGGATGTTGTACTTTGTCAAATGCTTTTCTGCATCTATTGAAATGGTCATATAGTTACTATCCTTTCTTTTATTAAAGTGGTGTATCTCACTGATGGATTTGTGAATATTGAATCACCCTTGCAACCCAGGAATAAATTCGACTTGATTGTGGTGAATAATTCCTTTAATTTATTGTTGGATTCGGTTTGCTAAAATTTTATTGAGAATTTTTGTATCCATGTTCATCAGGGATTTTGGCCTGTAGCTCTCTTTTTTTGTCACTAGAAGTCAATGTTCTATCCATTGCACCACAGAGCCACTTTGTAGTTCTCTTTTTTTAGGGTCTTTATCTGTTTCTGGTATCAGGGTAATTTTGGCTTCAGAGAAGGAATTTGGAAGTTTTCCTTCCTTCTCCATTTTTTTTTTTAAATAGTTTGACTCTTCTTTAAATGTTTGGTAGAATTTGCCTGTGAAGACATGTGGCCCTGGACTTTTGTTCGTTGGTAGGATTTTTGATCATGGATTCAATATCTTTGCTGGTTGTTGGTCTGTTTGCATTTTGTATTTCTTCCTGTTTTAGTTTTGGTAGTTTATATGTTTCTAAGAATTTATCCCCATTTCTTCCAGATTGTCCAATTTGTTGACATATAGTTTTCCAAAATATTCTCTTATAATTGTATTTCTGTGATGTTGGTTGTTATTTCTCTTCTCTCCTTTGTCATTTTATTTTTTAGGTCTTTTCTCTGTTCTTTTTGATAAGTTTGGCTTAGAGGTTTATCAATTTTATTAATTGGTTTCAGTGGTTCATTCTATTGTTTTTGTTGTTTTGTATTTTTATTTTTTTTTGTTTCCATAGCATTTATTTCTGCTCTAATATTTATTATTTCCTTCCTTCTGGTAGCTTTAGGTTTCATTCATTTTTCTTTTTCTCACTTCTTTAGGTGTAAGGTAAGGTTATTTGAGATTTCTCTTGCTTCTTGAAGTAAGCCTACATCGCTATATACCTCCTTGTTAGGACTGCTTTTGATGCATCCCAAAGGTTTTGGACTGTTGTGTTTTCATTTTCATTTGTTTCCAAGGATTAAAAAAAACTTCTTTGATTTCCTGGTTGACCCATTCATTATTTAGTAGCATGTTCTTTAACCTCCATGTGTTTATGGTCTTTACGGAATTCTTGTGGTAGACTTATAGTGTCATAGCATTGTGGTCAGGAAGTTGCATGGTATGATTTCAATATTTTGTATTCCATGTGTACTTGAAAGAATGTGTATTCTGCTGTCTTAATATGGAATGTTCTGGATATATCTGTAAATCTGTCTGGTCCAGTGTGTTAGTCAAAACCATTGTTTCCTTGTTGATTTTCTGTTTAGATGATCTGTCCCTTGTTAAAACTGGGGTGTTAAAGTCCTCTACTGTCATTATGTTATTACCAACGAGTTCCTATATGTTTGTTTTTGTTTTATATATTTGTATGCTCCTATGTTGGGTGCATAAATATTTTCAATTTTTATATCTTTTTGTTGGGTTTTGTCCTTTATTATGATATAGTGCCTTTATTTGTCTCTTGTTAGAATCTTTGTTTTAAAGTCTGGTTTATCTGATACAAGTATTGCTACTCCAGCTTCCTTTTCACATCCATTTGCATAAGTGTTTCTTTATCCCCTCACACTTTTAATCTGCAAGTGTCTTTATGTCCATAATGAGTCTCTCATATGCAGCATAAAGATGGGTCTTTTTTTAAAATCTATTTTATCACTCTAGTATTTTGATTGGAGCATTTAGTCCATTTACATTCAGTGTAATTGCATAATTACTGATAGATGTGTATTTATTGCTACTGTATTACTTATTTTGCCATTGTTTCTGGAAATTTTCTCTGTTCCTTTCTTGTCTTTGTCATTTTTGGTCTTTCCTTTCTCCTGAATGAATCTCCTTTAATATTTCTTGCAGGTCTAGTTTAGTGTTAGGAACTCCTTTAGTTTCTGTTTGCCTGGGAAACTCTTTGTCTCTTCTATTCTAAATGATAGCTGTGCTGGATAGAGAATTCTTGGCTGCAGATATTTTCCGTTCACCACATTGAATAATCATGTCACTCCCTCTGGTTTACCATGTTTCTGTTTAGAAGTCTGCAGCTAGACTTATGGATTTTCCTTTGTAAGTTAAGGACTTGTTTGGTCCTCTTAAGAATTTTTCTTTGTCACTATACTTTGCAAATTTAATTACAATATGTCTTGGTGTTGGCCTACTTTTGTTGATTTTGATAGGAGTTTTATGTGCATTTTGGATCTGGTTGTCTATTTCTTTCTCCAGATTAGGGAAGTTTTCAGCTATTATTTTCTGAGATAAATTTTCTGCCTCCTTTTCACTCTCTTCTTCCTCTGGAACTCCTATAATCCAAATGTTATTGTTCTAAGGAGTCACCGAGTTCCCTGTCTATTCTCTTGTTCTATAATTCTTCTTTCATTCTTGTTCTTTAATTCTTCTTCTTTTGTTCAACTTCTTTCTTTTCCATCATTTTGTCTTCTATATCACTAATTCATTCTTCTGTTTCTTCCAATCTCATTTATTGTATTTTTCTTTTCTGACTGATCATTTTTTAGCTCTTTTACCTCTGTGGTAAGAGTCTTTCTGATGTCTTCCATTTTTTCTCAAGCCCAGTGAGCATCCTCTGATTGTTGCTTTAAAATCTCTATCAGGCCTGTTATATTTATTTTGCTTAGATCTTTGGTCATTGACTTATCTTGTTCTTTCACTTAGGATGAATTCCTCCATCTTGGCATGTTGTCAAGTCTCATCTTTCTTCTTTGTGTTAGAAAATCTAGTTATGTCTCCTGCTCCTAAAAGTAATGGTTTTATGAAGAAGAGGTCATGTAGTGCCCAGGGCCTGGCACTTCAGGGAGTGTCTCTGGTATGTGCTGCATGTGCTCTGCTGTTGTGTTTTGGCTGCTCTATCCTTCAGGCCAGTTGTCTGCAGAAGCTCTCCTTGGCTGCTATGGGCTGTACTTGGTCTTGGCCAGAATGTGGTGAGTTTTAACTATCTGTGCTCTGGTCTGCTTGTGAAATGAGACCTTATACTACTTCCACTAAAACTCAAGCCCTGCAGCACTTTCTTGTTTGGAGATATGGTGGGGGCAGGGATTTCTGGTTGTCTTTTGGGGAAGGTGCCTGCTGTGCTGAGGCTGAGGCAAGCTTGACTGAAAAGTGTAGTCCCACTGAGGGCAGGGGAGTCAGGCTTGGCACAAGTAAATTAGGCAGCCTGTTTCGGCACTGCACCACTTCCTGTTGGTGGACCTGTGTTTATGCTGAGGGGCAGGGCTGGGAAATGGCCCTGGTCAGCTCTTTTGTCCCCAGAGCGGTTTCTCCATGAGCACTGCCTCTCAGGGTTGGGCTCCAAAAAGTGCAAATAATCTTTCCCCTGTGTACCCTGCATTCTTCAGATCACTATTTCCACGTCATCTGCTCCTGTGTTGTTTGCCTGCCTTCTCTCTGGGAGCAGGGCAGTGCCCTCTAGGTTCTATGCCAGCCAAGCATGCTGACCTTTAAAACTCTAGGCTTTAAGCCCCATTCATTGCAAGCACTCACAAAATCAGCCCCTCTTGTTTTTCCAGCCAATGTCTTTGGGAAATATTCTCATTATGCATTCCTATATGTGCTATGCTCTCTTTCACCCTTGTCCATGACCATAGGTCTCTCCCCTGGCAACCTCCATGATTTGTTTCTTCCCTAAACCGCATCTCCACACTTCCTACCTTCTTTGGTCTGACCTCTTGTCTCCCTTTAGTTGTGGATTTGTTCTGTCAGTCCTCAGGTTGGTTTCTGGGGGTATTTAGGATGATTTGATAGTTATCTAGTTGTGTTCATGGGATGAGACAAGCTCAGGGTCCTCCAACGCTGCAGCCATCCTCTCTCAACCTGCTCTTATTTTTTGCTACAGTCTTTCAGTCTGTTTTGTATAATCTCAGTGTTGGTACTATAGCTTTGTTTCTCATTTCCATTTGTATGGAATATCTTTTCATTCCTTCACTTTCTGTTTGTTTGTTGTTATATCTGACATGAATCTCTTGTAAGCAGCATATATATTGGTCTTTTTAGGAAAAAATCCATTTCGGTGCCCTAAGTCTTTTGATTGGAGTATTTAATCCATTTACATTTAAAGTAATTATTGATAGATATGTACTTGATGTCATTTTGCTGATTGTTTTCTGTATTTTTTATTTTTAGTAATTTTCTTTTTCTCTATTCTATTAGTCTCTTTACTTGTTTGAGGGGTTTTAGTGTTTTGTTCGAGTTCCTTTCTCTTTATTATTTGTTAATCTCTTGTGGGTTTTTGGCTTGTAATTACCATGTGAGATATCTATATCTATATCATCTACATCTATATCTATATCTATCTATCTGTGTATTTTATGCTGATATTCATTTAATTTGAATGCATTTTAAAGTGCTAAATATTTACTACTCCTTCATGTTTTATGTTTCTGAACATCATATTTTATATTATTATTATTATTATTATTATTATTATTTTTTTTTACTTAGGGCGTCTCGGTGGCTCAGTCAGTTAAGCATATGCCTTTGGCTTAGGTCATGATCTCAGGGTCATGGGATTGAGCCCTGCATCAGGCTCCCTGCTGAGCCCAGAGTCTGCTTCTCCCTCTCCCTCTGCCCCTACCACTTTATCATACTTCACTCTCTCTCTCTCTCTCACTCTCTCTCAAGTAAATAATAATCTTAACATTTTTTCTTAATTATTGTATTTATAGTTGATTTTACTATTTTTGTCTTTTGATCTTCATACTAGTTTTTTAAGTTGTTGATTCTATGCTTTTACTATATATTTTTCTTCACAAGTGAGATGTTTTTCTTTCATATGTTTTCTTATTTCTAGTTTGGCCTCTTATTTTCCTTTTAAAAAAGACCCTTTAACATTTCTTGTAAGGCCAATTTAGTGTGGATGATCTCTTCCTGTTTTGCTTGTCTTGGAAACTATCTCTCCTTCAAATTTGAATGATAATCTTGCCAGGTGGAGAATTGTTGGTTTTATTTTATTTTTTCCCTTTTAGTACTTTAAATATATTGTGCCAATCTTTCTGGCCTGCAAAGTTTCTGCTGAAAAATCAGTTACTAGTCTTATGGGATTTCACATGTATGTGACTCTTTTTTTCTCTTGCTGCTTTTTGGATTCTTTCTTTATCTTAACTTTTGCCATTTTAATGATAATATTTCTTGGTGTGGCTCTCTTTCAGTCATCTTATTTGAAATTCTCTGTGCTTCCTGGATCTGGATTTCTGTTCTCTTTTCTAGGTTTGAGAAGTTTTCAGGTAATATTTTTTCAACTAAGTTTTCTGTTCCCTTCTCTTCTCCTTCTGGGACCCCTATAATGTGTGCTTGGTATTGCCCAGAGGTCTCTTAACCTATTTTTATTTTTTAAAATTCATTTTTTTGCTTGTGTTTGTTTTGATTGGTTGATTTCCACTATTCTGTCTTTCAGACTGTTGATCTGTTTTTCTGTATCATCAAGTCTGTTGTTGATTTCCTCTAGTGTATTTTTAAATTTCATTTCTTATTTGTTCTTTATTATATTTTCTAACTCTGTAATCACTGTGTTCCTCCATTTTTCTCCCAAGTTTGGTAAACATCTTTATGACCATTACTTTGAACTTTTCATCAGGTAAATGAGTTTCTGTGTTTTATTAGTTTGTTTGTTTGTTTTTCTTGAAGTTTTGTCTTGTTTTTGAATTAGAACATATTACTCTGTCTTTTGATTTTGTTTTATTTTCTGTGCTTGTTTCTATGAATTAAGTGAAATAGTTTCCTTCCCCAGTCTTGGAAAAGTTGTCTTGTATAGGAGTGTCTTCTTTGTAGAATGAGTGCTTTGTGGCTTTTGTAGGCTAGCTAGAGGTGGAGTGAGTGTGGGCTTGGGAGATCTCAGGATGCATTGTGTTGGGGCTGCTTTAGAGAGATGACTGGAGATGGATTTGGCATGAACCTGAGGTTCATGTGGCACCCTTCACTAGGTCTGCCTTGTTGGGTTGGCTGGAGCTGGAGTGAGCATGAACTCGAGGTTCTCAGGCACTCTACACTGGTGTTGTTCTGGAGAGACAGGTGGAGCCAGAGTGGGTGTGGGCCAGGGGGTTCCCTAGCGCAATGCCCTGGAGCTATTTTGGTGGGACAGCAGGAGTGGGCATTGGTCAGGGGATACTGGGCATAGTTTCCCAGGGCCACCTTAATGGGTCAGCTGGAGCTGAAGACATCTCCAAGCATGCCAGCCACTTTGGGGTTACCTTAGAAAAATATTTGGATCGAGTGGGTGCAGGTCAGGAATTTCCAGAGCTCTAGTGGGTGCAGGCTGAGGCCACCTTTGCTGGATGACAATTTGGTTAGGCATGGGGGGGCTGGTCACACTGTACTGGGGCTGCCTTGGAGGGATAGCTGAACTTGGTGGTTTTTAAGGGTCTGGGACATCCTGGAGTGGCCCTAGCAGGTTGATGAGAGTGCCTGGACCCTGCTCCTATCTGCACTATCAAGGTGAAAAGGGAACATCAAAAAAAATGGCACTGCTCAACATCACTAATCATCAGGGAAATGCAAATCAAAACCACAATGGTATATCACCTTACACCTGTCAGAATGTTAAGACTCAAAAGGACAAGAAATAACGTCTTTGTGAGGATGCAGAGAAAAAGGAATTCTATTGCACTGTTTGTGGGAATGCAAATTGTTGCAGTCACTGTGGAAAACACTGTGGAGGTTCCTCAGCCATTAAACAAATGAGATCTTGCCATTTGCAGCAACATGGATGGACCTAGAGGATACATATAATGCTGTGTGAAAACAAATACCATATAATTTCACTCATGTGGAATTAAAAAAAAAAGAAAAAGAAGATAAATTAAAAAAAAGACTTTTAAATATAGAGAACAAACTGGTGGTTGCCAGAGAGGAGGTGGGTGGGGCTTAGATAAAGGATATTAAGAAGTACAAGCTTCCAATTACAAAATAAATGAGTCACAGAGATGAAAACTACAGCATTGGGAATATGGTCAACAAGATGGTAATAACATTGGTGACAGATGGTGACTATACTTATTGTGGTGAGCACTGAGTAATGTATAGAATTGTTTAATCATTATGTTGTGCACTTGAAACTAATATAGCACTGTATAAAAATTATACTTCAATTTTTAAAAATATATTGCTCAACTGGTGCAACCACTCTGGAAGACAGTATGGAGGTTCCTCAAAAAGTTAAAAATAGAGCTACCTTATGTCCTAGCAATTGCACTACTAGGTATTTATCCAAAGGATACAAACATAGTGATTTGAAGGGGCACATGCACCCTAATGTTTACAGCAGCAATGTCCACAGTAACCAAAATATGGAATGGGCCTAGATGTCCATGGACAGATGAATGGATAAAAAAGAAGTAATATATACTCAGCCATCATAAAAAATGAAATCTGGTCATTTGCAATGACATGGGTGGAACTAGAGGGTATTATGCTAAGCAAAATAAGTCAGAGAAAGACAAATACCATATGATTTCACTCATATGTGGAATTTAAGAAACAAAACAGATGAACATAGGGGAAGGGAAGGAAAAATAAAATAAGATGAAAACAGTGGTGCTCATCAGAGGCAGAGGGAGGCATAGAGGGAACCATAAGAGATGCTGAACTCTAGGAAATAAACTGAGGGTTGGTGAAGGGGAGGTGGTTGGGGGGAAGGGATAACTGGGTTATGGTCATTAAGGAGGGCACTTGATGTAATGAGCACTGGGTGTTATACACAACTGATGAACCACTAAATTTTACCCCTGAAACTAATAATATAGTATATGTTAAACAAACTGAATTTAAATAAAGAATTTTAAAAAATGGTGCTCACCAGTGCCTTTGACCCTGGAGTTTCAGCAGTTCCCTGCTTGTTTGGGGATGCCCTAGGCTTAGTAAATGGATTTCCTTCACTTTTTTTCTAGTTGCCCTTTATTTTTTTTAACTTTATTTATTTATTTGACAGAGAGATAGATAGTGAGAGAGGGAACACAAGCAAGGGGAGTGCGAGAGGGAGAAGCAGGCTCCCCACTGAGCAGAGAGCCTGATTAGGGGCTCGGTCCCAGGACTCTGGGATCATGACCTAAGCTGAAAGGCAGCCGTTAACTGACTAAGCCACCCAGGCGCCCCTCTAGTTGTCCTTTGAACCACTGTTTTTGCACTGTGTTTCAGTGCAAGCAAGTCTTTGACTAGGCCCCTCAGAGATATCCCTCCCTACGCACTGCAGGTCATTGCACTGTGGGTGAAGTTCCTGTCATTACCATGGCTCCATCTCTCCTACTTTTCTTTTTGTGGTCCCTCTATCATTTGTTGTTCAGAAGCTGTCCAATCAGTCTTCAGTTATTTTTCATTAGAATTGCTCTATATTAAAATGTATATTCATCGTGTCCATGGGAATAGGTGAACTCAGTATCTTTTTATGCCACTAACTTAGACTCTCTTTTTCATTTTTAAAACTCATTTTTTTTTTCTTTTTGCTGCCCTGTCTGGATGAGTTACATTGCTTTGTCTTTCAGCTCACTGATTTGTTCTTCTGTTTCATCCAGTCTGCTGTTGAACCCCTCTAGGGTATTTTTGAATTTAATTATTGTATTCTTCAGCTCTGTGACTTCTGTTTGGTATTTTCTTATATTTTCTATCTCTTTGGTGAAGTTCTTATTGTGTCCATCCATTCTTCTCTCAAATTTGGGGTGCATCTTCATGACCACTACACTGAACTCTTTTAAATTACTTATTTCCATTTTATTTAGGTTTTTTTCTGAGGTTTTGTCTCATTCTTTCATTTCAAACATATTCCTTTTTTTCTCATTTTGCCTGTTTGTCTGTGTTTGTTTCTATGTATTAGGTGAAATAGCTACTTCTCTTAGTCTTACATAAGTGGCTTTCTGTAGGAAATGATTTGTGAGTCCCAGAAGTGCATTTCCCTCTGGCTGCTAGACTTAGGGGCATTTACTCAAGGGGCATTCCTTATGTTGGCTGCACACATTTGCTGGCTGTGGTGGGGTCATGTCTTTGGTGCAGGGGAGTGAAGGGCTCACTCAGTTGACTGTGGCATGGCTGCAGTTTAGGGGATATAGGATGTTTGCCTTGCTAGCAGTAGTGTGACTGCAGCATGGAGAGGGTGTGAGACACTCACTTGGTGGCTGTGGCACAGCTGTGGCATGGGTGGATGGGGCTTGCCTGGTGGCACTATCATGTTAGAGAGAAATTGCCTGAATGGTGCCTGCCAGCCTCAGAATTAGCCAGGTAGAATGAGATCTCAAAAAATGGCATCCACCAACATTTCTTTTTCTGGTGAGAGTCCCAACAGGTTCCTGCCCATGTTAAGATTAGTAAGTGGGTCTTCTTCACATATGTTCTTGGCACTTTTCAAACTACTGTTTTTGTTCTGGGTTCTGGGATGAGTGAGACTGCATGTGAACTCTAAGAACACTCTAAGGGAACTCTAAGGGAATGTTCTTCATTCCCTCCAGTACTATGATTCTCCTGGACGTATTCCTATTAGTTTCTATAGCCAAACATTTTTTGGGACTGTCTTTCCAGTACGGAATCCGAGGGTTGTGGTGCCTGATGTCGGGGAACAAAACCCCTTGCTCCTCAGGGAAAAGTTCCATGTTTTTAAGATTGCTCCTAATTGTAGGTTGCCACATTTTGGGTGGAGTTTGCGGCAAGAGTATGCCTCTGCCCCTCCTACCTGTCTTGATGCAACCCTTTTATTTTTTGTTGTGGAGGTGCTGTTTATCTAGTTTCCAGGACTTTTTCAGATGAATTATTCTGTATGTACCTGTAGATTTGTTTTGTCCAGGGGAGGAGGTGAATTAAGGATCTTCCTGTATCATCATCTTGTCTCAGTTTATCCATAGGGTTTTAAGTCTACTAAGCTCTGTTGCAGGTTTTAGGACACCAGTCTAGGAATGCACACTGTAGACAGAGTTCTGTGGCCACCCTCAGCCTTTGCACCCTGAGATATTCCCAGGAAACCCCTCCTTGGCTGGGATACTGCCTTTCATCACCAAGTCCCACTTTGAATTAATGAAACAGTGACAGAATTAAGACTAAGATCTAGATCTTTCATTCAGAGGCTCCTTATGAGTTGAGAGACAAATTTTGTTATTAGCCTGTTTCTCTTTAACTTGGGTATCTATAATGAATGCAGAGATGCCCATCTACAACTCCAACTTTTGCAGTGGTTTTAACAGGTAGTCCAACACTGTGCCTGGTACAGGTGCTCAGCTGTCTACTGAATAATACCAAGCTGCATTTGGGACAGAGCAGCAAAGTAATGTCCATGGTGGTTGAAGGCAAGCTTTGGACCCTCTTCCCTGTGGCCTGATCTCTTGGGAACAGTTGGAGAAATGAAAGTGTGTTTGTTGTTTGGTTTAGAAAGTGATCCTTAGAGGGAAGGAAAAGAGTATGTATCATTGAAGGTGTGTGCAGCTGAGGAAATGTCAATAGGAACACTTTAGGGGCATGCAGACAGGCATAGAGACCAACACATGTCTCCTCAATAGGGTCTTATGGAATCTGAGGAAGGGAGGCACTTTTGAAGAGTCTACATGGTGAAAATAAGAGGACCTTTATTTTAAAGCTTAGAATATAAACAGAGCAAGGACATTTTTGTGTTTTGTTCACTGCTATGTCCCCAGCACCTAGAACAATATCTGGCACATACTAGGTGCTCAATAAACATTTGTTGAACAAATGAATGAATTTTAGATGTGGAAACTGAAGGGCAGATTTACTCAAAGGACACAATGAAAGAATTGGGGGGCTGGTGGTTATGAGACCCTAGGCCTCCACTGTACTAACTTAAAGTCCCTTCAAGTCCCCCTTGATAACCTGACACAATTCTCTCACCCCCCTTTTTATGTATTATTTTTATTATGTTATGTTAATCACCATACATTACATCATTAGTTTTTGATGTAGTGTTCCATGATTCATTGTTTGCATATAACACCCAGTGCTCCATGCAATATGTGCCCTTTTTAATACCCACCACCAGGCTAACCCATCCCCCCACCCTCTCCCCTCTAGAATCCTCAGTTTGTTTCTCAGAGTCCATAGTCTCTCATGGTTCGTCTCCCCCTCCAATTTACCACCTTCATTCCCACCCCCCATTTTAAGAAAAAATACATTTGTTCTTTGTTGGCTTTGTTTGATATAAAGGTGGTCATGCTTATTTTGAAAAATATTAAAAAAAGAAATTAAAATACCAATGCTCAACCACTGTTAATCTGTTGCTTAATTCCCTTTTAGTAATTTCTTTTCTACATATATGTCCTTGTATTGTAGGTCAATCTTATCTCTCCTTATTCCAAAAATCCCCATGCTCCAATCAAACTGCAACACTTGTTTCTCTAATGTGTATTGTATTTTCCCACTTCTGCTCTTTTACCCATAAGATTCCTTCAGTCTGGTGCACTTCTACCTGGGTTTATCTTACCTATCTTCAAGATTCTTATTAAATGCTAAATTTTCCAATGACACAACTTGATTTTTTATGATATTAATTACATTTTGTTTCTTACTCTTTAATGAACCCCCTCACCCCATGTCCTACCTTACCAGGCATGAACAATTTAAAGCTTAGTCTCACACCTGACTCCACTTTTTCTCTCCCAATAGCATAGGTTATCACTGTATCTGGCATATACTAAGTGATTTGTAAAGGCTGAATTGGCTCAGCCATGGTTTAAAAAAAATTGTCGGGCACAGTGGTGCCTGGGTGGCTCAGTCAGTTGAGTGTCCGGCTCTTGATTTCAGCTCAGGTTATGATCTCAGGGTCGTGGGATCCCCACATTGGGCTCCACACTGGGTGTGGAACCTGCTTGAGATTCTCTCTCTCCCTTTTCCTCTGTCCCTCCCCCCCCACAAAAATTATCAGGCATATATTATGTACCAGGCACTGTTTTAAGCACTTTACATGCATTAACCCATTAATTTACAACAATATTGTGTGGTGGGTACTATTATTATTTCCGTTTTGTTTTGTTTTGTTTTTTTAGATGAGAAAATAGAATGAGAGAAGTTATGTAATTCTTGCAAGGTTATACTATAGCATGGTGGGAGTCATATACAGGCTATTTGATATTAGGATCTATAATCTTAACTGTTATGCTCTGCTGCCCCTGAAACAATTGTCAAATTGGGATATAACTATATTGATCAATCGATTGATCGATCAATCGATATAGATATAGATACAGATACATATATATACAGATACATAAATTCTTATGGGATGGAAGCAAGGAAAAAGGTCAGATGCTAAGGGATACACAAAGTGGCAGAATAAACACAAAACACCTTCATGCAACAACAGTTCTACTTATAGATTTGGAGAAGGGAAAATAAACTTAAAATGTCATGGTTATATCAAAGAAAACAAAACTTAGATTAATATTTAACACACAACATATGGTTTGTGATGGGAATTAAAGAGGGCATGTGATATGATGAGCACTGGGTGTTATATTCAACTAATGAATCATTGAACATTATATCAAAAACTAATGATGTACTTATACCTTGGCTAATTGAATTTAAATTAAAAAAATCTAATACACAAGATAAATTTTCAAAAAATTAAAAAAAAAAAGCTGTTTTGGGTTGCATCCTCAGGACCCCCCTGGGAGGACAGAACATTTCTTTCAGCTTCTTGGAGTATTTGAGAAACACTGGCTTAGAGGGCTATAGCAAGAGGGATAGTAAATGTTAATGGTAAAGGGTGTGGGCAAAGAAATGGTAGAGATCAGTGGACTGGAATGGTGGTAATTAAGGTAATACCTCAGGTAGAAGCAATAACAGTCCTGACAGTGGTGATGATGCCAGCAATCATTATGATGGTAACAGGTAAAATGAGAACAGTGAAGATGAATAGCACAGATCAGAGTAGTTATGACAATTACTTAATTATGTTCCAGGTTTTTGCCAAATTGGATCACCTCCAGAATCAAGCTGAATTAGAAATAATTACTTGCTCTTCCCCCATTCAAATTATGGGACCCCATTTAGGAAGTCTTAGCCATTTTGCGACCTCCTACCATTTCTCCTGAAAGCTTGCTCATGACTTCATGAAGTTCCTTCTCTATCCGGACTGCCTGCCCCCTTTACAACCAATTCTTCCACATCATTTTTATGTGAAGCTCTTTTCCAGACTCAGTTTTAGAATCTCCTTCTACAGTCCCTCCCAGCCAGGTGGACTCAAGTACTTCTGCATTTGTGCTCCCATAACACTCTTTTTATTATTATTATTATGTTATGTTAATCACCATACATTATATCATTAGTTTTTGATGTAGTGTTCCATGATTCATGGTTTGCATATAACACCCAGTGCTCCATGCAGAACGTGCCCTCCTTAATACCCATTACCAGAGTAACCCATCCTCCCACCTCCCTCCCCTCTAGAACCCTCAGTTTGTTTTTCAGAGTCCACAGTCTTCCATGGTTCATCTCCCGCTCCGATTTCCCCCCTTCATTCTTCCCCTCCTGCTATTTTCTTTTTTTTTAAACATATATTATATTATTTGTTTCAGAGGTACAGATCTGTGATTCAACAGTCTTGCACAATTCACAGCGCTCACCATAGCACATACCCTCCCCAATGTCTATCACCCAGCCACCCCATCCCTCCCACCCCCCACCACTCCAGCAACCCTCCATTTGTTTCCTGAGATTAAGAATTCCTCATATCAGTAAGGTCATATGATACATGTTTTTCTCTGATTGACTTATTTTGCTCAGCATTAACATCATCCAGTTCCAACCATGTCAGTGCAAATGGCAAGATTTCATTCCTTTTGACGGCTGCATAATATTCCATTGTGTATATATACCACTTCCTCTTTATCCATTCATCTGTCGATGGACATCTTGGCTCTTTCCACAGTTTGGCTTTTGTGGACATTGCTGCTATTAACATTGGGGTGCACGGACCCCTTTGGATCCCTACATTTGTATCTTTGTGGTAAATACCCAGTAGTGCAATTGCTGGGTCATATCATAGCTCTATTTTCAACTTTTTGAGGAACCTCCATACTGTTTTCCAGAGTGGCTGCACCAGCTTGCATTCCCACCAACAGTGTAGGAGGGTTCCCCTTTCTCCACATCCCCACCAACATCTGTTGGTCATTTCCTGACTTGTTAATTTTAACTATTCTGACTGGTGTGAGGTAGTATCTCATTGAGGTTTTGATTTGGATTTCCCTGATGCCGAGCGATGTTGAACACTGTTTCATGTGTCTGTTGGCCATTTGGATGTCTTCTTTGGAAAAATGTCTGTTCGTGTCTTCTGCCCATTTCTTGATTAGATCATTTGTTCTCTGGGTGTTGAGCTTAAGAAGTTCTTTATAGATTTTGGATAGTAGCCCTTTATCTGATATATCATTTGTAAATATCTTCTCTCATTCTGTCAGTTGTCTTTTGGTTTTGTTGACTGTTTCTTTTGCTGTGCAGAAGCTTTTTATCTTGATGAAGTCCCAATAGTTCGATTTTGCCCTTGCTTCCCTTGCCTTTGGCTATGTTTCTAGGAAGAAGTTGCTGCGGCTGAGGTCGAAAAGATTGCTGCCTGTGTTCTCCTCTAGGATGTTGATGGACTCCTGTCTCACATTTAAGTCTTTCAAACATTTGGAGTCTATTTTGGTGTGTGGTGTAAGGAAATGGTCCAGTTTCATGCTTCTGCATGTGACTGTCCCATTTTCCCAACACCATTTGTTGAAGAGACTGTCTTTTTTCCATTGGACATTCTTTCCTGCTTTGTCAAAGATAAGTTGACCATAGAGTTGAGGGTCCTTTTCTGGGCTCTCGATTCTGTTCCATTGATCTATGTGTCTGTTTTTGTGCCAGTACCATGCTCTCTTGATGATGACAGCTTTGTAATAGAGCTGGAAGTCCGGAATTGTGATGCCACCAGCTTTGCTTTTCTTTTTCAACATTCCTCTGGCTATTTGAGGTCTTTTCTGATTCCATACAAATTTTAGGATTATTTGTTCCATTTCTTTGAAAAAAGTGGATGGTATTTTGATGGAGATTGCATTGAGTGTGTAGATTGCTCTAGGTAGCATTGACGTCTTCACAATGTTTGTTCTTCCAATCCACGAGCATGGAACGTTTTTCCATTTCTTTGTGTCTTCCTCAATTTCTTTCATGAGTATTTTATAGTTTTCTGAGTATAGATTCTTTGCCTCTTTGGTTAGATTTATTCCTAGGTTCTTATGGTTTTGGGTGCAATTATAAATGGGATCGACTCCTTAATTTGTCTTTCTTCTGTCTTGTTGTTGGTGTATAGGAATGCCACTGCTTTCTGTGCTTTGCTTTTATATCTTGCCACTTTACTGAATTCCTGTATGAGTTCTAGCAGTTTTGGGGTGGAGTCTTTTGAGCTTTCCACATAAAGTATCATATCATCTGCAAAGGGTGAGAGTTTGACTTCTTTGCTGATTTGGATGCCTTCTATTTCTTTTTGTTGTCTGATTATTGTGGCTAGGACTTCTAATGCTATGTTGAATAGCAGTGGTGAGAGTGGACATCCCTGCCGTGTTCCTGACCTTAGGGGAAAAGCTCTCAGTTTTTCTCCATTGAGAATGATATTCGCTGTAGGTTTTTCATAGATGGCTTTTATGATATTGAGGTATGTACCCTCTATGCCTATACTCTGAAGAGTTTTGATCAAGAAAGGATGCTGTACTTTGTCAAATGCTTTTTCTGCGTCTATTGAGAGGATCATATGGTTCTTGTTCTTTCTTCTATTAATGTATTGTATCACATGCATTGATTTGTGAATGTTGAACCAACCTTGCAGCCCAGGAATAAATCCCACTTGGTCATGGTGAATAATCCTTTTAATGTACTGTTGGATCCTATTGGCTAGTATTTTGGTGAGAATTTTTGCATCCATGTTCATCAAGGATATTGGTCTGTAATTCTCATTTTTTTAAGATTTTATTTATTTATTTGAGAGAGAGAGAATGAGAGATAGCACGAAATGGAAGAGGGTCAGAGGGAGGAGCAGACTCCCTGCTGAGCAGGGGCCCTGATGTGGGACTCGATCCCAGGACTCCAGGTTCATGACCTGAGCTGAAGGCAGTCGCTCAACAAACTGAGCCACCCAGGTGCCCTGTAATTCTCCTTTTTGATAGGGTCTTTGTCTGGTTTGGGGATCAAGGTAATGGTAGCCTCATAAAACGAGTTTGGAAGTTTTCCTTCCATTTCTATTTTTTGGAACAGTTTCAGAAGAATAGGTATTCTTCTGCAATTGTTATTTTAATCTCTTAGGAATGCTAGTAGCAGTTATCTGGGGGAGGTAGTGGAGGACAAGCCCTTTGCAATGCTGAGAATCCTTGGCTGCTTTTACCCAAAGTCAATACTAATCTAATGTCAAGAACGGGTCTCTGCAACTTTGTAAAGCTTAGCATGCCCACTAGACACTGCAGGAAAAGGTAAAGTCTTCTTAGAAATTCTGTTCCCCAGAATTTTCCCCGAATCTCAGAGTTACTATGACAGGAATTCATCCTCAGAACTGTTATTCATCCTTTGTACTGGCTCCCATTCCTCCCTTTCACCCTAAACTTTGAAAGAGGCCTAGGAGGTGGTCAGTAGCAAGATAATGCCCATAATCTGCCAGTTTTCCATTGCCTTGCTCATTAGTTGGAAAACTCCTGCTCTGTCTTCATGTGATGGCCCCATTCCCTGGTCCTCCCATATCCTTCCAGCCGGAATCAGGAAGCCAGATTCTATGTAGACAGAGGATGATAGATAAGAACAAGGTTCTCTTTACAGGCAAAGGTAAATGGACAGTTGTCAAAGATCCCAAGAAACAGGGCCATGGAGTGGACCTGTTCAGGTTTCCTAGACTTTTAGAATGTTCTGTTCAAAAGAACCCTAACAGACCAGATAATCCAAAGCCCACATATTACAGATCCAGAGGGCACAGAACAAAGAGTAGCAAAGATTTACCTAAGGTTAAACAGCCTATTAGTGGATATGCTGAGTCCTAAAGGTCCCAAGAGGCTTCTCACTGGCCTCTGGTTTAGGAGGCATTGCCAGGTAGCTTGAGTCCCTTGCTGCTGGTCATAGCGTAAGACATTCAGTTGGGTAGAAGCTCCAGCTTCTCTTGCTCCTTCCACCTGACAGAAAAAAAATCACAGAAAAAGGTCCTTGCCAGATTTCTTTGGAGCATCCCATTTGTTTTGATAGCCCCTTTAGCTTCCATTACACCGTTTCCTGCTTTTAAGTCTGCTTATCTGTGCCCCTACATGTCCTTCTTCAAACCTTGCAGTCCCCATTTGTTCCATTTAACTACCCAGTATCAATCGTACCTCACTTTATTTTTCTTTATAACATTTTACTCTACTTGAGATATTATACATTTATGACTTATCATGTGTCTCCCTCACTCAAGGGCATGCACTGCAAAGATACACTGATGAACAAGATAGATAAGGTCCTGACAACAAGGACCTTATGGTTTCATGGGAGAAGCAGACAATGAATAAAAAACAAAGTTATACAAAATAACGACAGACTATGATAAGTATTATAAAGAAAGTAAAAAGTTGCTGTCATACAGAATAACAAGGTGGGAATCTAATCAGGGAATCAGGTATGCCTTCTTTGAAGAGATGACAATTAAGGCAATCATGAGAAGAGCAGAGGAGTGGTAGGGTGAAAAGCTAGGTGAAGGGGGTGTGAAAAGGGTTTACAAAGCGGATGTAAATGATATTGAATCAAATTTCCTGGAAAGGGCTTTATTAATGTGGGTCAATTTTGTAAATATTTATTTCTAGAAGCAGAGGGATGGTGTAGATTATTCCAATCACCTTTCCAGTTTGAGGTATCTACTTATTAGTTGTGTGATAAATTAATTCAATGTTTTCTGAGCACTTACTGTGCATTAGGCTGTGTGCTGAGTGCTGGGGATAAGATAGTGAACAAGGTCAAAGAAGGTAAAAGTTCTGCCCTCAAAGAGCTTACAGTTTAGTGAGAGATGTAATAACAAACAAATGTATAATTTGTGATAAGTATTCTGAAAGATAAACAAGGTGTTAAAAGAAAACAAGATACATTCAAATTTTAATGATGTTATTTTTTAAAGTGCATCTAAAATTGATGAAATATGGTAGAACTTTCCTCATAGATTTATTGTGAAGATTAAATGAGTTAATATATGCAAAGCTTAGAGAACAGAGACAGGAACACAGTAACTACTCAGTGAATATTAGCTATTATTACCCTCATTCTCTAGGGTTGTTTGGAAGAATTAATGCAATAAGGTTGATTAATGAGTGTACCTGGCATAAAATTCAGCACCAGGTATGAAGGCCATGCATGTAGAAGGCATTAGGTATGTGTAGGTATGAATTCATTTCTCTGTGTCAGTGGAGGCTTTATGGCTTATGTTAAGTGGTTTGGACAGAAACAGAGGGAAAAATTGCTGAGGGTCCCGTTGCCATGAGTTTATTTCATTGTGAGAAAAAAATAGCCTTTTTTGGTCTTATTTGGCTCTTCCAACTCCTTCCTTTGCGCTTTGTTGTGGACAATTTCATGAAGCTGAGGTACCACCAGCCCCTTTATTTCATGGAGTCTGGGGCAAGCTGGGGAAGTTCCAGGAAACTTTTTGTCCATTTTGAGGCTTTATTTCTCCTCCAACTAGCAGTAGGCAAGGACTAGACGAGAACAATTTAATGAATTTTCCAGAAAGTGCATGCTTGAGGAAGTGGACTGGAGCCAACTTAGGCTGTACTGATGTCTCACTGGTCTTATAATGTGGTTTCTTTTACATGGAAATACAATTAATTCATCAACTGTTTGATTTACTTTGATGGCTTTGGTACATTTCTCAATCCTTAAAGGTAGGAGGCTATCTCAGTTTGAAGATCTTTTGGGAACCTTAGCTCACAACTTCATCGGGTTGCCTATTCAATGTTCTTGATGTTTAACTCTGTTCTACTATTCCTAGTCCCCAAGAATTGAGGAATCTAAGTGTGCCTACAAGGGACAGTAGAAACAGCACTCAACATGGTATCAGAAGTCTGGGGTTCCAATTCCAGGTCTAACACTTGCTAGTGCGTGACCTTGGGTAAGCCATTTCAGTTTGTGGAACTTGTTTTATCATCAATCTTACCTGGAGGCAAGAGACTCTGGACCTCATGGAATCTGGTAGAAGGATTAAATGTGATAATAAAAATTCCAGTGAGAGTAATTACTCTTAAATCTTTGGCCAAGTCTTCCTCTTCTATGTATGTCATCCTCTTCAACCAAGGAAGAGTGACACATAGGGGATGGTGGGGGATAAGGAGGAGTCAAACTTGAGGGTTAGATACTGTATCTGGAATCCTTCATAGCAGAATGAGGTAATATATGAGAATGTGTATAATAAGCACAGGGGCTGATATAGTAGGTTCTTAAGAAGTACTAGTTTCTTTCCTTTCACCACTTTTTTTCAGGGGAAAAAACTTTTTTGGGACCTCTTTTTCCTTGGTATCTTCCCTTAGGAAGTCCAGATAAGGCCATTAAATTGCTTTATTATTGTATAGCAAATTAGTTCAGTTGATTAGCACACCTCATTATTGAGGTCAATGAGATCAGTTCAGCTCCCCTGTGGGTCATTTACATTTTCTCATTCACCATGGGCCATACAAAGAACAGTATGTCAGTTTCTTTGAAAGGGTAGATAAGCAAATCAGAGGTAGAAATGTACATCTTGTCCATGTGAGGGAGAGGCTTGTTGGTGTTCCTTCTCATTGCTGTTAGAACACCAAAGCTAACCTCAGGAAGGAAGAGTAGTGATGAGAAAGTATTGAATCAGAAAACATAAAATTTCAAAAGGACCTCAGAGATCACCCAATTCAATTCCTTCTCTTCTTACTTTTCAGTTGGAGAGACTCAGTACATGGGGGAACTGACTATAACCTTAGCACCTTTTTATTCATTCAGCTTGCTAAAGTTGTACCAACATGAGTGGGTCTGGCTAAGAACTGGAGTTTCTTCTACAGAGGAAAGGGAAGAAAACTGTATTAAGCATGAAGACGTAGATGCACAGATGGCTAAACTGGTGAGTAACTAGACCAAGTGAAGACAAAAATAATTAGTAGAAACATCCACAAGGCCAAGAATCCTGGGTACAGATTAAGCCTCCATTTTGCTTCCAGAATACAATCCTAAAGCACAAATCCAGTCAGGTCCTGGTATCTTACAAAGCCCCAAATTTGGCATTCAACACTCTCCATAAGATCACCACCCTACCATGCTCTTCCACAAAATCTATGGCCCAGATATGTTCTGTACTATTTATCCCTCTTGAAATAAACCCTTAAAATCTGTCCTTCTATACTTAGTAGTATTGGTAGAGTCAAGACTTGAACCCAGGTCTATTAACTACAGGTCAGTGTTCTTTCCACTTCATTATGTATCTTGCCTAATTTACTTCTGCTTTATGCTAATGCACTATTGTATCAATGAATAAAAATATATAATTGTTAATGTTCATAAAGGATTAACTATGCTCAAAGGCCTGGATATACACATTACCTCATTTAATTTTCATAACATTCCAAAGAAATAGGTTGCATTTTCCAGATAAGGAAACTGAAGCTCAGAGAGGTTAAATAATTTGCTCAAATTCACAAATATCAAGTTGTAGAAACCGGGTTCAGATCTAGATGTCTGATGACTTCAGAGCCTGTGCTCATAATGACTACTTCATGCTCTCTTTCTTGAAGTATTCTTTTGACATACCATGGGAAAAGTATATGATTTGACTTGCATCCTGAGGAAGAGGGATGGTCTTCATAAGCAGCCATGCTTTATGACTGATGGCATATACCACTGAAATAGGTAAATGGAGAAAAGAAGCGCAGTCCATGTTTAGGGAACTGAATTCTCCCTGTTAGAACCGACTTGTTTCCTAAAAATATGAAACCCATTTGCCTGGTCTCACTAATCTATGTTCTACTCCTAATTCAAATCATATACCTCAGAAAATATTTGTAGAATTAATGGCTAGCTGCTGTGCAGACTAGTAGTTTTAAGTAGTGGGGTACCTGGTGGCTCGGTTGGTTGTCTGTCTTCAGCTCAGGGTCCTAGGATTGAGCTCCGCATCAGGCTCCCTGCTCAGCTGGGAGTCTGCTTCTCCCTATCCCTCTGATTCTCCTCCCCACTTGAGTGTTCTCTCTCTCTCTCTGTCTCAAATAAATAAATAAAATCTTAAAATAAAGAAGTTCTAAGTAGCGAGGGATGGTAATGTTATACACAACCCTCAAGGTGCTTAAGATCAGTTTATGAAAAAAGAAATACCACAGACTCCAAATACAGAAAGCCCTACCATTTCACCATTGTGTTGGTGAGTTCTAGTTGTTTCATTAATCCACGATTAGTGGTATGGTTATATCAAATCTTAATTTATAGAAGTCTATAATGAGAAGGTGACCTGGATGGCTTTGTCCAATGGTGGGACCTATTATTTGAGAAGGATAGTCACAAACCAGAACTTGTTCACAGGATAAAAAATCAAATTATAGAGGAGGTAGGTACCATACTCCATGGAGAGTGGTATAACCAGGGCTGTTTGGTGAGAAGTGATAACTCAGAGAAGTCCAAATTGATATCCTCATCCTTGACTTGTCACTGTCCCTAATGTCCCACATCCAAGCACCAGTCATGAGGTTCTAACTCTTGAGTACCTCTCAAAACCCAATAAGAAAAACAGAAAATTATAAAATAAAATAACTCACAAAAAGACAAATCTGGATGGCTCATTAGTATACGAGAAGGCATTCAATTTATCTGGTGAACAGATCAAATAATGATCTTCTAATTTATACAGATTAAAGTGACAAAAATTAGTAAGGAGGAAAACATCAAATATTGATGATCATATAGGAAAATAGGAATGCTGAGACAATATTGGTTAGAGTGTAAAGTAGAAAACGATCTGGCAATACATCATGAAATTATGTCTGTGTTATTCCTTATCTTTTACTCTTTGGGCTTATTCTACTTTTCCTTTTTTAACGTCTTAAGTTGAGTACTTAAATCATTAACTTTGAGCCTTCCTTTTTTCAAGTTTTTTTAACTTAAATTCCAGTTAGTTAATATACAGTGTAATATTAGTTTCAGGTGTACAATATAGTGATTCAACACTTCCATACAACACCAGGTGCTGATCAAAACATCCCCATCACCTATT
The DNA here is from genome assembly GCF_003265705.2 of Callorhinus ursinus. Classification (NCBI taxonomy): domain Eukaryota; kingdom Metazoa; phylum Chordata; class Mammalia; order Carnivora; family Otariidae; genus Callorhinus; species Callorhinus ursinus. The sequence goes on from NW_027397128.1 coordinate 2,068,170, forward strand.
TAAGCCATCCCCCCACCAACCTCTCCCCTGGTAACCTGTCAGTTTATTCTCTACATTTAAGAGTCTGTTTTTTGGTTTTCTTCTCTCTCTCTCTCTCTTCCCCCCCACCTTTGCTCATTTGTTTTGGTTTCTTAAATTCCACATATGTGTGAAATCCTATTGTGTTTGTCTTTCTCTGACTGACTTATTTTGCTTAGCATGATACTCTCTATTTTCATCTATGTCATTGCAAATGGCAAGATTTCTTTCTTCTTTATGGTTGATTAATGTTCCATTATATATCTTTATCCATTCATCAGTCAATGGACACTTGGGCTGTTTCCATAATTTGGCTACGGTAGATAATGCTGCTATAAACATTGAGGGGCATGTATCCCTTCAAATTAGTATTTTTGTATTCTTTGTGTAAATACCTAGTACTGCAATTCCTAGATCACAGGGTAGTTCCATTTTTAACTTTTGAGGAAACTCCATACTGTTTTCCAGAGTGGCTGCACCAATTTGCATTCCCAACAACAGTGCAAGAGGGTTCCCCTTTCTCCACATCCTCACCAACACCTGTTGTTTCTTGCATTGTTGATTTTAGCCCTTCTGACATGTGTGAGGTGATACCTCATTGTAGTTTTGGTTTATATTTCCCTGATGATCAGTGATGTTGAGCTTTTTTTATATGAATATTTATAGCTAAAATTTTCCTTTACTGCTTTAGTTTTACTATGTGTTATAGTCATTATTTTTCAGTTTTATTTATTTTCAAATTTTCCATTGACTTCTTTGGCTTATGAGTTTTTAGTACTTTTTCATTTCTAAATGTATCTTTAATTATCTTTTTACTATTGGTTTCCAAATTAATTTCATTTTGTTGATTTGCAGGATGCTAATCCTTTGAAATTTGTTGAAGTTAGTCATATGGCCTAGCACAGGGTCAATTTTCATAAATGTTCATGTTTAAAAATAATATGTATTCTCCAATTGCTTGGTGAAAAATTCTATTCATTATTTTGTTCAAGTCTTTTATACCCTTACTGACTCTGTTTTATCAGTCTTGAGAGAGATGTGTAAAATGTCTCAGTGATGGCATAATTTATCAATTTCTCTTCATTGTTATTTTTCTTTATAAATTTTGAGCCTATGTTGTTGGATACATATAAGTTTATATCTGTTATATCTTAATGGTGAATTGATCATTTCATCACTATGTAATGACCCTTTTTTATCCCTACTAATTCTTTTTGCTTTACAGTCTGTTTTGACTGATAATATAGCCACACTACCCTTTTCATTGTTGTTGATAGTATTTGTCTGTTGTACCTTTTTCCATACTTTGACATTCACTTTTTCTGTGCCTTAAAGTTTTGCATATATATTTTTTGACCTGCTTAGGGCAGGATTTTAAAAATAGTCTGGTGACCTTTGTCTTTCAACAGGGCAAATTTGTGTGTTTCCATTCACTGTGATTGCTAATAAGTTTTTTTAGTAAAAAAAAAACAAAAAAAGTTTTTTTATTCATTTCTATGCACTTGTTATTTGTTCCATTTATTCTTTTTTTAAATTTCATTTATTTACTTATTTGAAAGAGAGAGAGAGAGAGAAAGCAAGCATGAGCAGGGGAAGGAGCAGAGGGAGAGGGAGAGGCAGACTCCCTGCTGAGCAGGGAGCCTGACACGGGGCTCAGTCCCACGACCCTGAGATCATGACCTGAGCTGAAGGCAGATGCTTAACGAACTGAGCCACCCAGGTGCTCCATATCCCATTTATTCTATTCCCCCCTTTCCTTGACTTTATTACAATATTTTGGAATGATTAATGTTTTCCTTCTTGCTCCATTTTTTTCTCCTTCTGTCATTTATAAGTTATATACTCTGTTTAGCCTTTTAGTGTTTATTCTGGCTATTTTAATATCCATACTTAACTAACAAAATTCTAATTTTAGTTCATGTTTTGACCTTCCTCTTAAATGATACACGATCTTTGAGTACTTTAACTCCCATCATCCAGTTCTGACTTATATGCTATTTCTATCAAGTATTTTAGTTCCATTTTATTTTTACCTTCTTATATTAAATACTATTATTTTGTTTTATATAATCAATGCATTTAGATTTACCTCAATATTTGCCAATGTCTGATCACTATTTCTTCTGGCATCTCATACCTTTCACCTTTCACATTCTATCCGTTTGGCCCTTCCTGCTTGCTTAACTATATTATGACACAGAACACTTCACCCAAACACATTAAATTACTTCTCTTTTTCTAAATACATTTTCTATTAATGAGTAATGTGTACCTTTACTCACATTGTCGTCCCTTTCAAGAATGCCAAAATTGAATGTCTTGACCATTGAAATCCTGTATATTGTAAAGGTCCAGTGAAAACGTCACACTCCCAGAAACTTAAATTCCTAAGTTGGTTTAAACACTTATTTTCTCTATATGACCATAGCATTTTATCTATACTTATTAGTGCAACTATTAATTTACCCAAGTTATTGTACCTCCTGCTACACTGTAAGTTTCTTGTATATAAATTATCTCTGAAATCCCAGTGCCTGGCACAGTGCTGAATATAGAATAGTACACACACTGTAAATATTTGATGAAAAGCTTTGTGTTGTATGACCCTGAAAAAATACCTTCTTTTCTCTGGGGACCCAGAAAAAAAATTAAACACAGTCATTGCTGAAAGTTTCTTCTGTGACATTGAGTCTTATTCTACTACCTCATCTTCACCACAACCATGTCTTATTTCATTCTCCTTTGTGAATTATTAAATTAAGAAAAGCTTTAATTTCTGTTTGAAGATGCAGTCCTTTCTTTGTCCTTTCACACTTATAGATGTTAACAGTTGCTACTGCCTCAGTGTGAGTGAGTTCTGATTCCTTCCTTAGCTCAGGTTTTCCTAAGGAATTGGAGAGACAGAGAGTAAAAGATTCTTGAGTACTTGGAATTGGGGACAGAGAGCAAATCCTGATACCAAAGTGAGGGAAAGTATAGACCTTGAAACTAAGATCTAAAGTCTTGGCCAACTTGACAGTCTGGCCCCAGGCCAAGAATGCATGTGGAGAAAGTTAAAAGTAGGGTACTCTAATCTTGAGATGACTGCTTGGGGTGGATAGGTACTTTAGACTGGAGGACTTTCCAGGGTGCTCAGGCAGAAGATAGTTAACACTTACGTCCTGGAGCCTGTGAACTGTGACCTGGCCTTTTGTGGACTTGACCAGACTGCCACCTAGCCTGGACACCTATCCTAGAGGGAAATATAAAGAGGAGAGTGGTTAACCCATTTTGAAGCAGAAAAATGCCAGAGGCACTAAATGGGCTATGAACTGAAGAGACTTAATTTCACAGAGAATCAAGTTGTTAGATCTTAAAGAGAATTGGGGGATCACTTCATCCACTCTTACAGTCACAAATTGGACTGAGGCTTTGGGCACAAGACTGATGAGTGCAAGGCTGGGGTACAAGCCTAAACAGAGAAGGTACTAGGGCAGGTGCCCAAGGCAAGGGACTCACGCTCTAGACAGGAAACAAAGATGCAGCACACATAAAGAAATAATTATTATGGTATACATTTTGCTGGCTATTTTATGTACATAAGCCTGAGAAGAAGTGATGGTGTTCTTATATTTTAAAAACATATGAGGGGGCGCCTGGGTGGCTCAATCATTAAGCGTCTGCCTTCGGCTCCAGCCGTGATCTTAGGGTCCTGGAATGGAGCCCCATGTCGGGCTCCCTGCTCTGCAGGAAGCCTGCTTCTCCCTCTCCTGCTCCCCCTGCTTGTGTTCCCTCTCTCACTGTGTCTGTCTCTCTCTGTCAAATAAATAAATAAAATCTTTAAAAAACAAAACAAAACAAAACAAAACAAAACAAAACATATGAGGAGACTGAGGCTGGGAGGGGGAGGAAAACTGCCTGAGGTCATACTCACATTTTAGCACAACACAGCTTAGAGCCTAGGTCCCATGATTCCCAGAGTAGGTGGTTTTTTTTTTTTCTTTTCTTTTTTTTTTCTGTATCATCCTGCCCTAGGTTTTTTCTGCTTAAATTTCCTTATAAGCTAGATACTATTATCGCCCACATTTTCCAGTGAGGAAATGGGATCACAGAGAGGTTAAATAATTCTCTTCAGGTCTCACATCTATTGTGGTGGCAACCAGGATGCAAACCCAGGTAGTCTGTTCTTAGAACTTAGGATCTTAACAACTCTGCCACAGCTGCATTTCAAATTAGGAAGCTTTAATGTATTAGTCACAATAAAATAGCAAAAAAATATTTTAAGTAATGATATCCAGTGCTATTAAAGTTGTATAAAAATAGGCATACTCATGTACTCTTAGAAATCTTGGAAATAATTTGCTGGACCCCTTGGCAAAGCACTACAGAAATATTCAGTTAGAACCACAAATAAATTCATATTCTATGATCCAGGAATTCTAATTACAGAAATTTGTCTCAAGGAGTGACTCCAAAAGGCATGGAAAAGCTATTCACATAGGGATGCTTGTTGCAGCCTTTTTGATAAAGAAATAGAAACAACAAGATCATCCACCATTAGGGGAATGGCTGTTTGTACATCAACAGAATGGAACATTAGGTAGCCTTGAGAAAAAAAAAATTAGGAAGACTGCAAAATTATGTGACACAATGCTTATGATAGAATGGTAAATGAAAATATCATGCACCAAATTCCTCAGTCATCTCAGTTGAAACCTATTTAAAATATGCATGCATATGGAAGGAAAAAAGCAAATATGAACCTAGTGATATTAGGGTGGTGGGATTATGAGACACTTCCATATTTATTATATGTTTTCTTTAATGCTCTTAGAGATATCTTTTTAATACAGAAAGGAAAATAGAACATAGTAATAATTCTCTTATTTCCAGGAACCTGCTTTCATTTCACAAAGACCCAGGAAATTCATGCCTCCACAGCACTGCATTTTGGCCTTTTTAAGAGGTGGTGCTTGTCCTAAAGGTTCTGGCTATAGAAACACCATCCAGATAGACAGAAGTTCTCTCCAGGACCTATGTTTCCTTGGAAGGATGAATAAATAAGCCTCTTGGATAACCCCTATCAGCAAGTTATTTTTAATGCATCATTTAAATTAAGAAGTGTGGTATGCTGGTATATTCCTGGATAAGAGGTCATGTGATGGGTTCACGCCCACTTTGGGGTCCATGTGAAGTCAGGCACTCTTGTTATACTCTCCTTCTCCCAGGTGGAAGGTGTCTCTCTCAGTGCTGGGCTGCCTGAGTGTAAGCAAGGGTACTGGGAGTAGTGCAAATCTATATTTCCTATACTTCTCAATGCATCCTTTCTGATTTTTGTGCTTCACCCAGAAATCCCTCACCTGTGTAATTCCTCACCTGGAATCCTTGGCTTTTGTGAAGGTATTTTTGAGTGCAAATAGCTGTTCATATTAAGGAGTGTGGGAAGGAATGAGTGGTAGAAATTCCTAAGCTGTCTTTTGTTGACTTTTTTTTGTTATTTAAATTCAGTAAGCCAAGGTATTTTGTTGACATTTGTAATGCTGAGTAAATTTTTGTATATGGTGTGAGGTAGGGACCCAATTTCATTATTTTGTATGTGGCTCTCTAGTTGTCCCAACATCATTAGTTGAAAAGACTTCTTTCCCATGGAATAAATGATCTTGGCAGCTTTGTCAAAAATCAATGACCATATATATGGGTTTATTTCTGGACTCTCAATTGTGTTTCACTGATCTATATGTTTGTCCTTATACCAGTACCACATTATTTTGGTAACTGCAGCTTTTGTTTTTAAGATTTTATTTATTTATTTGAGATAGAGAGAGCAAGAAAGAGTGAGAAAGAGAGTATGAGATGGGGAACAGAGGGAGAGGGAGAAGCAAGCTCCCCTCTGAGCAGGGAGCCAGATGTGGGATCATGACCTGAGCTGAAGGCAAATGTTTAACTGATTGAGCCACCCAGGTGCCCTGGTAACTGCAGCTTTGTAGTAAGTTTTGAAATCAGTGTGTTTCCTCCAATTTTGTCTTCCTTCTATAAGGTCTGTTTTTAATTGGGGATCCCCTGAAATTCCATATGAATCCATGTTAATCCTTCTTTTGCAGCTTTAGTGAGGTATAATTGACAAATGAAATTGTAATATATTTAAAGTGAACAACATGATGATTTGATATGTGTATACATTGTGAAAGCATTCCCACACTCAGGTTAATTAGCATATCCATCACCTCATGTTTACCATTTTTTGTGAGAACACAAGTTCTACTCTCTTAGCAAATTTCAATCATACAATACAGTATTATCAACTATAGTCACCATGTTATACATTACATCCTCAAACTTTATTCATCTTGTAACTGAATGGTGGTATCCTTTTACCAAATTCTTCCTATTTCCCCCAGTTCATAGCCCTTGGCAACCATCATTTTACTCTCTTTTTCTGTGAATTCAACATTTTTTTTAAGATTCCACATATAAGTCATACTATACAGTATCTGTCTTTCTCTGTCAACTTATTTTGCTTAGTATAATGTCCTCAAGTTTCATCCATTTGTTATGAATAGCAGTATTACCTTCTTTTAAGGGTGAATAATATTCCTCTATCTATCATCTATCTATCTATCTATCTATCTATCTATCTAACATTTCTTTATTCATCTGTCAACAGACACTTAGATTATTTCCATACTTTGACTATTGTGAATAATGCTGCAATGAATATGCAAGTACAGATATCTCTTTGAGATCATAATTTTATTTCCTTTCAATATATATCCAGAATTGGGATTGCTGAATCATAAGATGGTTCCAGGTTTAATTCCTTGAAAAATCTCTATACTGTTTTCCATACTGACTGTACCAGTTTACATTCCCACCAACAGCCTACAAGGGTCTGTTTTTCTCCATATCTTTGCCAGTATCTGTTATTTCCTGTCTTTTTGATAATAGACATTCTAGTATGTGTGAGGTATTATCTCATTGTGGTTTTGATTTGCATTTCCCTAATGATTAGTGATGTTGAAAAGTTTTTCATACACCTTTTGGCCATTTTTATGTCTTTTTTGAAAAAAAACGTCTATTGAAGTCCCTTGCCCATTTTTATTGAGTTATTTGTTTTTTGACTGAGTTGTATGAGTTGTTTGTATATTATGATTGTTAATCCCTTTTCAGCAGATATGTGGATTGAAAATATATTCTCGCTTTCCATAGGTTGCCTTTCATTTTATTGATATTATTATTATTATTTATCACTCTGCAGAAATTTTTTAGTTTGATGTAGTCCTATTGGATTATTTTTGCTTTTGTTGCCTTTGCTTTAGGTGTCAAATTAAAAAAAAAAAGATCATGGACAAGACCAATGTCAAGGAGCTTACCCCCTGTTTTCTTCTAGGAGTTTTACATTTTTAGGTATTATGTTTAAATCTTTAATCCATTTTGAGTTGATTTTTGTACAGAGGATAAGTGTCCAGTTTTTCCAACACCATTTATTGAACAGACTCTCATTTCCCTATTGCATATTTTTGGATCTTTTCATAAATTAATTGATCATATAAACATGGGTTTATTTTGGGACTCTTTATTCTTTTCCATTAATCTGTGTCTGTTTTTATGCCAGTACCATACTGTTTTGATTACTATAGTCTTATAATATAGTTTGAAAGCAGAAATTGTGATGCTTCCAGCTTTGTTCTTTCTCAAGATTGTTTTGGCTATTCAGGGTCTTCTGTAGTTCTATATGAATTCTAGAGTTGCTTTTTTATTTTTTTTTGTGAAAAAAGTGCTATTAGAATGTTGATAGGGACTATGGAAAGAGCCAAGATGTACATCAACAGATGAATGGATAAAGAAGATGTGTATAAATATACAATGGAATATTATGCAGCCATCAATAAAACCGAAATCTTGCCCTTTGCAATGATGTGGATAGAACTAGAGGGTATTATGCTAAGCGAAATAAGTCATTCAGAGAAAGACATTGGGGTGCCTGGGTGGCTCAGTCATTGGACGTCTGCCTTCGGCTCAGGTCATGATCTCAGGGTCCTGGGATCGAGCCCCGCATCAGGCTCCCTGATCAGCGGGAGGCCTGCTTCTCCCTCTCCCACTCCCCTGCTTGTGCTCTCTGTCTCGCTGTGTCTCTCTCTATCAAATAAATAAATAAAATCTTTAAAAAAAATCAGAGAAAGACATGTATCATATGATCTCACTGATATGAGGAATTCTTAATCTCAGGAAACAAACTGAAGGTTGCTGGAGTGGTGGGGGGGTGGGAGGGATGGGGTGACTGGGTGATAGACATTGGGGAGGGTATGTGCTATGGTGAGTGGTGTGAATGGTGTAAGACTGATGAATCACAAACCTGTACCTCTGAAACAAATAATACATTATATGTTAAAAAAAAGAAGAAGATAATAGGAAAGGAAAAATGAAGGGGGGGAATCAGAGGGGGAGACGAACCATGAGAGACTATGGATTCTGAGAAACAAACTGAGGGTTCTAGAGGGGAGGGGGGTGGGGGGATGTGATAGCTTGGTGATGGATATTAAAGAGGGCACCTACTGAATGGGGCACTGGGTGTTATATGCAAACAGTGAATCATGGAACACTATGTCAAAAACTAATGATGTAATGTATGGTGATTAACATAACATAATAAAAGAAAAAAAGAAAAAAATCACTTAAAAAAAAGAAGATAGTAGGAGCAAAAAATGAAGGGGGGTTATTCAGAGGGGGAGATGAACCATGAGAGACTATGGACTCTGAGAAACAAACTGAGGGCTCTAGAGGGGAGGGGGTTTGGGGGATGGGTTAGCCTGGTGATGGGTATTAAAGAGGGCATGTATTGAATGGAGCACTGGGTGTTATATGTAAACAATGAATCATGGAACACTACATCAAAATCTAATGATGTAATGTATGGTGATTAACATAACAATAAAAATTAAAATATATATATATATAAAAAAAGAATGTTGATAAGGATTGCACTGAATATACAGATCATTCTGGGTAGTATGGCCATTTTACAATATTCTTCTGATCTATGAACACAGAATATCTTTGCATTAATTTGTCTCTTCCTCAATTTCTTTTATGAATGTTATATAGTTTTCAGTTCATGGATCTGTCATTTCCTTCATTAAATTTACTCCTAAATATACTATTTTTTTGGTGTTATTATCAATGCCATTGTTTTCTTTTCTTTTTTTTTTTCTATGTAGAAAAGCAATTTATTCCATTATAAGCACTTACACAGTTAGTCATGGAGAGTAACAGACCTGCTGGTGAAACAGGTCACCCAAAATAGAGATGGTACCAAACTATTGGTCAAAGACTAACTCTTAAAAAAAAAAAAAAAGCAACTCTTATCCAGGATTAATTTAATTTTAAAGCGAATACAAGCTATCAATTCGCTCTTCTCAACTCAACTGGACAGTCTACCTGTGTTATAACTGTCAGGTAAAAACATACATCTTTACAACTTGGTGGTCCCAAGTTTTTTAAAAAAACATTTCACAGAAAGGAAAGAAGAAAACAGCTCAAGAAATACACTAACAAGCAAAAATATATGGGGGAAAGTGGAACACATAGTTTTGATTTAACTGAAGAAACTGAGAGGAGACTGGTCTACATAGGAAAATGTGCATCCTGGAAAGTCAGGTGTGAAAATTTTAGAATAGGAATTTATATGACTTGAATCTCCTCCATTTCCTGAATAAAAATGACATCTTGTGGTATTTATACTTCATGGTTCAGACACCTACCTCACTTGGCTCTGCTCCTTCCTTACTTTAGCGTTTACTTAAAGGAGTTTGAAAAACTTGGGGATATAACCTAAGAAGAAAAAAAAACACACACATAATATTCCGCTTTCTGTGGTTACCTTAGACCTTTGTTCCTAGAAAATTCCTGAAGAAAATGTAATTATAAGTCTGTGACTTTATTGAATCAAGTCCCCCAGTTAATATTTAGAAAACACCCTCTGTTTGGGCTAATAACATTGTTGATGTTACCTATCATAGAGGGATAGCCAAACAAAATCTGTGTCTCAAAACCAGTGTTAAATCAGTTTCAGTGTTGAGAGGAAAAAAAAGGGGAGTCTAAAATCACAAGAAGTGCAGACATATCTAGGGCACTTGTCCTTCTGGATCCATGTTTTCTTCAGGATCTTCATCATTATAAATGTTCTCTGCCATTTGCCACACCTGCATGATATTGTCTTCTGATACAGAACAAATCACCCAAGGTTCATTGGAATTCCAGGAGAAATCAAATATCTTGGCAGTGTGACCACCATGAATAAACAACAATTCTGGTGGCCCATCTTCTGCATCTTCCAGGGATTTTTCCTCTCCAATTTTACTTAAATCCCAGACATTCAGTCTGCAATCAGTACCACTGGAAGCCAAAATAGTCTCATTGTGAGGTGACTGCTGAACCTGGAATATTTCATCCTTATGTGATTCAAAGGAATGCAACTTAAGTTTCAGATTTCTCAGATCCCACAAGGCAACAATCTTGTTGGCTGATCCTGTGGCTAGAATGAACTCACTATAAGGATTGAAAGATAGGCTGTTCACTTCAGCAGGGTGAGCATCAACTGAGTGGCTTGGTTTGGAACTATTGTTTGAATGAGTATCCCAGATCATAAATTTCTGATCATCAGCAACTGGCCCAAACACAGACTTATGGAGCAGATGCCAGGAAACATCTTCTACTACTGCTGTATGTCCTGTAAAGATGGTCTTCGCATCCACCACCTCTCCTTCCTTTGGGACAACACTGACGTCCCAGAGGCAGATGGTATGGTCATCTGAAGCACTAAGTAAGTGCCCACTGAGATTTGGGTTCCAAGAAAGTCCATAGCCTTCCTTCTGATGTCCACGCAGACGCAAGTCTGGGTTGCACTCTCCAGAAGGGTCTGGTTTGGAAGGATGTTTTGTATAGTCAAAAACAAGAACATCACTGGATGGAGTCTTTTCTTGCAATGATGCAAGTGTTCTGGGGCATATAACATGCCCGGTTTACTTCTCCTTCATTGTTGATCTTGATTTCTATTCCAATTTTTCCACTAACTGAGCCAAAAGCTCCAAATTCTCCTTTCTCACTCTCATAGTGTGAAGCATCAAACTGAGCATCATCATTAGGGAGCTGCACACTGGCTATCACAAGATGGTTTTGTTCATCGGATGTGTGTGTTCCCAGGACAAGTTGATGAATGCCAAAGTCTTTCCCTTCTGGTCTGGCTACATCTGGAAGCCACTGTGCAGTTAGGCTAGGCCACTCCAGAGCATGGGTCATCACCAAATCATAAAGAAAAAGTGTTCTTTTTCCACATTTTGTACTCTTCATTGATCACACATTCTTCTACTGCATCATCAAAGGCTGTGTCCTTGTCAGCCATGGTGGGCAGGCAAGCCGGGGGGATCCTGGGGTCGAGCATTGTGGGAGGGGCCTGACATTGTCTTCTTAATTTCCCTTTACCATAGTTTATTGTTAATGTATACAAACAAAACTGTTTTTTTTTAGTTTTCATTTAAATTCCAGTTAGTTAACAACCAGTGTAATATACTTTCAGGTGTACAATTTAGTGATTCAGCACTTACATACAGCACTGGCTGCTCATCACAGCAAGTGTCCTCCTTAATCCCCATCACTTATTTAACCCATCCCCTGACCACTTCCCCTCTGGTAACCATCAGTTTGTTCGCTATACTTAAGAGTCTGTTCCTTGGTTTGCCTCTCTTCCCCCACCATAATTGTTTGCTTTGTTTCCTAAATTCCACATACGACTGAATTTGGTATTTGTCTTTCTTTGAATGACTTATTTCGCTTAGCATAATACTCTCTAGCTCTATTCATGTTGTTGCAAATAACAAGATTTCATTCTTTTTATGGCTTAATAATATTCCATTTGTGTGTGTGTGTGTGTGTGTGTGTGTGTGTGTGTGTGTGTGTGTGTGTACACATACCACATCTTTATTCATTCATCAGTCTATGGGAATTTGGGTTCTTTACATAATTTGGCTATTGTTGATAATGCTACTATAAACATAGGGTGCACATATCCCTTCAAATTAGTATTTTTGTATCCTTTGGGTAAACACCTAGTAGTGCAATTGGTGAATCATTGGGTAATTCTAAATTTAACTTTTTGAGAAACCACCATACTGTTTTACAGAGTGGCTGCACAAGTTTGCATTCCCACCAACAGTGCAAGAGGGTTCCCCTTTCTCCACACCCTTGTCAATACCTGTTGTTTCCTGTGTTGTTAATTTTAGCCATTCTGACTGGTGTGAGATGGTATCTCATTGTGGTTTTGATTTGCATTTCCCTGATGATGACTGATGTAGAGCATCTTTTCATGTTCTGTTGGCCATCTCTCTGTCTTTTTTGGAAAAATGTCTATTCATGTTTTCTGCCCATTTTTTAATTGGATTATTTGTTTTTTGGGTGTTGAGTTTGATAAGTTCTTTGTAGATTTTGGATACTAACCCTTTATCAGATATGTCATTTGCAAACATCTCCCACTCTGAAGATTGCCTTCTAGTTTTGTTGATTGTTTTCTTGGCTGTACAGAAGTGTTTATTTTGATGAAGTCCCAATAGTTTATTTTTCATTTTATTTTTCTTGCCTCAGGAGACTTATCCAGTAAGAAGTTGTTATGGCCAATGTCAAAAAAGTTACTGCATGGATTCTTCTCTAGGATTTTGATGGTTTCCTGTCCCATATTTAAGTCTTTAATCCATATTGAATTTATTTTTGTGTATGGTGTAAGAAAGTGGTCCAGTTTCTTTCTTCTTCATGTTGTTGTCCAGTATTCCCAACACCATTTATTGAATTGTGGTACCTACAGCTTTGATTTTCTTTTTCAAGGTTGATTTGGCTATTTGAGGTCTTTTGTAGTTCCATACAAATTTTAGGATTGTTTGTTCTATCTCTGCGAAAAAATGCTGTTGGTATTTTGATAGCGATTGCATTAAACAGACAATTACAATTCGTTTTTATGTATTGATTTTCTAGTCTGCAATTTTACTGAATTCATTTATTTGTTCCAACAGCTTTTGGGTGAAACTCTTAGGGTTTCTTTTTTTGTAAGATTTATTTATTTGAGAGAGAGAGAGAAAGAGAGAGAGAAAGAGAGAGAGTTCGGGGGGATGGGCAGAGGGAGAGGGAGAGAGAGTCCCAAACAGAATCCACGCTAAGCATGAAGCCAGACATGGGGCTTGATCTCATGACTGAGGTCACAACCTGAGCTGAAACCAAGAGTCAGTCACTTAACTGAGCCACCCAGGCACCTCAACTCTTAGAGTTTCTATATTTAATATTATATCATCTGCAAACAAAGACATTTTACTTTTTCTTTTCCAATTTGGATGTCTTTTATAACCTTTTCTTATTTAATAACTCTGAAGGTACTTCCAGTACTATTTTGAAAAAAAAAAAAAGTGGTGAGAATGGGAATTGTAGCCTTGTTTCTGATCTTAGAGGAAAAGGTTTCAGCTATTATTAACCATTGAATATGCTGTTAGCTGTGTGTTTTTCATATATGGCCTTTTTATGGTAAAGTAGATTCTGGGGGCCTGGGTGGCTCAGTTGGTAAGGGTCTGCCTTCGGTTCAGGTCATGGTCCCAGGGCCCTTGGATCGAGCCCCACATCCGGCTCCCTGCTCAGTGGGAAGGCTGCTTCTCCCTCTCCCACTCTCTCTGCTTGTGTTCCTTCTCTCACTGTGTCTCTCTCCATCAAATAAATAAAATCTTTAAAAAAATAAAGTACATTCTGTACATTCCATTTATTATAAAAGGATGTCAGATTTTGTCAAATGCTTTTTCTGCATCTATTGAGTTGATTGTAAGATTTTTATCCTTCATTTTGTTAAGGATGGTGTATCACATTTATTGACTTGTATATGTTAAGCCATGCTTGCATCTATCTCGCTTGATCATGGTATATGATCTTTTTGTGTATTGTTGAATTTGGTTTGCTAATATTTCGTTGAGGATTTTTGCATCTATGTTTATGTGGGATATTAGCTTACAACTTTTTTTTCTTGTAGTGTCCTTGTCTGGCTTTGGTATTAGGTTAATACTGGACTTGTAAAATGATTTTGGGAGTGTTCCCTCCTCTGCAATTTTTATATTCCTTCTCCTCCACATTTAATGTTTTTGAGTTATAATTTACATATTTTATATTGTGTATCCATTAAATTATTTACAGCCATTTTAAATATTTTTTTACCCTTTATGTTAGAGTAATAAATTGCTTACTCAGCACCATTGCAATATTAGAGAATTCTGAATTTAACTACATATTTACTCTTATGAATGATATTTATACTTTGATATGTTTTCATGTTACTAATTTACCATCCTTTTATTTTAGCTTGATGAACTCCCTTGAACATTTCTTATAAGGCCAACTTAGTGGTAATTCTTTCAGTTTTTGTGTGTTTGGAAAACTCTCCCTCAATTCAGAAGGAAAATTTGGTGGTAGAATATTCTTGGTAGGCAATTTTTTTTCTTTCAGTATTTGACTATATTGCACTCCTTTCTATCCTCCATAATTTCTGTGGAAAAATCCACTGATAGTCTTATGGGAGTGTTCCTTTTTATGTAATAAGTTGCTTTTAAGATTCTCTTTTTGTCTTTAACTTTTGCCTATTTAGTTATACCCTATCGTGCTCGCTTCAGCAGCACATATACTAAAATTATACCCTATCTTAGAATGGGTCTCTTTTGATTCATATTATTGGGTGTTCTTTAGGCATCTTTGATGAGCTTAAGATCTTGTCTTTAAGATCAAGTCTTCAGGATCTTGATGAGTTTTCAGTCATTACTTCTTTGAATAAGCTTTTTTTTCCTCCATTCTGTCTCATTATGCCTTCAAGAGTACCTGGAATGCACAGAACAACATTAAACAACAACAAAAAAGTGCAGTTTTAAAATAGGCACACAAGAACCTCCTGCAGTTATTCTGATTGAGCTCAGCACAGGAAACAAACAAACAAACAAACAAAAAACAGAAACAAAACTGCCATCTCTCAGTTTCTCCCTGGAAATAAAACTGCCATCTCTCAGTTTCTCACTGGAAGGAATTTGACTGCATATTTTCCTAGCTGCTTCCCGAGGTTCCAGTTTCTAATCACCCTACTTGTAGGAGCAGACTGGGAACCCATCCTCCTGGGAGCCCTATAGAACAGGTGGAACATCCTCCATTGTCTCCCCTTGGCTCACTCCAACAGTAGTCTCCAACAAAGTCTCAAACTTTTCTCAGGAAATTGTTTGTGTAGGCTCCCAGGAGGGCCACAGTAAGCGCTTTGATGCTGCAGATTAGAAGTCAGACCCTCAGGCAACAATTGGAAAAATATGTGGTCAAACCGCTTCCAGGGATGGGGTTTAGGAGATGGATAGTTTTGCCTGTTTCTTCTGTGCTGAGTCCAATAGTATACCTACAGGAAGAATCTGTGTGCCCATTTAAAAACTTCTTCTTTGTTTACTGTATTTCTATGGGACTGATAAATGCAAGCTTCATTGGCTGCCAAAGCTATGTGGTTTGGGGGTCTGTTCCTCAGGTGTGGCAGCTGTCAAACTTGGGATGTTAGACATGTGAAAAAAAACTTTTTCTAAGAGTGAAGTTAATGACTTGATTTTACTGTTGGAGCAAACTGAAGAGAAATGTGAGGAAAGTTCCCATTGGCTCTTCTGTCTCTGAATAAGATTCCAGTCAGCAGCTAGATGTGGGCTACTAGGAATCAGACATTAAGGGAACAGCTGGGAAAGTATGCCATCAAATTCCTTCCAGGGAAAAACTGAGAGATGAGCATTTTTGTCTGCTGCCTCTGTACTGAGCTTCAGGTGTCACAGCAGCAAATACCTGCATTCCAATTTAACAACTGTTTTTTTTTTTTTTTTGATCTGCTATAGTCCTGTGGGACTTGTGAATGCTATCCCTATTGGTTCTCAGAGATATGTGACTTGAGGGCTCATCCTTTAGGTGGTAGCCTTAAAAGTTAGGTTGTGAGACATGTGGTACAAACCTCTCCTCAGGGATAAGGTGGGAGTTGGGGGGTACCCTGCTAATTGTGAGACACTGTGCTGGGGGTAGAGTTTATGACAAGAATGTGTCTCAGCCTTTCTTGCCTGTTTTGATGTGGGTATTTTCTGAGTCATCCAATGTGCAAGTCACTAAACTAGTTTTTGGATTTATCTCAGAGGGAATTGATCTGTGTGTAGCTATATATTTGATGCATCCATGGGAAGAGAGAAATTCAGGAGCCTTCTGTGTCACCATCTTGGTAATGTTCTCATATGATCCATTTTAGAGTTAGCTTTTCCATTTGTGCAAAATGTCACTGAGATTTTCAATAGCAACTGAATTAAATTTATAGATTGCTTTGGCCATTATTGCCATCTTAACAATACAAAGTCTTTTAATACATGAACACAAGATGGTTTCCATTCACTTACGATTTCTTTAATTTCTTTCAGCAATGTTTTGTAGTTTCAGTGTACATGCCCTGTGCCTCGATTAAATTTATTCCTAAGTGCTCTATTGTTTTTTATGCTACTCTAAATGGAATTATTTTCTTAATTTCTTTGTAATATTGTTCATTGCTAGTGTATATAAATAAAACTGATTTTTGCATATTGATTCCATATCCTACAACTTTGATGGGTTTATTTATAAATGCTGATATTTCTTAAAATATATATTCTTTAGGAATTTCTGTATATAGGATCATATCATGCACCAGCAGAGGTAATTTTACACCTTCCTTTCCAACTTGGATACATTCAATTTCTTTTTCTTGCTTGATTACACTGGCTTCAACTTCCTGTACAATTTTTTTATATTTATTTATATTCAATTTAGTTAACATACACTGTATTATTAGTTTCAGGGATAAAATTTAGTGATTCATCAGATGCATATAACACCCAGTGCTCTTTACATCCAGTGCCCTCCTTAATGCCCATCACCCAGTTATCACTTCTCCCCACCCAACTCCCCTCTAGCAACCCTGTTTGTTTCCTAGAGTTCAGCATCTCACAAATTTCATCTTATTATATTTTTCCTTCCCTTCCCCTATGTTCATCTGTTTTGTTTCTTAAATTCCACATATGAGTGAAATCATATAGTATTTATCTTTCTCAGACTGACATATTTTGCTTAGCATAATACCTTCTAGTTCCATCCATGTCATTGCAAATGGCAAGATTTCATTATTTTTGATGGATAAGTAATATTCCATTGTGTGTGTGTGTGTGTGTGTGTGTGTGTGTGTGTGTGTGTACCACACCTTCTTTATCCATTCATCTGTCGATGGACTGCTGGGCTCTTTCCATATTTTGGCTCTTGTGGACATTGCTGCTATAAACACTGGGTGTGTGTGTCCTTTCAAATCACTGTCTATACACTTTGGATAAATACCTAGTAGTGCAATTCCTGGGTCATGGGGTAGTTCTATTTTTAAATTCTTGAGGAACCTCTATACTGTTTTCCAGAGTGACTGTACCAGTTTACATTTCCATGAACAGTGTAAAAGGGTTCTCCTTTCTCTGCATCCTCACCAAAATTTGTTGTTCTCTGTCTTGTTAATTTTAGCCATTCTGACTGCTGTGAGGTGGTATCTCATTTTGGTTTTTATTTGCATTTCCCTAATGCCAAGCATTTTTATTTAGATTCAAAATGTGAAGCATTTTTTTCATGTATGTGTTGGCCATTTGTATGTCTTCTTTTGAGAAATGTTTGTTTATGTCTTCTGCCCATTTCTTGACTGGATTATTTGTTTTGGGTATTGAATTTGATAAGTTCTTTATAGATCTTGGACACTAGCTCTTTACTTGTATATCATTTGCAAATATCTTCTCCCATTCTGTAGGTTGCCTATTAAGTTTTGCTGACTGTTTCCTTTGCTGTGCAGAAGCTTTTCTTCTTAAAGTCCCAATAGTTCATTTTTGCTTTTGTTTCCCTTGACTCTAGAGGCGTGTCTAGCAAGAAAATGCTGTGCTGAGGTCAGAGGTTGCTGCTTGTGTTCTCTAGGATTTTGATAGATTCCTGTCTCCCTGTTAGGTCTTTCATCTATTTTGAGTTTATCTTTGTATATGGTGTAAGAGAATGGTCAGTTTCAATCTTATGCATGTGACTGTCCAATTATCCCAACACCATTTACTGAAGAGACTGTCTTTTTTTCATTGGATATTTTTCCTGCTTTGTCGAAGTTTAGTTGACCATAGAGTTGAGGGTCTATTTCTGGGGTCTCTATTCTGTTCCATTGACCTCTCTGTCTGCTTTTGTGCCAGTCTTGATGATTACAGCTTTGTAGTATAGCTTGAAGTCCGGAATTATGATGCCTCTTTGGTTTTCTTTTGGTTTGGTTTTGTTTGGTTTTGGTTTGGTTTTCTTTTTCAACATTCCTTTAGCTATTCGGGGTCTTTTTTGGTTCCATACCAATTTTAAGGTTGTTTGTTTCAGCTCTGTGAAAAATGTTGTTGTTGATTGCATTGAATATGTAGATGCTATTATTTCTTGAAATAAAATTTCTGTCCCCCTTTCTCTTTTTCTTCTGGGACTCCTATAATATGAATGTTATTACATTTGATGGAGTCAATGAGTTTCCTAAGTCAGTTCTCATGTTGTATAATTCTTCTTTCTCTCTGTTTTGTTCAACTTCATTGTTTTCCATTATTTTGTTTTCTAAGTAACTAATTCATTCCTCTGCTTCTTCCAGCCTGCTGTTCATCTCATTTATGCACTCTTCATTTCTGCTTGATTTGTTTTTAACTCTTTTATCTCTATGTAAGGGTCTCCCTGAGGTATTCTATTCTTTCCTGAAGCCTAGTGAGTATCCTTCTGATTGTTTCTTTAAATTCTCCATCAGGCATGTTACTTATATCTGTTTTGCTTAGATCTCTGCCTATGGCCTTATCTTGTTCTTTCATTTGAGATGACTTCCTCTGTCTTGGCAATGTTTCTATGTCTTTGCCTTTTTCTCTGTATTGGGAAAGCCAGTTATGTTTCCTGCTCCTGGGAGTAATACCTTTATGATGAAGACATCATGGCCTGGAACTTCACGGAGTATTGCATGTGCTCTGCTGTTGTGTTTTGGTTGCTCTGTCCTTCAGGACAGTAGTCTGCAGCGGTCTTCTTTGCCTGCAGTGAGGAGTATTTGGTCCTTGGGCAGAATGTGGCAAGTTCTGAGTAGTTGTGTTCTGGTCTGCTTGTTAAAGGAGACCTGATATTACTTCTGTTAGAACTGTGACCTTGCAGAACTCTCTGGTCAGGAGATATGGTGTGGGCAGGGGTTTGTGCTGGTCTTCTGGGGTAGTGGCCCACCCTGCAGGGACTAAGGCAAGCTTGATTGAGAAGGGTGGTTCTGCCAGAGTACAGAGGAATTGGGCTTGGTGTATGTAATTTAGGCAGCCAGTGTTGGTGTTGTGCTACTTCCACAGGTGGCTCTGTGTTTATGCTAAGTGGTGGCAGGGGAAGGAAGGATATGACATCAGCCATCTCCTTTGTCCTGGAGAAGTTTTTCCATGAAGGCTGACTCTCAGGAAAGAACTCCAGAAAGAGTGAATAATCTCCCCACTCTGTTCCTCAGATGTTTTTCAGATTGCTGTTTCTAGGAATGTTTGCCTCAATTTTTTTTTTTTTTTTTTTGGCTGTCTTCTCTCCAGAATCAGTGCTGTGTCTTCCTGTCTCTATCCCAGCCAGGCCTGTTGACTGTTAAAAGTCCAGGCTTTGGAGATGTGGTTTGGGCAGGTGCTTATGCTGGTCTTTTGGGGGAGAGGCCCATGGTGCTGGGACTGATGCAAGCTTGACTAAGAAGGGTATTTCTTCCAGAATGTAGTGGTGTGGGGTTTGGTGTAAGCAAATTAGGCAGCCAATGTTGGTGCTGGGCTGCTTCCCAGGTGGCTCTGTGTTTATGTTGAGGTGTGGGGTCCAGGAATGGTGCCAGCCAGCTCCTTTGTCTCCACAGGGGCCTCTCTGTGAACACTGCCTCTCAGAGGAGTAATCTGAGAAGAGTGAATAACCTCTCTCTGTGTGCCCCAGGCATTTTTCAGATCAGTTTGTTTCCAAGCTGTCTCCCCCCCCCCCCCCCCCCCCCCCCCCCCCGCCCGCGATTGTTTGACTGACTACTCTCAGGAATAGAGCAGTGCCCTAAGGGCTCTATCCCAGACAAGTCAGCTTTCTTTTAAAACTCCAGGCTAAATTTAAGCCCTGCTGGGTGCAAGAACTCAGGAAATTCAGCCCTTCTTTTTCCAAGCCAATGGTTTTGGGGGAAAAGTTCTCCTCTTGCATTCCTCTGTGTGGTTTATTCTCTCTTGCTTTTCTCCATGACAAGGGCTCCCTCCCCCTCCACAACACCCCTGATTTATTTCTCCCCTAAAACAGGTCTCCAAATTCCTATCTTTTTTTTGTGGCCTCTTCTCTCCCTTTAGTTGTGGAGTTTGTTATGTCAGTCTTCAGGTTGATTTCTGGGATATTTAGAATGGTTTTTATAGTTATCTAGCTGTGTTCTAGGGATGAGGCCAGCCCAGGGTCTTCCTACATCTTCTAAATTTTGATTTTATTCTTGAGACAATTTTGATTTTTTGTGCATTTCTAAGACTATGTCTATTTCATCTAGTTTATATAATTTGTTCCCATGTAATTATTCATAGTATTCTTTTATTTTTATTTAGATTCAATAAGCAGTACATAATTAGTTTCAGATGTAGTGGTCCATAATTCATCAGTTGCGTATAACACCCAGTGCTCATCACATCATGTGCCCTCCTTAATAATACTCATTACCCAATTACCCATCCCCCTGCCCACTTCCCCTCCAGCAACTCTCACTTTGTTTCCTGTAGTTAAGAGTTTCTCTTAACTACAGGATGGTTTTTCTCCCTCTCTGATGACTTCCCATTCAGTTTTCCCTCCCTTGCCTATGATCCTCTGCACTGTTTCTTATATTCCACATAAGAGTGAAACCATATGATAATTGTCTTTCTCTTCTTGACTTACTTCACTTAGCTTAATACCCTCAGTTCCATCCATGTCAATGTAAATGCTAAGTATTCATTCTTTCTGAAGGTTGAGTAATTTTCCATCACATACATATATAATTTATACCACCACATCTTCTTTATCCATTCATCTGTTAATGGACAGCTCTGCTCTTTCCACAGTTTGGCTATTCTGGACGCTGCTGCTGTAAACATTGGGGTGTAGGTGCACCATTGAATCACTGCATTTATATCTATGAGGTAAATGCCTAGTAGGGCAATTGCTGGGTCATAGGGTAGCTCTATTTTTAAATTCTTGAGGAACCTCCATACTGTTTTCCACAATGGCTGTACCAGCTTACATCCCCACCAACAGTGTAAAAGGATTCCCCCTTCTCCACATCCTTGCCAACATTTTTTTTTTCCTGTCTTGTTAATATTAGCCATTCTGACTGGTGTGAGGTGGTATCTGACTGTGGTTTTGATTTGTATTTCCCTGATGCCAAGTGATGTGGAACATTTTTTCATGTGTCTCTTGGCCATTTATATGTTTTCTTTGGAGAAATGTCTGTTTCTGTCTTTTTTTTTAAGATTTTATTTATTTATTTGACAGAGAGATAGAGAGCACAAGTAGGCAGAGAGGCAGGCAGAGAGAGAGGGAGAAGCAGGCTCTCCACTGAGTAGGGAGCCCAATACGGGACTCAATCCCAGGACCCTGGGATCATGGCATGAGCTGAAGGCAGCCACTTAACCAACTGAGCTACCCAGGCACCCATCTGTTCATGTCTTATGCCCATTTCTTGACTGGATTATTTGTTTTTTGGGTGTTGAGTTTGATAAGTTTTTTATAGATCTTGGATAATAGCCCTTTATCTGATATATCATTGGCAAATATATCTTCCCATTCTGTAAGTTGCCTTTTAGTTTTGTTGATGGTTTCTTTTGCTGCGCAGAAGCTTTTTATCTTGATGAAGTCCCAATACTTCATTTTTGCTTTTGTTTCCAATGCCTCTGGAGACTTGTCTAGCAAGAAGTTGCTGTGGTTGAGGTCAAAGAGGTTTCTACCTGTGTTATCCCCTGGGATTCTGATGGATTCCTGTGTCACATTTTGGTCTTTCATCCATTTTGAGTTCATCTTTGTGTATAGTGTAAGAAAATGATCCAGTTTAATTCTTCTACATGTGGCTGTCCAATATTTTCAGCACCATTTGTTGAAGAGAGTGTCTTTTTTCCATTGAATATTCTTTCCTGCTTTGTGGAAGATTAGTGGACCACAGACTTAAGGGTTTATTTCTGGGGTCTCTTTTCTATTCCATTGATCCCTGTGTCTGTTTTTGTGCCAACATCATACTGTCTTGATGATTACAGCTTTGTAAGAGAGCTTGAAGTCCAGAATTATGGTTCCACCAGCTTTGGTTTTCTTTTTCAACATTCCCCTGGCTATTTGGGGTCTTTTCTGGTTCTATGCAAATTTTCAGATTATTTGTTCCAGCTCTGTGAGAAATGTTGATGGTATTTTGATAGAGATTGCATTGAATGTGTAGACTGCCCTGGATAGCATAAACATTTTAACAATATTTATTCTTCCAATCCTTGAGCATGGAATGTTTTTCCATTTCTTTTTGTCTTCCTCAATTTCTTTCCTAAGTGTTCTCTAGTTTTAATTTTTATTATTTTTTAAAAGATTTTATTTATTTACTTGACAGAGAGATAGAGAGCACAAGTAGGCAGAGGGAGAGGGAGAAGCAGGCTCTCCACCAAGCCAGACGTGGGGCTCGATTCCAGGATCCAGGATCATGACCCAAGCCGAAGGCAGCCACTTAACCGACTGAGCCACCCAGGCACCCCTGTGTACAACATTTTTTACTGAATATTTTAAGCCCACTATTGAGAATTACTGCTCATGATAAAAAGGTTCCTTTCAAAATATTACTGCTTATGGACAATGCACCTGGTCACCCAAGAGTTCTTATAGAAATGTGCAATGAAATTAATGTTTTCATGCCTGCTAACACACTATCCTTTCTGAAACCCAGGGATCAAGGAGTAATTTTGACTTTCAAATCTTATTGCTTAATACATTATGTAAGCCTAACGCTTTCATAGTGATTCTCTGATGGATCTGGAAAAAGTAAATTGAAAACTTTCTGGAAATGATTCACCATTCCAGGTACCATTAAGAACATTTGTGATTCATGGGGAGATGTCCAAATATCAACATTAATAGGAACTTGAAAAAAGTTGATATCAACCCTTGTGGATGACTTGGAGGGATTCCAGACTTCAGTGGGGAAAGTAACTGAAGATATGGTAGAAATAAGAGAATTAGAATTAGAAGTGAAGCTTGAAGATGTGACTGAATTGTTGCAATTTCATAATAAATTTTTAACAGATGAAGAGTTGTTTTTTATGGATGAACAGAAGAAGTGGTTCTTTGAAATGGAATCTACTCCTGGTGAAGATACTGTGATGATTGTTGAAATGACAATGAAAGATTTAGAATACTATATAAATTTAGTTGATAAAGCAGTGGCAGAATTGAAGAGGATTAACTCCAATTTTGGAAAAAAGTTCTGCTCTGGGTAGAGTGTTGTCAAATAACATCACATTCTGTAGAGAAATTATTATTTGAAAGGAAGAGTCAATTGGTCTGGCTACCTTCATTGCCATCTTATTTTAAGAAATTGCCACAGCCAACCTCAACTTCAGAACCACCACCCTGATCAGTCAGCAGTCATCAACATCAAGGCAAGACCCTCCACCAGAAAAATATTATGACTCACTGAAAGCTCAAATAATGGTTAGTATTTTTTAGCAATGAAATATTTTTTAATTAAGATATGTACATTTTTTAGACATAATGTTATTTCACACTTAAAGACTGCAGCATAGCATATACATAACTTTTATATGCACTGAAAAACCAAAAAATTCATTTTACTTGCTTTATTGCAATATTTGCTTTATTGTGGTGGTCTGGAACTAAAGTCACAGTATCTTTAAGGAATGCCTGCAATCAAGGGCCTGATAAGGACAATGTAAAGTATAAGAAATTATTTTGATAAGGTAAAAAAAAAATCTTTGCTTTCCAGACAAACTACCCCCAAACCTTTCATAATCACTTAAAAGCAGATAAACAGTCCAAGAAAACTTTTTCCTTTTGAGAAAGAAAAAAAAATTACAATTTTGCACCATTGTACTTTAAAAACAATTATTTCTTTATTTTAGAAAGAGCAAGAGCATGAGCAGGAGAGCAGAAGGAGAGGGAGAGACAATCTTAAGCAGACTCTAAGCTGAGCATGGAACCCAACGTGGGGCCCAATCTCATGACCCTGAGATTACCACCTGAGCCAAAACCAAGAGTCTGTTACTTAATAGACTGTGCCACCCAGGCACCCCATACCAATTTACTTTTGATATTAAGGCTCATTCTTTAAAAACTTAAATAAATCCGTTCCAATCTTGAGGACAAGTAAAATTCCTTTTTCAAGATTCTTTTTCCACAAAACTCGCACCATTTTTTTTTTTTTGTATCCATTCAGATTTGATCCTATATTGTTCTTCTTTACTATTCTGGAACAGCCAGTAATTCTACTTTAGGATGAGATTACTCTCTTTTCCCCTCAACAAAGCCATGCCCTTCATACTTTTTCTTATTTACAAAATACATTGTACTTTCTTTATCTACTTTTTATGCACAGTTATTTCCTTTCATACTCACTATTTCCAGTAGTTTTTTAAAAAAATATTTAATTATTTTGAGAGAGTGAGAGAGCAAGCATGAGTGGTAGTTGCATAGGGATAGGGAGAGAGAATCCCAAGCAAACTCCATGCCGAGTGCAGGGGGCTCGATCTCACAACCCTGAAATCATGACCTGAGCCAAAACTGAGTTGGACCCTTAACCGCCTTTGCCAACCAGGTGTGCCTAGTAGTTTTAATGGTATATGTTTATTATAATTCTTAACCATTAGGAAACTTAATTTCCAGTGAAAACTAAAAAGTAAGCAAATGTGGACTGTTATGCTAACATCCTGTAGATTTATAAATTTATAAGTACATTTTATAATTCCTAGAATTATTTTTTATTCTAGAATTTTTAGAAGTAATTTTTTCAATGTGGCACAGACCATGTTTACTAATAGACCCAAATACCTTTATTCACTCTGTAATAAGAAGCCAAAAGTAAATTAAACCTAATTTTAGTAAATGATGTTTCAGTGTTTTATCTTATTTGGAAATATTCTAGATATTCAGTAGATATCCATCACTTAACTCAGCATAACTTTAAGGTTTCAAGTTACCAAAAAAGCTTTTGGGAACTGTTTTTAAGTAGACATATAATAAACCAATAAAGTTGAAAAGTTTACTTAAAAACTCTTATTTTACTTACATTTTCTTAGTTAACTTGCTCTTAACAATTACGTTTAATTTACTCATGAAAATTTTACAAGACATAAACAGCTAACCATCCTGTTAATTTTTCTTGCTGACAAATTTTGCAACAGAGATAACATGAGCTTATTTGACCTTTAGTAAGGCTAGGTAGAATAAAAGTTCTATATCCATGTCATCTTTAATGTTGATGACTATGAAGACATGCCTGTTTTAAATAAACCAATTTTTTTCCTTTACATAAGATTATTCTAGATCATGTGAACCTGAGAAAACTTTTGGGTTAGTTTCTATATTTGGGACACAATACTTAATTTATATAAGTGCTTATTTTTCTTTAAGCCTATTATATAGATCCATTTTGTAAATTAATTTTGGCAATATCATCTGGAGGTAGGAAAATCACACATCTATAACATACACACACACACACATAAAGACAGACACAAACAGAGATCTTATAGCTTTTGTTTTAAAATGTTAGTTATGAATAGGTATAATAATAAAAAAATCACTAGTTTATAAAAGAAAAGTCAAATCCAAACTGTGTTTATGGCAAATGAAATAAGCTCAAGTTACCTGCTCAGAAGCCTTAAGATTTCTACTAATATTTCTGGAGAAGACTTTTTATGTTTCTCATTTGCCCACTTTTGAATAGTTTTTCCCCTTCTGATAAAAATTGTTTCCCTGAAATTCACATTTCTTTTTTTTTAAAGATTTTATTTATTTATTTGAGAGAGAGAGAGTGAGCACATGAGAAAGGGGAGGGTCAGAGGGAGAAGCAGACTCCCTGCTGAGCGGGGAGCCCGATGCGGGACTTGATTCTGGGACTCCAGGATCATGACCTGAGCTGAAGGCAGTCGCTTAACCAACTGAGCCACCCAGGCGCCCTGAAATTCACATTTCAAAGAGATGGCTCTAGGCTCTTAAAAAAGATAAAGTAGAACATATCAAAGGCACAGAAGAAGGATATGAGTTTTCTCCAAGGAGGAGTTTTGTTTTCTAAGTACAGATGTTTTACAAATCTGCAAGCAGTTTGAAATAAATAGGGGAGGTTTGGGGATTGGTAAAAAGGATTGGGGGGCTTTGAATATCTTCTAGATCTGCATTTCTGTTCTTGTAAATACTTGATTTGTAAGACAAGGATAGTTGTTTTAAATTTCTCAAAGAATTGGGTTGCAATCTGAATTACAGTCACCAATCCAGCTACATCATCTTTCATTTTCTTCTTTATATCAGGGAAGAAAATTTCAACTAAGATGGAAATCAAAAGATTCCTATGTTCTAGATTTAGAGCTGTGTGTTTTTGGAATGCTTTTAGTAAATCCTTTCACAATGGGTTTAGTAAAAAAAAAAAAGTCGGTCACAATGGATTTTAGTAAATCCTATCCTTCAGGATATTCTCTTTCCCTCTGGGTACATAGTTCTTAGCTGAGGGGAGAAGGCCTCAAAAAAAAATTTCCTTAATGATGTACTATATGTTGGCTAATTGAATTTAAACAATAAAAAGAAACAAAAAAGTTTCACCTTCAAAGAACCAACTTTCAGAACTAATATTTGATATATATTTAAAAGCTAACCCCTCCCTGAAGAAGTTCCTTGTACACTCTAAATATCAGCTTCCAATTTGGCAACCTTCTGACCATAAAGTTAATTTAAAAATACTTTCAAGTATCTTATCATCAGATTTTATCCAGAACAAAGGTAAATATTCCTGGCGGTATTGAACTTTAAAAAAGTTATATCTAGATGATAGATAGATGATAGAGAGATGAGAGATAGATGATAAATACATATATAGATAGATGGATTATAGATATAGATATAGATGATATAAATATAGATATAATCCTAGAAAAGAACTCAGGTAGTAATGTCTCTGACATTGGCCATAGCAACATTTTTCTAGATATGTCTCCTGACACAAGGGAAATGAAAGCAAAAATAAACTATTGGGACTTCATAAAAATAAAAAGCTTCTGCACAGAGAAGGAAACAATCAACAAAAATAAAAAGCAACGTATGGAATGGGAGAGGATGTTTGCAAATGACATATCTGATAGTGGGTATTCAACATATATAAAGAATATATACAACTGAACACCCAAAAAACAATCCAATTTAAAAATAAGCAGAAGACATGAACAGACATTTCTCCAAAGAAAATGCCCAGATGGCCAACAAACACATGAAAAGATGTTCAACATCACTTACCATCAGGGAAATGCAAATCAAAACTAAGTGAGATATCATCTCACACCTGTGAGAATGGCAAAAATCAATGACACAAGAAGCAATAGGTGTTCATAAGGATGTGGAGAAAAAGGAACCCTCTTGCACTATTGATAGGAGTGCAGCCACAGTGGAAAACATTGTGGAGATTTCTCAGAAAGTTAAAATTAGAAGTATCCTATGATCCAGTAATTGCACTACTGGATATTTACCCAAAATATGCAAGGACACTGATTCAAAAGGATACATGTACCCCTATATTTATTGCAGTATTATTAACAATAGCCAAATTATGTAAAGAGCCCAAATGTTTGTCAACTGATGAATGGATAAATAAGTGGAATGGATTATTCAGCCATAAAAGAGAATGAGATCTCACCATTTGCAAACAATATAGATGCAGCCAGAGAGTATACTGTTAAGTGAAATAAGGCAGTCAGAGAAAGACAAATTCCATATGAGTTCATTCACATGTGGAATTTAAGAAACAAAACAAATAAGCAAACAAACAAACAACAAAAAAGAGATAGATAAACCAAGAAACAGACACAACTATATAGAACAAACTGATGGCTACCAGAGGGGAGACTGGGAGGGGGATGGGTGAAGTAAGTGATGAGTAAGGAGTGCACTTGTGGTGATTTAGCACTGGGGTGATGTATGGAATTATGAAAACACTATATTGTACACCTGAAACTAATATAACACTGTATGTTATCTATACTAGAATTAAAATCAAAGAGAAAGTTAGATATGAAAAAATAAAATTAATAAATAAAAATTACACACACACATATATAAAGCATCTTCCTTATCCATTTGTGTACTGATGAACACTTATGTTGCTTCCATATCTTGGCTACTATAAAGAATGCTACAATAAATATAGGATAAACACACACAATAGACTATTACACAGCCTTCAAAAATGATATTGTGCCATTTGTGGCAAAATGGATGGGCATAAAGGGTATTATGCTAAATGAAATAAGTCAGAGAAAGACATACCATATAATTTCATTCAAAGGTGGAATCTAAGAAAAAACAAAAACAAATGAATAAACAAACAAATAAAAAGCAGAATCAGACCTACAAATACAGATGATTTCTAGAGGGAGGTGGGTGGGGGGTTGGGCAAAATGAGTGAAGGGGAGTGAGAGATACAGGCTTCCAGTTATGGAATGAGTAAGTCACAGGAATAAAAGGCAGAACATAAGGAATATAATCAATGATATTGTAATAGGATTTTATGGGTGACAAATGGTAGCTTCACTTGTGGTGAGCCTAGCATAAACTATAGAGAAGTTGGGTCACTATGTTGTACATCTAAAACTAATGTAACACGTGTGCCAACTATGTTCAAATTAAAAAAATAAGTAATAATGATTATTTTTCCTTTTTCTTTTTAAACCAAAGGTATACCTATTAAGTGACTTGAAACCAATAAGCCTTTTATGGTTTGACTATGAACACAGGAGGAATCCCCAAAGAGGGTGCAAAGGGAGCAGCCATCCCAAGATCCAGAACCACTCTCAAAGGTAATTAAATAAAAACTTAGAATATTCCATGAGAGCTGGCAACAGTTGGTAGGATGCTACCTGCAAATGGAGTGCAACTCCCATTTCTGTTGGGTCGCCTAACCTGACCACTGGGCTGCCTATACATGCAAGAAACAAAAACTTGTGTACCTCAATTGGCAGGAAGCTAAGCCAAGTTCTCAGTATACAAAATAAGACAAGAAAGCAATAGCTGTTCCTGGGAGGGAAAGGATAGATAACAAATGGGTACCCCTAAACCAAATTCACAAGACTCTGAATTTGGGAAGGAAGGAGCAGGGTGAAATTTTACCTCTTTTCTTGACCTAGCACTACAAAGACAGATCCCAGAGATGACTTTGGTAAGACTTCTTGCCCTTCACTAGCCTCTGCAATTTTTTCCAGGACTTCATCTGCATGCTCAAGAATGAATAGAGTGTCCCAGCAGGTTCCATCTGGGTCAGAAGCTGTAGGGGAGAAGTAATTTTCCCTGTACCCTTCTGAGTTCTTGGATGAGATCCCCTTTTCTCAAGTGTACCTAGTAAGTGGATAAGCTTAACTAGGTTAAAAGTTTCACACCATGGTCACTGTATTTCCCACCAAAGATAATCTTTGGTAAGGTTAACCCACTTGTTCAAGCATAGATTCTGGGCCTGTAATTTTCATATAGTTAGCCAGAGTCCCAGATAGAGGTGTCCCAGACTTTTTGGAGTTGGAGGAACACATTTTGTCTTATTTTCTCCTTAAATTTTTTTTTTTAATTTACCTGAGGCCTCACACTGGACCCAGTCCAGTTTAAGTCAGACCCAGTCCAACTCCAGACCCAGTCTGGTAAAAGGATTGCTAAATTCTGAGAGCTCAAAATGCAAAAGCTGTGGACTTAAGATATCCAAGAGGGACTTACTTGAGACATCCAGATACACAAAGGGCTAAATGGTATCTATACCTGGTCACTGCTCATTGTTCCCAGGGGGCCATTGGGGATCTCCTTCAGATCCCTTTTCTCACACTAGGACTGTTAAAGATAAACTGAGGCATATTAATAATTTAGCAATTTATTTGAGTGAAAATTAATTTCAACTGGGCAGTGCCAAACCAGAAGTGGTTAGGAGCATTCCATTGACAGGAGTTAGGGGAAAGACTTTTATAGAGAAGAGATGAAAGCAAAGCAACTAAATCATTTGATTGATTGTAGCTTAAGTGGTTGCCTTATTTGGAAAAGCCTAGTTGGCTGTTTCTAACGGGTTGTCCTAAAATTTTGATTTCTTAGCCTTGAAGCATTATAGGCTTAGGTTTTGGTTTGCTTACATAGGCTACTAAGGCATTTAAAACCACCTTATTCTAATGGTCTCCTTGTTTAATTAATTTGACAGAAGCAATGTTGCCTATCTTCTACTTTGAAAAGACCTATAACATTCTACTTATCAATTGTCCTGATATCAATAATGCCAATTTTATGAAAGATGAAAGAAGGTGGATTGGAGGGCATTTTAGATTGAAGGACACTGAAGGGATAGGATAAACAAATGCAATTTGTAAATTTTAATGGGTTTCCAGATTGAAAACAAAGGAGACAATCTGAAACATTTTCTTTTTTCTTTTTTTTTTTGAAACTGGGGAAGTTAGTGTATTATTTAACATTGAATCAACATTTACTTTCTTGAATATGATAATGCAACTGTGGTTATATAAGAGACTATTCATGTTTTGAAGATATAGGCTGAAATGTTTATGGGTCAAGTTTCATAATGCTGCAACTGACTATTTAAATGGTTTAGCAAAAAGTGTGTGCGTATATGTGTGTGCTTATGTGTAGATAGATGGAATATGGGTGTTCATTGTACTATTCCTTCAAATTTTGTTAGTTTGATATTTTTCAGAACTAAAAGGTTGGGGGAGGGAGGACCTGTAAGTTGCTTTCTATAGTGCTTTGGCATATAATAAGTGGCCAAAAAATATTCCTGGGAAGAAAGATTGCAAGGATGGTCTGGTTGTGGCTAACATTGGAGTGTCATCATAATCTGGCCTTACTTATTCTTTATAGCTATTTTTATTGTTATGTTAATCACCATACATTACATCATTAGTTTTTGATGTAGTGTTCCATGATTCATTGTTTGTGCATAACACCCAGTGCTCCACGCAGAACGTGCCCTTTTTAATACCCATCACCAGGCTAACCCATCCCCCCACCCCCTCCCTTCTAGAACCCTCAGTTTGTTTTTCAGAGTCCATCATCTCTCATGGTTCATCTCCCCCTCCGATTTACTCCCCTTCATTCTTCCCCTCCTGCTATCTTCTTTTTTTTTCTTAACATATATTGCAGTATTTGTTTCACAGGTACAGATCTGTGATTCAACAGTCTTTATAGCTATTTTAAGGAAGTTAATCTCTTTAAAAATTTTCTTCATCTGTAAAATGGAGAGTTAACCTTCTTCTTTCTTTCAGGGTGATAGAGAAGCTCAGTTTGAAAAGTAAGTCCTTTCTAGGTTTAAGGTATAGGTAGTGGAGGTTCCACATGCTGAGCTCACATAGATTACCATCTATTTATTGAGTGCAATTGTATTTGATGCTCCAAAATAGAGCCATCTCTGTACCCTGGGTTGACAGGGGAAATTAACCAAAGGTCAGCAGTCCAAAGTTCTATAGGTTATGGAAGGCAGTAGAAGATCTGGTGCTAACACCACAGTGACATCAACCCCCACCTTCAAGTGGAAAAGGTGTAAGAGGTTGGGTCTCATTTGATGGATGATAGGATCACCATTAAGGCTGGGCTTCAAGGGCAACTAAGTTAAATTATTTTGAATCCTCACCAATCAATCACCCTGTCCCTCTTGAATATACCAAAATTGGATAACTCAATTTCTGTTTAAGAAGTCATTCAGGAGATTCTGACTTTTAGAAAGTTCTGCCTCATACTGAACTGGAATTTGTTTTCATCAGTCTGCTTCCTCTGATCCAAGACAGACTTCTTAAGTCTGAAGACAGTGCTCACATTCTCTTGTGGCTTCTCTGATTCAACTTAAACAGATCCTACTCCTCAGTCTTTTTTCTTGGGATCTGGATTCCAGCCCTTCCCTGATCTGCTCACTCTTATGGACACTCCTAGTTTGTGTATGGCACATTAAGATGTAGGGTACAGAATTGAAACCCAGTCTTCTGAGAAACTTTGTCACTGCCCTCCAGTTCAAATTCTGGATGTTTCTAAGAATTCAAATGTGCAGGCCAGGCCCCATTCTCTGATGCTTCCGATACCCATAGTTTAAGAAACAGTACATCAATTTGCTTTCTTGACAGCTGACATGATGTGTGGAATCCGAGGAGACCTTACTGGAAGAAGAAAACTGACTCTGAATTCAGACAGGGGTTACAGGTGGTGTCCGTAAGTTGTGTGCCTTTTGCCAGCCTCTTTCTCACAGGGCCATTCTCTAGAAACAGGAAGAGGTGTTGGTATTGCACATGTGTCCATCACAGTGCCAATACACTGAGGCACCAAGACCTTGCCCAACAGCACTTCCTGGGTAGATCTGTGGGGTCCTTGAGGTTTCCAGACCTGCTGGGTGGCAGTGTCTTCTTGTCTGCCAGTTGGATGGAAGGGGTGGGACCTGTGCACAAATGGCCAGCCTCTGAGTGCCATGTAGTAGGGAAAGGCTCACCCCTAGTGTGTGAATTCCTGCCTCTTCATCACCACTAAGTATTGTTTGCTTAGTGCCTCTCCTTCTTTGTTGTGTCTCTTGTAGCACTGCTCATGCTAAAAAGGGAGGAAAGAGACAAGAAATTGATTTACTTTCCCAACCTAGCCAGAGTCCTCTAGTTAAGAAGTGAAGACTGCAAGAAGCAACTCCAGTTAGGAATTATACATTGGTCTCTGTACTTTTTCTGCTTGAGTTGTCATAGCAGTTAGTCACAGCCATTTATGGAGCATGTGAAAGAAGAGAGATATAAGTAAGACTTGTTTTCTTCTTTCAAACAGTCAAGGACAGAGGGACTGCAGAGAGTACCGGGTGTGCTAATTGAGTATAATTCTGTATAATCAATGTTATTAATGACAAATTAATTAAATTTGGGAGGAAGCAGCAAGTTTATCTTGGGAAATTTGGGGAAGAATTCACATTTAGAACTTTTGTGGGTTTTTCAGCTGAGCTTGCCAGGTATAAAAGCAGGGATAGAACATGTGGTACACTGAGAGAAAATCATATGCAAAGTCAGAGAGGAATGAAAGGACATAGCAAATGGATAGTAATTTGTAATTGCCAGGGAGTATGGATAGCAAGTTTGAGACACAATTTTGATGCTATGATAATAAGTTGGCCTTATCCTGTGGATAATTAGTACTCAAATTCTCATTAAAAAAATGACATGCACAGAAATGATTATTAGATAGAAGTATAGAGGATGAATGAAAAGTTGTGTTCGAAGTCTTGAAAGAATTTTGTTAAAAAAAATTACAGGAAGCCAAAAAGAAAATAAGTGTGTAAATTATAGAGACATAAAGCAGACAAATGAGAAGAGTAGGTAATGCTTGTCTAAAGAACCAAATTCTAGCCACAGAGTGCCTTGTTTGATCCAACCCCTGGCTGGAGGCCCTGAGCAGGTGATGGAGGTGGCTCAGATAACTTCTGATTCAGAGACACCCAAAGCATATTGAGAAACTCCTGTATGTCTGGGGACATGCTAAGTAATTTTACATATATTAGATGATTTTCATCAGGTTTTTGGATATCAGATCTGATTGTTCCTTTATGCCAAGTTACCGCCCATCCTTCTTCTTCACTCCCTGCTCCAACCTGGATGTAGGAAGAAAAGCACCAGATCAAGAATCAGAAGGCCTTTGATCTACTGTGTGACCTTGGTCAATTCCTTTATTCTCTCTGGGCACCAATTTCCTCATTAATACAAAGAAGGGTTTGGGTAATCTCTGAGGATCCTTCCTACTCTGTCATACAACTTTCTGAATAAGCAATACAGAAGTATTGAGTGCTACATAGATTCTAGGCAGAGAGAGTCCTATGAGCTGGGCTGGTCAAGGAGGGCTTCTTAAAAGAGGTGAAATATGAATGGAACCTGGTAGAAGCAAGTGTCTTTTAAAATTTTTTTTCTTTTCCTTATTTTATTTTATTTTTCAATATTTTATTTAAATTTCAGTTGCTTCACATACGGTGTAATATTAGTTTCAGGTGAAGATTTAGTGATTCATCACTTACATACAACACCCAGTGCTTATGAGAAAAAATGTCCTTCTTAATACCCATCAATGATTAACCTATCCCCTTGGCCCACCTTCCTTCCAGTAACCCTCCATTTGTTCTTTATACTTAAGAGTCTGTTTTCTGGTCTGACTCTTTCCCCCCTATGTTCATCTGCTTTGTTTCTTGAATTCCACATATTAGTGAAATCATTTGATATTTGTCTTTCTCTGACTAACTTATTTCACTTATGTCACTTAGCATAATACTCTCTAGCTCCATCCACATCATTATGATGAGTGGACATATATATCCATCACCTCTTCTTAATCCATTCATCAGTAGATGGATATTTGGGCTCTTTCCATATTTGGCTATTGTTGATAATGCCACTATAAACATCCAGGTGCATGTATCCCTTCAAATCAGTATTTTTGTATCCTTTGGGTAAATACCTAGTTGTGCAATTGCTGAATCATAGGGTAGTTCTATTTGTAACTTTTTGAGGAATATCCATACTGTTTTCCAGAGTGGCTGCACAAATTTGCATTCCCACAAACAGTGTAAGAGAGTCCCCTTTCTCCACATCCTCACCAACACCTGTTGTTCCCTGTCTTGTTAATTTTAGCCATTCTGACTGGTGTGAGATTGTATCTAATTGTATTTTTTATTTGTATTTCCCTGATGATGAGTGATATTGAGCATCTTTTCATGTGTCTGTTAGTCATCTGTATATCTTCTTTGGAAAAATATCTATTCATGTCTTCTGCTCATTTTTAATTGGATTATTTGTTTTTTCTAGTACTATGAATTTGATAAGTTCTTTATAGATTTTAGATACTAACCCTTTATCAGATATGTCATTTTGCAAATATTTTCTCCCATTCCATGGGTTGCCTTTTTGTTTTGTTGACTGTTTTCCTTTGCTGTGTTAAAGCTTTTTATCATGATGAAGTCCCACTAGTTCATTTTTGCTTTTGTTTCCCTTGCCTTTGGAGACATGTCATAAAAGAAGTTGCTGTGGCCTATGTTGAAGAGGTTACTGCCTATGTTCTCCTCTAGGATTTTGATGGATTCCTGTCTCACATTGAGGTCTTTCATCCATTTAGAGTTTAATCTTTGTGTATGGTGTAAGGGTCCAGTTTCATTCTTCTATATGTAGCTGTCCAATTTTTCCAGCACCATTTATTGAAGAGACTGTCTTTTTTCCTTTGGATATTTTTTCCTGATTTGTCAAAGATTAGTGACCATAGAGCTGAGGGTCCATTTCTGGAGTCTCTATCTTGTTCCATTGGTCTATGTGTCTGTCTTTGTGCCAATACCATGCTGTCTTGGTGATCACAGCTTTGTAATATAGCTTGAAGTCAGGCAACATGATGCCCTCAGCTTTGTTTCTCTTTTTCATCCTTCCCTTGGCTATTTGGGGTCTTTTCTGGTTCCATACACATTTTAGGATTTTTTGTTCCAGCTCTTTGAAAAATGCCAGTGGTGTTTTAATAGGGATGGCATTGAAAGTGTAAATAGCTCTGGGGAGGATAGACATTTTAACAATGTTTACTTTTCCAATCCATGAGCATGGGATATTTTTCCGTCTTTTTGTGTCTTCCTCAATTTCTTTCATAAGTGTTCTGTAGTTCCTAGGGTATAGATCATTTACTCCTTTAGTTAGGTGTATTCCTAAGGTATCTTATGGTTTTTGTTACTATTGTGAATGGAATTAATTCCTTAATTTCTCTTTCTACAGTTACATTCTTAGTGTACAGAAAGGCAACTGATTTCTGTGCATTGATTTTTTTATCCCGCCACCTTGCTGAATTGCTGTATGAGTTCTAGTAATTTGGGGGTGGAGTCTTTTGGGTTCTCCACATAAAGTATCATGTCATCTGCGAAGAGGAAGAGTTTGACTTCTTCTTTGCCAATTTGGATGCCTTTTATTTCTTTTTGTTGTCTGATTGCTGAAGCTAGGACTTCTAGTACTATGTTGAACAATAGGTGAGAGTGAGGCATCCCTGTTATGTTCCAGAGCTTTTCCCCATTGATAATGATATTCACTGTGGGCTTTTCATATACGGTTTTAATGATACGGAATGTTCCCTCCATCCCTATACTCTGAAAAGTTTTAATTAGGAACAAATGTTGTATTTTGTGAAATGCTTTTTCTGCATCAACTGAGAGGATCATATGGTTCTTGTCTTTTCTTTTATTGATGTGCTCTACCATGATGATTGATTTGGGAATGTTGAAACACGCTTGCATCCCAGGCATAAAACCCACTTGGTCATGAAGAATAATACTTTTAACGTACTGTTGGATCCTATTAGCTAGGATCTTGTTGAGTATTTTGGCATCCATGTTATCAGGGATATTGGTCTGTCATTCTCCTTTTATGGGGTCTTTGCCTGGTTTTGGGATCAGGGTAATGTTGGCCTCATAGGAGGAGTTTGGAAGTTTTCCTTCTGTTTCTATTTTTTGGAACAGGTTCAGTAGAATAGGTACTATTCCTTCTTTAAATGTTTGGTAGAATTCCCCTGGGAAGCCATCTGGCCCTGGACTCTTGTTTTTTGGGAGGTTTTTGATTACTGCTTTAATTTCGTTACTGGTTTTTGGTCTGTTCAGATTGTCTATTTCTTCCTATTTCAGTCTTGGTAGTTTGTAAGTTTCCAGGAAGGCATCCATTTCTTTTTTTTTAAGATTTTCTTTATTTATTTGACAGAGAGAGACACAGCGAGAGAGGAAACACAAGCAGGGAGAGTGGGGGAAAGGGAGAAGCAGGCCTCCCACTGAGCAGGGAGCTTGATGTGGGGCTCAATCCCAGGACCCTGGGATCTTGACCTGAGCTGAAGGCAGACACTTAAGGACTGAGCCATCCAGGTGCCCCAGGGCATCCATTTCTTCAGATTGCTTAATTTGTTGGCATATAATTGCTGGTAATAATTTCTAATAATTGTTTCTATTTCCTTGGTGTTAGTCGTGATCTCTACCCTTTCATTCGTGATTTTATTAATTTGGGGCCTTTCTCTTTTCTTTTGGATAAGTTTGGCCAATGGTTTATCGATCTTATTAATTCTTTCAAAGAACCAGCTTCTAGTTTCATGATTTGCTCTACTGTTTTTCTGGTTTCTATTTCATTGATCTCTGCTCTAATCTTTATTATTTCTCTTCTTCTGTTGATTTAGGTTTTATTTGCTGTCCTTTCTCCAGCTCCTTTAGGTATAGGGTTAGCTTGTGCATTTGGGATTTTTCTACTTTTTTGAGAAAGCCTTGGATGGCTATGTATTTCTCCTTTAGGACTGCCTTTGCATTATCCCATAGGTTTTGGATCAATGTGCTTTTGTTCTCATTGGTTTCTATGAATTGTTTAAGTTCTTCTTTAATTTCCGGGTTGATCCATTCATTTTTTAGCAGGATGCTCTTTAACTTCCAAGTGTTTGAATTCCTTCCAAATTTTTTTCTTGTGATTGAGTTCTAGTTTCAAGGCATTGTGGTCTGATATCATGCAGTGAATAATCTCAATCTTTTGGTATTGGCTGAGACCTGATTTGTGACCCAGTATGTGGTCTATTTTGGAGAAAGTTCTGTGTGCATTCCAGAAGAATGGGTATTCTGTTGTTTTAGGGTGGGATGTTCTGTACATATCTGTGAAGTCCATCTGCTCCAATGTGTCATTTAAAGCTCTTGTTTCTTTGTTGATCTTCTGTTTAGATGATCTGTCCAGTGCTGAGAGTGGAGTGTTAAAATCTCCTACTGTTAATGTATTATTGTCAATCTCATTCTTTATTTTGGTTAACAGCTGGCTTATGTAGTTGGCTGCTCCCATGTTGGGGGCATAGATATTTACAATTGTTGGATCTTCTTGTTGGATAGACCCTTTAAGAATGATATAGTGTCCCTCTGGATCTGTTATTACAGTCTTTGGTTTAAATTCTAATTTGTCTGTTATAAGAAATGCTACCTTAGCTTTCTTTTGAGGTCTCTTGGCATGATAAATTGTTCTCCATCCTCTCACTTTCAGTCTGGAGGTGTCTTTAGGTTCAAAATGAGTCTCTTGTAGACAGCATATGGATGGGTCTTGTCTTTGTATTCAATCTGCAACCCTGTGCCATTTCATGGGAGCATTTAGGCCATTCACGTTGAGGGTTACTACTGAAAGGTACATGTTTATTGCCATCTTACTTTCTGTATAGTCCCTGTTTTTATGGATTTTCTCTCTATATTTCTGGTCTATATTACTCTTGGGGTCTTTCTTCTTTTATAGAATCCCGCTTAGTATTTCTTGCAGGGCTGGCTTGGTGGTCACATATTCTTTCAGTTTCCTTTGGTCCTGGAAGTTCTTTGTCTTTCCATCTATTCTGAATGACAGCCTTGCTGGATAAAGTATTCTTGGGTGCATGTTCTTCTCATTTAGTACCCTGAATATGTCTTGCCAGGTCTCTGTGGACAGGTCAGACATTATTTTGATGTTCCTCCCTCTGTATGTAAGGAATCTCTTCCCCTACCTGCTCTCAGGATAGCTTCCTTGGTTCTAAGATTTGCGAGTTTTACTATTACATGCCGGAGCGTTGGTCTGTTCTCCTTGATCTTGGGAGGGGTCCTCTCTGCCTCGAGGACATGAATGTTTGTTTCATTCCCCAGGTTAGGGAAGTTTGCAGCTATGATTTGCTCAAATA
The DNA here is from genome assembly GCF_003265705.2 of Callorhinus ursinus. Classification (NCBI taxonomy): domain Eukaryota; kingdom Metazoa; phylum Chordata; class Mammalia; order Carnivora; family Otariidae; genus Callorhinus; species Callorhinus ursinus. The sequence goes on from NW_027397128.1 coordinate 2,107,164, forward strand.
TATCTTCTAGTCCTTTCTCTCTCTCCACCTTCTCAAGAATCCCAATAATTCTGACATTGGAACATTTCATGGCATTGTTGATTTCTCTAATCCTGTTCTCATGGATTTTAAGCTTGTTTGTTCCAGACCTCGTCCTGTTCCTTCTTATCAGTTTATCCTCTAGATCACTAATTCATTCTTCTGCCTCATTTACCTTAGCAGTTAGAGTATCTAGTTTAGACTGCATCTCATTCATAGCATTTTCAAGTTTGGCCTGATTAGCTCTCATTTCTGCCCTTAGAGATTCTATGTTGCCATTAATATTTTTCTCAAGCCTAGCTATTGTCTTCATAATTGTTACCCTGAAGTTTATTTCAGACATCTTGCTTATATCCATATCCATTAGGTCTGTGGGAGAGGCCATTGTCTCTGGTTCTTTTCTTTGTTGGGAGTTCCTCCTTCTAGTCATTCTGTCCAGTGGTGGTTGAGGGGATGTACAGAGTCGAAAATATCAACCACAGTCCAGGCAAGGAGCACCCTGGGAAAGTTTGGAGCAATTGGAAGTCACCACCAAAAACACTCAGCCAAAATGAAATCCAAGAATAAGATTTATAAATTTCAAAAAAGAAAAAAAAGGAAAAGGGGAGATGAGGGGAAGGGAGCTATAATCCCTCAGTGTGGGTGAAGTAGGGTGTTTCAGTTCTTCCTGGGTGTATTTTGTTCTCTTTGTTAGAGAACACTACTTCCCAGAGATACAGGGTAATTAAAACTGGTATATATATTAAGGTAGTATTGAATAGGGAAAGAAGGACTACATTGAAGCTTTTATCTATCTATCTATATATAGATAGATAAAAGAAAAAATATATGTGCGAGAAAGTTCAAGTTAAAAAGTTACTCTGGAATATGTATTAAACATCTAGTTGAAATGATAAGTAAGTAAAAAGAAAAAACAGAGAAGAAACATGAGAAAGAATTTAAAAAAAAAGTTATTTCTAAGAAATACACAGACCGTGAGGCAACAGCAGGAGCTTAATGTACTATTTTCCCCTGGTGTTGGGGTTTTACAGTTTTATGGGGATCTTCAGGTTGCCATCCTTTTGTTCTTCCAGCTTGTCTTCAGGGGGAGGGGCCTGTCTCATTTTTTTCAGTCAATCCTGCTTAGGCGGAGTTGCCCTGACCCCTATCAAGGGGCTGGGCTCTGTGGAAACTGGTTTTTTGGGCTTTTGTTCTCTGGTGGCTTTTGTTCTCTGTTGACTTTTGTTCTCTGGTGGCTTTTCATGCCTTTTTGGAGGGTCAGAGCAAAGGAAAATGTCCGCACCCTGACCTCTGCCCCAGAGGAGAGAAGCCACAGTCTGCTCCTCTCTGAATCCTCCAGAACACACAGTCTCCCCCTCTGTAAGCCTCTCTAAAAACTGCAGCCCCCCACAGGCAGTGCATGCCCCCAGCAATCCTCTCAGTAGTCGACCCAGGCCCCTTTGTCTTTTCCCCCTGTGCCTTCAAAACCGACAACGATCCTGGTCTGGGCAGGCCTGGTCGCGGGCCACGGCGGCAGCCACCCGGGTCCACGGGCACAGGTCCGTGCCTGTGGCCACCCCAGTCCCGCGTTTGCCCCTTAAGCCTCTGGATTCCATTTAAGCACTGACGGGAGTCCCTTCCCATCCTGCCGCCACAGCTCTCCAAGCTATTGCTGATCCCCAGGGGCAGGACGCTTTTGCACTGGGGTACTACTTTCCAGTAGCTAGCTTCTTGTGGTTCCCTCCCCCTTCTGTTTATTCTCCAACATCTGTCCACACAATCACAACTGCGTCCTTTGTACCTCTGGACTGATGATCCCCTGCTCCTGTAGAGATCCAGATGTATAATCTTATATCTCAGGCTGATTTCATGGGTGTTCAGAGTGGCTTGGTAAATATCTAGCTAAATTCAGGGGACTGGTTGAAACGGAGTCCTGCACTCCTCTGCCATCTTGCCCTTCTTCCACCATCTTTTCTTTTCTTAATGTGGTGTATCACATTGATTGATTTGTGAATATTGAACCATCCTTGAAGACCAGGAATAAATCCCATTTGATTGTGGTGAATGATTCTTTTAATGTACTGTTGGATTCTGTTTACTAGTATTTTATTGCAAATTTTTGCATCCATGTTCACTAGGGATATTGTCCTGTAGTTGTCTTTTTTTTTAAAAGATTTTATTTATTTATTTATTTATTTATTTATTTGAGAGAGAGAAAGACAGAGATAGCAACAGAGAGCACAAGCAGGGAGAGAGAGCTGAGCAGGGAGCCTGACATGGGGCTTGATCCCAGGACTCTGGGACCATGACCCGAGTCAAAGGCAGACACTCAACTGACTGAGCCACCCAGATGCCCTTGTAGTTGTCTTTTTTTAGTAGAGTCTGTCTGGTTTTGGAATCAGGTGAATTCTGGCCTCATAAAATGAATTTGGAAGTTTTCCTTCCATTTCCATTTTTTAAAATAGTTTGAGAATAGGTATTAACTTTTTAAATGTTTTATAGAATTCCCCTGTGAAGTCATCTGGCCCCAGACTTTTTGTTTGTTGGGAGATTTGTGATTATTGTTTCAATTTTTTTGCTGGTTATTGGTCTGTTCAAGTTTTCTATTTCTTCCTGTTTCAGTTTTAGTAGTTTATATGTTTCTAGGAATTTATCTATTTCTTCCAGATTGTTCAATTTGTTGGCATATAATTTATAATTGTTTGCATTTCTGTGGTGTTGTCATTTCTCCTCTCTCATTTATGATTTTATTTATTTCAGTTCTATCCTTTTTCTTTTTGATAAGTCTGGCTAGGGGTTTATCAATTTTGTTAATTTTGTCAAAGAACTAGCTCCTGGTTTCATTGATCTGTTCTACTGATTTTGTTTGTTTCTATGTCATATATTTCTGCTCTAATCTTTATTATTTCCCTTCTTCTGCTGGCTTTAGGCTTCATTTGTTGATCTTTTTCTTGTTCCTTTAAGTATAATGTTAGGCTGTTTATTTGAGATTTTTCTTACTTCTTGAGGTAGGCCTGTATTGCTATATACTTCCTTTTTATGACCACTTTTGCTGCACTTTATTTTCCTTTTAATTTATTTCCATGTTTTTTTTAAAATTTCTTCTTTAATTTCCTGGTTAACCCATTCATTCTTTAGTAGGATGTTTTTTAACCTCCATGTATTTGGGATCTTTACAGCTTTTTTCTTATAATTGACTTCAGGTTTCATAGCATTGTGATCAGAAAATATGTATGGTATGATCTCAATCTTTTTGTAGTTTTTGAGGCCTGACTTGTGACTCAGTATGTGCTCTATTCTGGAGAATGTTCTATGTGCACTCTGCTGCTTTAGGATGAAATGTTCTGAATATATGTGTTAAATCTATCTGGTCCAGTGTATTATTCAAACCCATTGTTTCCTTGTTGATTTTCTGTTTAGATGATCTGTCCATTGTTGTGAGTGGGGTTTTGAAGTGTCCTACTATTATTGTAGTATTATCAATGAGTTCCTTTATATCTGTTATTAATTGTTTTATTTATTTGGGTGCTCCCAAGTTGTGGGCATAAATATTTACAGTTGTTAGATCTTCTTGTTGTATAGTCCCCTTTATTATGACATAGTGCCCTTCTTCATCTCTTGTTTCAGTCTTTAGTTTAAAATCTAGTTTGTCTGATATAAGTATTGCTACCCAGGCTTTCTTTTGACATCCATTTTCATAGTAAACATTTCTCCATCCCCTCCCTTTCAGTCTGCACGTGCTTTTAAGTCTAAAATGAATCTCTTATATGCAGCATATAGATGGGTCTTTTTTTTTTTTTTCCATTCTGACACCCTGTGTCTTTTGGTTGAAGTATTTAGTCCATTTACATTCAGAATACTTCTTGGTAGATATGTTTTTAGTGCCATTTTGTTACTTGATTTGTCATTGTTTCTGGAGATATTCTCTGTTTCTTTCTAGTCTTTGTTGCTTTTGGTCTTTCCTTCCCACTCAAGGAGTCTCCCTTTCCCTTGTACCAAGAAGAGCTGAAGGGCAGAGACACTTGTACTTAAAAGTATACTACAGTGGGAAGGGATGCCTGGGTGGCTCAGTTGGTTAAGCATCTGCCTTCAGATCAGATCATGTACCCAGGGTCCTGGGATTGAGTCCTGCATTGGGCTCCTTGCTTGGCAAAGAACCTGCTTCTCCTTCTGCCTGCTGCTCCCCTTGCTTGTGCTCTTTCTCTCTCTCTCTGGCAAATAAATATATAAAATCTTAGAAAAAAATATACTATAGTAGGAAAAATGTAGCTTCTGGTGTTGTCTGGGCCTGGAGATGAATCCTACCTTTGCCACTCTAATGTGACCTTTCAGAATCCTTGTCTGTAAAAGCAAGATAGTAATAATACCTCCTTCAGAGAATTGCTGGGAGAGTAAATTTATGAATAGTAGTACTTAGCATGATGCTTAGAATAAATGACCCATATTTGACTTTTCTCCCCCTGTCCCTTTCCTGTGCCTCTCTGATGCATTGCTTAAACTGACCTAGATCTGGGCACCCAGTAGGTACTCCAACAACACTGGCTTATTCATAATTTGATTTGAAGTCTGAAGCTACTGACAGGACTAAGAAGGAACCCAAAGTGTTTTGAAATGGTAAGTAGGTGTGTGAGTGGTTCAGAGCATAAATGTTCTTCCAGTACCATTACATTAATTTATCAAATTAATCAATTTATTGTGTAAACAAGGCATCTGCTGTTCATGGCTTAGAAGGGAATGGGAGTTCTTGCTGGCAGGGGGAAGCAGACTATCATAACAACAATTAATTGAAATTCATTGAATGATTTTTTGTGAATTACTATTATTAATAGTAATAATTTCACACAATCAACACCACATTGAGAAGGAGATCTCACCCTGTGGCCATGTTCAACACCTGAGCTGCTGCATTCACAAGAAGGTTGTGCTGAAAGAACAAATAACAACAGGCAACAGTTCTACTCTTTGAATATAAATAGCTGGAAGGCTGAAGTCATGTGACAGGCTGAAGGGCTGGAGACATAGTGGGGTGAAAGTGATGATGGGAGACAATCCCGTGTAACAGAGATGCCTGTACTCACCCACATATATGCATAATCCCTTTCTCTACCATAGCAGAGAAACATGTATGCATGTACATATGTACTGCTCCATGTCCAAAGGATCAAATGTGTACACAGATGTGGGTGACAAAAAGCAGAGTTTTTGCCATTGCATGAGAAAGGGAAGTTAATTGGCTTAAAAGTCCCTGTCCTGTCACCATTATGTACTAATGTGCCATCTAATTCTGTTTCATTATCTGTGACCCAGAATACAAGGCAGACACAAAAGGAAAGGGTACCCAAAAGGTTCACTCTGTGTCTGTCATAGTACATATGGAACAACTGGAGCCCAGAGAGGGGAAAAGACTTGGCCAAGGACACACAGAGAATTGGTGATAGGGCCAGAACAAGAATACAACTCTTAGCTTCAATATGCAGCTGGACAATTATTTCCCAAATTGTATAAGCACCACTGGTCTGTGGTAGGCAAGATGATTTTAAGTGGTACATGGATGAGTGTTTTTTTAATTTTAACAGTTATGTATACATATTTGTGTATATTAGGAAAAAAAGTACTTGCAGATCATAACAATAATTTCATGGATAGTTATTCCTTAAGATATGGCAGAAATTGCGAAGGTGGTATACAAATGGCTGACATTTGAAAAACTTGGTATGAAGGATCTTGGACCAGAAAGAACTGGGTTTGAATCTTGACTTGTTTTCTACTATCTTGGGGCCTTGGTCAAGTAACTTTCCCTCCCTAAATTTCTGGCCTCACCTATATAACAGGGATAGTGATAGCTACTTGTATAATAGGGATAGTGATAGCTACCCCCAAAATAATTGTGAGGATTGACAATAAGCATGTATAAATATCTACTAAATCTAAAAATATGTGTGTCCTATGACCTAGGGATTCTACTTCCGGGGATACACTCAATAGAAATGGGTGTTTATAGCTTCATTGTAATATGTTTCCAACAGCCTGCAAGAAACTGAGACCCTCAGTCCAGCAGGCTGCAAATAACTAAATGCTTCCAATAGCCATGTGAGTTTGAAAGTAAATATCTTCCCAAACCCCAATTGAGACTGCCAGCCCTAGCCAACATCTTGATTTCAGCTGTACGAGACCTTGAAGCAGAGGACCCGATTAAGCCATACAGAGACTCTTGACCCATAGAAACTATGAGATAATAGATGTGTTTTATTTTAATCTGCTAACTGTATGTTAATATTGTTACAGAGAAATATGTGCCTAATACAATGGGACAACATAAAATAATTTCAAAAAAACAAGCTTAGTGAAAGAAGCCAGACACAAAAGTGTACATACTATGTGATTACATTCATAAAAAGTTCAGGCATTATATGTTTATATGTTATGTAAACAATAGGAAAGACTAATCTATGGTGCTAGAACTCAGAATAAGGGTTGCCCCTAGGGAGTTACTGAATGGAAGAAGCACCAGAGGAGCCTCTGGGGATGTTGGAAATGTTCTATAGCTTGATCTTAATATCATTTACCCAGGCATATATTTTTGTCAAAACTCATCAAATGTACACTTGAAATGAGTGCATTTTTATTACTTATGTATTTTACTCAAGTACAAAATAAAATGCCCACTTTTAGGGCTAGAATGCAAATAAAAATGGAAGCATGCATTTAAAGTGGTTGGCAAAATATGGGCTTTTGACATGTGCTCTGATCCCTCCCTACCCAGGGCTCATTCCATCACTTCAAGTGGTTTTTTACTCCTGCATGGGGTAATCTATGGACCAGTAAGTTGGAGAAGCCCTGCTATTTGGGTTTGGAGTTCCAGGATACTAGAGGTGTTCCAAACATCCTACCCCTTCCTTTCCAGCTTTGAGGACTACCTGCATACTTACTCTAGATGAATGGCTGAAGGATGTTTTGAACCTGACAAGATAGATTTACAGTTGGAAAACCTCAGGCCACTGGAGCCAAAACCATCATCATCCACTGTAGCTGGAACCACACTCAGTCATATACAGAGGTAAAAACCTATCACACTAGTGCCACACACATACACACATTTACCCAGTCAAAACAGTATTCCTTTGTAGCTGTATAAATCAAGCAATTAACAAATCTTTACTTTTAGGCCCTCTTGATGTTCAACTCTGCATAAGGATTGAAGAAGGACTTGAAGCTTCAGTTTCATCACACTGACCTTTAAGTATGGTTTGGGAAGATCCAGTGATATAATAAGTGAGGAAAAAATGGGAAAATTGTGATATCATATGGAAAGAAGCATATGTAGCAACTCCTTGTGCATATTAACTGTTTAAGTAATGTTTTTCTCCCCCAAAAAGAACAGAAATAGTGTCCTTGGTCAGCTTCTTTTTGAAGAATATCTGCTAATTACGCCTTCTTTCTGTCCTGCCACTGCTATTCCATGTATAGCCACAACTGAGATCCCCGCCAATATTTGAGTTGAAGATGTTTCCACAATGATGACTTCCATCTGTCATATTACTCCAGTCTTAGGGTCTTCTCAATTCTCAAGACATTGTGAAACAGAGACAAATTATCTCCACTGTGTCTTTTCTCAACCATGAACATAATTAAATGGTTGCTTTATAAGTTTTGGGATGGTTTTTTAAGCAGCAGTAAATACTAAAACATCTACCTACCCCATTAAACTGTTCTTTGTGTTCAGTGACTGTCATGTGTGTAACTTTAGTGCCTTCATTTATTTGATTATTCCTTTAGTCATTCATCCAACAGGCAGTTTTTCAACATTTATTAACTGTCATGAACTGTGATATGTACTGAGTGGAGACAGAATAAAAAAATAAAAATGAAAAAAAAATTGTAAGACCCAAGAATTCATAATTTCTCAGGAGAGGTAGATGTTTAAACAAATGGTCCTGGTTGAGTTTTTAATGGTGTATTATTCAATCACAGATAACCAGTATATACTTGGAAATAGAGGAGAAACTTTGGAGTGATGTAAGACTGGAGGAAGAGATATAGGACTCCTTTGAAAAAAGGTAAAAGTTAATCGTGCAGGAATAATGGGGCACCAGGAAGAGTTTAGAGAAGAGAAGGGGACCAAGGAGAAAACTTTGAGGTGTTCCTACTGATGTGGGAAACAAAGGCAAAGGAAAAATTATTAAATTTCCTTACTACCTACAGCCCATTGACAAGTCCTTGAAACAGGCAGAGTGGCATTCCACTAGGAACTCAGCTGCCTTGATGTTAATACTTATGCTAATGTTAATGTTAATGTTAATGCTAAGGGCAAATGGCAATCTTAGCTTAACCCCCAGAACGCTGTAAGTCCACTTTAACATATAGAAATTCTTTTGGATGCTTCCTTTATCTCTACCCCCCAAGATACATGTTGGCAATCAACCTCCAAGCATATGACCCACTGATACACATCTGAAGGATCTCATGACTGAGGGTTTACTAAACAATAATAAATGCCCTTTCCCAACAGTAACCCCCTCAGGAACCTGGAAACCTTGTTTCCAAAATACCTGGGAGGCTTAAGCTATCCCTAACCCCCTCCCAACTTGAAAGTATATAATGGGCCATTCCTCATGACCCCAGTGCAGCTTCTCTTCCTGCCCAAAGGTCCTGTCCCTGTGCTTTAATAAAACCACCTTTTTGCCCCAAAGATGTTTCAAGAATTCTTTCTTGGCCATTGGCTTCAAACCCTAACATCTTTACTACATCTCCTATATTAAAAAAAAAAAAGGAGATATGCCAATAAATGAAGACATAGTCAGGAAAATTGATGAATAAAGGGAGGGAAATGAACATTTCTTGAGACTCTCCTTGGAATGTTGTCTTTTGTTCCTTCTAACAATCCCATGAAATAGGGCTTTATTTGCCCAATTTTGGAGGAGAGAAAACTAAAGTTCAGAGAGTCTAAGTGGTAAGCACTGTAAGAGGCAATCATCCTCCAAACATATGGTAGGGTTTCAATACCATGAACTTATCTACCTAATGGCTTAAACTTTTAGTCTGGTGGTAGAAAGAGAATGATGTGTCTAAGAGCTTAAGCAACCCTCCCAAACTTCATCAACTTTCTGTCATACTAGGTTCTTTGCCTTGGCTCCCTTGACCCAAACACTAAGAGACATATGATTCTGGAAGCCCTATCTATGCTGCCAGCTAAATATCATAGATATGGTACTTTAATCTTACCTGGAGACTATATGGTCTGATTTTATTTCTGAAAATGACCCTAAAAACCATCTTTAAGATCACCATGTGTACGTATTTCTGTGCATGTGCACACTTGTGCATGGTGAGAGAAATCAAGAAACTCACCAAGATGATCATCTGCACCAGATAGACATGGAAATCGGGAAGAGGACAGAGGGAAACAAGAAAGATGTACTAGAGTAAAATATCTCCAGACCTAGAGTATCTCTCTACACAGAAGATTTAAGGCAGAGGTAAGAATGTTGAGCAGATTTTGGTGTTGTGGAAGTGATGTGGGAAACAAAGGCAGAAGGAAATGTAGATAAAATTAGATGTCCTTGTAGCTTACAGCCCATTTACAAATACTTGAGGCAGACAGAATATAACATTCCTCTAAGAATTTCCCAACTGTCTTAATGTTAATGCCTTGCTAGAGGGAAAAACAAAATTAGTTGGACAATAGCAAGGCCTTCAGTATCCTGTGAGTCTTCTTTAGCTTATGAAAATCTTTTTGGAACTTCTCTTATCTTTACTTCCTCCCAACCCCAAAGTATATAATCAGTTGCTCCTCACAATCCTGGGGCAGCAAGAAGCAGCAGCTCTTTCTGCCCATGGGTCCTGTTCCCCTACTTTAATAAAACCACCTTTTTGCACTGAAGATGTCTCAAGAATTCCTTCTTGGACATCAGCTCAGGACCTCACCAACATTCCAAAACTACATCAGAAAGGCACTCAACTTGGAGTCAGAACCCAATTTTTAGTATCTTCTCTGCAACACAGTAGTAAGAGGTTGGGTATATCTTGTCACCACTCTGACCCAAAGCTTCCTGCTTATAAAATGGGGTAGGACAACTGATTTCCAAAGTCCCTTCTAAATTGAACATTGTGTGATTCTAGAAATACCATTTGTGTCATATAAAGAAGACCCTGATTACAAATCTTGCTCACATTTTAATCACTTCTGGGGACCATAACAATTTTTTCATTACTTTGACTGGAATAGTTTCTGGTACTTGTGCCAAACTGTGATGAGAATTTGGTTCAGGTTTGTTTAAAAACAAAAATATATCTTCAGTTCCAGGGTCTTGTATAGCACCTGGCAGCCCCAGTCCTGCTCTTCCAAACAGTTCTATTTCTAATCCAAACCCAATGTCTGAACATCCAGGCCTGGCAAGTACTGGTATCCTGCTGCTCTTCCTCTGCCTAGCTCAGCCTAAGTGCCCTCTGCTCCCAGAACTTGTAAAAAAATGGCCTTTCAAATTCCACAAAGAAAACTACCACTGTTTGGAATGTATTATATACATTTCCCTCTTTCTTTTTCCCTTTGGCAATAGTAGGGAAGGAGGAGGAGAGCCAAACCAAGGGGATGAGGAAAATTCTCTCTGGGTAGTTACAAATTGCTTAGAGGTCTTAGAGAAATTCATTGATTATTGTGCTTGTTGCTAAAGAAAATGTTCCAGGCTATGAGAAGACTATTGTAAAAACATACATGTTTGAGATTAAGACTAAATGATGAATGATGTCAATTGGGGATCTGTTTATTCTCTGAAGCAAAGAGTAATTTTACTCGTTAGCTGATGCAAGGCATGATACTTTGATTACAGGGAATGTATTCAATTCACTTGACAGCTATCTTAAGAGTTCTGGCTCCAGATCTGTGATCTTCAGCCAGTTACTTCTCCTTTTTAGGTCTCAGTCTCCCAATGTACACAGTGAGATCCAGATCTTCCTTACCATTCCCTCTGAAACAGACATGCTGGAGATATATGTCAGAATTTGGCAGCCAGGGGTCTCAGCCACAATGACTGTTGAAGGTTTTGAGATAGGAGATGTAGAGGAGTTACAAGAGCACTGAATTTTGAGTTCTCAGTCTTAACTTTTACAGTAACAGTCTGGATGACTCTGAGCAAATCATTTCTTAGAGTTTCCTTTTTCTCATTTGTGGAAAAATGACTAGGCAATCCCTAAGGTACCTTCCAACTTGGGAACTCTACGAATGCATAAACTTTCAATTACAAAGTCCCTACTTCCAGTGCTATGAGGGGAATAATTAGATAAGGTAAATTCTTGCTGTCAAACAACTTCATATCTAGGAGAAAAAAATGGAGGTTTTTGTAATTACCCTTCTTACCTCATCTGCAATCCTTGGCCCAATTCACAAATCCTCAGCCCTCTCTCCAATTCAACAATCCCTTCAAATGACCCATTTTATACTGGATTGAGTGATTCTTCAAACACATGTTGAAATGGTAAGTATATGAATAGCATTTATCCAAAGATACACTCTGCCTTCATATCCTAATTCTTTTATCTGGCATTCCAGTCTCGCTCTAACATAGTTTTCTCAGTCCATTTCAGTCCTTTTGTATGCCTTTGTACCTCTATTATCACATAATACATACATAACCAATATGGTGTGATATATCTGTCATTCTCCAGGTGCACACAATTCTTGGAGGGCCACAACTAAGCATTGGTCATTTCTGTACTCTTTATATGGTACCTGGCCCATAAGAAGTGCTCAGTCAATATATGCTAAGCAAAAGAATAAATAAGTAATGAATGAAACAAATCTAATACAAGTGAAAAACATATATAAATCACAGAGAAGTCTCTAGCTTCTGGCAGTTTTTGTGACTAGTGGAATAAGGGGAGGTTTTATGGGAAAAAGTGTTATGCAACAGTGTCATTAAAGACTATTAGAGCTTCATCTTCTGGAATATGCCAGTAGAGGGAGCCAAGTCAAGCCAATAGAACTAGGAAAGGAGGGGATGTTTTGAGAGACTGGGGAGCAGTCTAGTTTGGCCATTCAATGGAAGTTGATAAAAGGGTGAGGAGGGAGACAGAAAAAGATTCTTCAGAAGCAGGTTATAGTAAACCATGAGTACTAGACTAAGGGTTTTTAACTTTCTTCTGTAGGCAAGGAAGAGCTACTGGTGGCTTCTGAGCAGGTTAAGTATTGTAATCCAAGGTATGCTTAATGGAAATAATTGTGGGAATGGGGCCAAGGAGGGACTAAGTGTTTGGTCAGTGAAGTTAGACTGCCTCAAAGATGGGAAGACAGACCCTGGACTCTGCTGTGAGATGGCAGAAGAATGGCATTCTAGCATGTTTGTGAGAACTCTAACAATTAATAATTTGGTGATAGATACCAACAATCTCAACAAATAATGAATCATTCTTTCCAGCTGTGAGCACTAGGCAGTTGTGGCCCATTTATGTAGTGTCAATCACCTGGGATGTGACGTATCAAACTTAATAGAGGACTCTTAAGTTCTGACTGAGCCTCCAGCAGTCTTGGTTCCTATGTGACTTGGTCCATTCACCTGTACCTATTCCCTCTGCTACTAGGGGAATTTTCACTGCCATAATATTGCCCTCTAGTGGTCTTTGTTCTTCCAACAGCCAGGGGTACACTTGCCCTGACCTTAAACTGTTCCTCTTCCTCACAAATTGCAGTTTTCTTTTATATGTCTCTCTGTTTCCTCTTTCACATCTACCTTCTCTTTCCTTTCCCTCACTTATTCCATGGTGGAGTAAACTGAGTGAAGCAGAAAGGACTAGAGAGTATTAACTCAACATAACATAAATTGAAGCTTAGAAAGGTGAAGTGATTTATTCTACATCATTCAATTACAAACTGGTTGGATTGGAATTCAAATCTTATCACTTGATTTTGAATTCTGGGTTCTTTCCTGGTGGCTTTCCTCCTCCCCTCCCACCCTTTTGCCATCCCTGTTCTTTCCTTCCACAGATGCTAAGTGACTACTCTGTGCCAGGGACAGTGTTAAGACCTGGAGATGAATAGGTTCTGTTTTAGAGAAAATTCCTTGTCTCTCTCTCAGTACAGAAAGACATATGATGATTATAACCCAATGTGATGAGAGTATTGATAGAGTCATGTTGACTGTGTTGGGTCACCAAGGATGTAAGGCAATTTACCTGTCAGAGAAGGAGGAAAAGGGGAAATGATTTCAGGCCAAGAGACAAGCAAACATTAAAGCACAGATTTGTGGAAAGGACATAGCATTTTCAGAGAAATGGTAAGGGGTAGAAGACAGAGTGGGGCCTGGAGCCAGAATATGACAGCCTTTGTATGCCAGGCAGAGTACTTTGGACTGTAATTTCTCTATATTTACACAATTCTTGAAACTTATAAGGGACGGCGCTTTCTAGGCTATCACCCCTCCCCCCCCACACCAAACTGTTTAGTTAATTTGTCAGGCAGGCCAAAAAAATAACAAATTATTTCTAAGCTTGCCCAGAGACACAATGTAAATCCAGGGCTGAATGGGGCCCAAACTCTGGTCTCCTGCCCTCTAGGTCTTCTGATGTTGATCAAAATGGAGGGTAGGAGGCAGATATGGAGAAAATAACTAAAAAATAATGGGCAGATTCCAGATATCTGGACCAGTCTCAGGTAAATCAATATGCAGACTATGTCCTATTCACTCTGGCTTTTACATTACTTAAACACCTAAGGATTGGATGGGAAGCAAATGTTAGCTCACCAAAGTGAATCTCCAGAATATTTTCAGGGATGGTTGCAGTTCCATTGAAAACATGCAAGCCACAACACATTAGCCTCAAACTACACAGGAATCCCCATATAGTACTCCCTCTATTCTCATGTATTATCTGAGTGCATGTATTAATAATTATTAGCCTACGAATTCCACTTCTTCACAGTTATGGAGCTTCTTATGAATAAAGTCCTCTCACAACCACTGGGATCTTCAACAATCCCAGGAGGGAAGTTAAGAGGCAAATTCAGCTCCTTGTTTTGCAGAAGAAGAAATAGTTTCAGAGATGGAGTTGCCCCCAGCTAAAGGAAGGAAGCAGAGCAAAACTCCAAATTCAGTACTGTTGCTACCAACCCAGTTTCTGTCAGGAAATGTAATCAAAGGAACACTAAAGCCTCAAGCTATTTGAAGACTCATTAATAGCACTTTCATTAAAAATACCTCACAGTTAATTTTTATTTGCTGCACATTTTCTCCAGACTCAGGTCCTAAGACCCAGAGGAGCCATACTGAACCATTTCTCTGACCACTGTGATGCTTTGATGCATTTACATTAAGAGCCAAAATGTCAAGGAAGGTCCTTCTTACCTTTCAAAAGAGGGCACTTCAAGGGGAGAAAGGCCCGTAAGGAGTGCATGACCACTTGAGCAGAATTTATGCTTAGCACTCCAAGATTTGGAAATGTACCAAATTGACTTATTTCCCCCCACCAGATAAAATAGCCCTTGCAAACCTGAGTTTTTCAGTGACATTAAAGCATTTTTCTACCTTTAGCTGCTTTTCTTTGATAACTGACTTTATCTTCCTTTGCACCTCCTGACCTCAGGGGATGGGCTTCAGGGATCTGCCACTGTCTTTCTCTAAACATTCTTTCTCTGTGTATCTTGTATCTCTATCACTCTGTGTGTGTTTCTAAGAGATCTCATCTCTTCTGTGCTGAGACTCCCACATGTCTGTATGTCAAACCACATATCAAACCACATATAATGTAATAACAAAGGTTAAGATATTTGAGCAAAGTCAACCAGTTTAAAAGTGCAAGATCTGAACCCAAGTAGTCTGGTTCTAGAGCCTGTATATTAAAGTATCATCCATTTTGTCTTGATTTTAATTTCAGCATTCAGAGCCTCTCACCCCTTGCCCCTTGTCCCAGTTGTACCTGGTTTATTCCAAACCAGGACCTTCCAATCCTTTTTTTGGTTGTTGTTTATGAGAAACAGACTTTATTATTTATTTATTTATTTATTTATTTATTTATTTATTAGTGTTCAATGATTCATTAGTTGCATATAACACCAAGCTGGTATAGCCACTCTGGAAAACAGTATGGGGGTTCCTCAAGATATTAAAAATAGAGCTACCCTGTGACCCAGAAATTGCGCTACTAAGTATTTACCCCAAAGATACAGATGTAGTGAAAAGAAGGGGCACCTGAACCCCAATGTTCATGGCAGCAATGTCCACAATAGCCAAACTGTGGAAGAAACCGAAATGTCTTCATATCTTTTTTCTAAGGTTTATTTATTTATTTACTTAATAAAGAGAGAGAGACAGAGACAGATACAGAGAGAGAGAGAGGGAGCAGGAGAAGGGGGGAGGAGAAGGAAAAGGAGAGGGAGAGAGAGAAAATCTTCAGCAAACTCCCCACTGAGTGCAGAGTCCACTGGAGTCCAATGTGGAGCTGGATTCCACAACCATGAGATCATGACCTGAGTTGAGGCTTAGCCGACTGAGCAACCCAGCTGCCCCTCCAAACCTTATATTTGAGTTAAGCTATTCCCCTTCCTCCCATTTTCTTTCCATTTTTCTGTACCTGTTACAGACATTTGGAGGCTTAATTCAAGTCCTGTTTTCTCTACAAAACTTTTCCTAAACATGCCATTGTTAGGATATCTAACAATTTGATTGCAATTAGCATAGTATCTCAGAATCATCTGAGAATCTTTTCATTGATCTCTTAGTATTTAAGGATAAATATCTTTTCATTTTTTTTTAACTTTTTCAAGATCAGAGACACGTCTTTGCTTGTACTCACATAGATTTAGCACAATACCTAGGTACATACTTCTACTGAACCCATTTTCCAAATCTAAATAAATATTGGTTTGACAACAGTTCAAATTACTTGAATCTGGAATGAATGATTTCAGTCCATTGAAACAGTGTTAAATTAAATAATCAATTGCCTTACCAGTTAATCCCTTTATGTTTATCAGAATGTAATCAGATTGAGCTGAAGTATTGAGGGCCAATCAGTGCACTGAGTAATAATCGTATACTCCTTTCATATAACTCTCACAACAGTCCTGAGAATGACTTCCCACCTACTGAATGAGCTAATCCTTGTGACTTGCATGAAAAATATTGTTACATGTCAGGCCACTTTTCATGGAGGAGTGTCTAACTAGGAAACAGGTCAAAGTTGAATTCTTTCAGTGTAGAAGTGTAAGAGTTTGTGTCCATCTCTTTTTTTAAAAATTTTTTTAAAGATTTTATTTATTTATTTGACAGAGAGAGACACAGCGAGAGAGGGAACACAAGCAGGGAGAGTGGGAGAGGGAGAAGCAGGCTTCCTGAAGAGCAGGGAGCCGGATGCAGGGCTCAATCCCAGGATTCTGGGATCATGACCTGAGATGAAGGCAGACACTTAATGACTGAGCCACCCAGACGCCCCTGTCCATCTCTTTTTAAAGGGCTATAGATTAAGCCAGTGTCTTATTATAAATTAGAATACAGATAAGAAAGGTTCCCTAGGAGAATCCTTTTAATGTGAAACCAGCAAAAGGGCTTAAGGTTTTTTTTTCAGTGTTTTATAGCAAGCTAGCTAGCTATAATGTTATATAGAAGGATATATACTGTCTATCTATCTATCATCTATCATCTGAATAAGAATCTTTAAGTAAGAGGGGAGTAAGTCAGAGGGGGAGACGAACCAGGAGAGATGATGGACTCTGAAAAACAAACTGAGGTTTCTGGAGGGGAGGAGGGTGGGGGGATGGGTTAGCCTGGTGATGGGTATTGAGGAGGGCACATTCTGCATGGAGCACTGGGTGTTATGAACAAACAATGAATCATGGAACACTACACCAAAACAAATTATGTAATATATGGTGATTAACATAACAATAAAAAATTTTTAAAAAAGAATCCTTAAGTAAGTTCATACCTTTTCACTCAACATTTCCACTTACATCTAGAAACCTATCCCAAGGAAATAAAGGTTCTGACCAAGACATTGCACAAAGCTATTCAGTGCTTCCAGAGGTTACATTTTTTGCCAGTACAGCAAGCTGGACACTGGAAACAGAAATTAAATTGAGTTATAAAAAGACAAAATTATTTTTCTTGTACATGCATGTTTATAAATTTACTGAGATTCATACCTGATATAGATAGACATACATATACATATATGTAAATATATGTATGCTAAATAAATATGGTATAACTGCAAGAGACAACATAGAATCATTTCAAAGTATATTTACCAACAGGGGAAAATGTCAATTTTATGACATTAGGTGAATAATGGAGGACACAACAGAGTGTAATGAGTATAATCTCAGTTAAGAAAAACAAGTAATACAAACACACATACACACACGTTCAGAAAAAAGGACTGGAAAAAAATGAACCAACAAACTTAACTGTGGTTGCCTCTTGGTTGTGGGATTATTGGATTTCTTCCCATTACATATATTTTGTTCTCTGTTTTTTGGGGGTATTTTCCCCATTGATCATTATTTTTTATTAATTTATTTTATCTGAGTATAGTTGGCACACAATGTTACATTAGCTTCAGGTGTATAACATAGTGATTCAACAAGTTTATACATTATGCTATACTCACCATGAGTATAGCTACTATCTTTCACCATACATTACAATATCATTGACTACATTCCTTATTGGTAAAGAAGTTAAACTGTCACTATTTGCAGATGACATGATACTGTACATAGAAAACCCTAAAGACTGAAAATTTTACTAGAAGTAATAAATGAGGAGGAGAGGGCAAAATGGCAGAGGAGTAGGAGACCCCATTTCAATGGGTCCCCTGAATTTAGCTGGATATCTACCAAACCATTTTGAACACCAACAAAATTAGCCTGAGATGTAAGAATATATATCTGGATCTCTACAAGCAGAAAAACATCACCTGTCATGAGGTAAGAAGGGCAGAATCCTGAATCTGTAGGCAGATATAGGAAGATAAGCAGAAGGGGGAGGGAGCCACCATAAGCTGGTGCCTGGAAAGTGATATAACACTGGAGCACAAAAGCGTCCTGCCCCAGAGACCAGGCAAAAACTTGCAGAGCAGTAGCAGCCATGAAAGGGCTTTAAAGCAGTGCTCAAATAGGATCTAGGAGCTGCAGGGGGCATGTGTGCAAACTCAAGACTGCTCCTGGTTTTAGAAACACAAAGGGCAGAGACAAGCCCTGGACCCTAGATGGACTGCAGAGAAGGTTGTTGTGGGCATACACAGCTCATGGAAGGCTGTGATTTTCAGCCACATCTACAGAAATGGAGACTGTGTTCTGGAGGATGCAGAGAAGAGCAGACTGGGATTTCTCAGCTCTGGGACAGAAATCTGGGTGTGGCCATTTTTGCTCTGACCCTCAGAAGAGGCTCAGAAAGCCCGCCAGAGAACACAAGTTCAAATATCCGGTTTCCACTGAACCCAGCCTCCCGACAGGGGGCAGGGCAACTCTGCCCAAGCAGGGTTGCCTGAGAAACAGTGGGCAGGCCCTTCACCCAGAAGACAGGCTGGAAGAACAAGAGGACAACAACCCTAGAGCCACCATAAAACTGTAAAACCCCAACACCAGGGCAAAATATTATATTGAGCTCCAAGCGTTGCTTCACGGCTTGTGTGTTTTTCAGATACAACTCTCTTTTTCTTTTTATTCTTTCTCTTATTCTTCTCTGGTCTTTTTACCTTTTTCTCATTTCAACTAGATGTTTAATTTATCATATTTCATAGTAGCTTTTTAACTTGTACTTCTCCACACCTATATTTTTTATAGATATATGCTTCAATATAACCTGTTTTTCCCAGTTCAATATTACCTTTATAAATATATGCCAGTATTACTTTTCCTGTAATTCTGGGAAGTAGTGTCTGCTAACAAATAGAAAAAATACACCCAGGAAGAACGGAAACACCTTTTCATTTGCCCACAATGAAAGAGTATAGCCTCTCTCTCACTCCCCCCTTTTAAAAAATATTTTAAAAATTTAAAATTTTATTCTTTTGGCTTTTTTTTTTTTTTTTTTGGTGGTGGCTTCCAACAACGCCAGATATTCCCTGGGGTGCATCTTGGCTTGGGTCATGGTTGGTATTTTGGACTCTGTACACTCCCTCAGCCATCCCTCAACAGAATAACTAGGAGGAGGAAATCCCAACAAAGAGAAGAACCAGAGACAATGTCCTCAGCCACAGATCTAATGGGTATGGATAAAAGCACGATGTCAGAGATAGACTTCAGGGTATCAATTATGAAGTCAATAGCTAGGCTTGAAAAAACCATCAGCCACAATATAGAATCTCTAAGGGCAGAAACAAGAGCTAATCAGGTCAAACATAAAACTGATATAAATGAGATGCAGTCTAAACAGGATACTCTAAAAGCTAGGGTAAATGAGGCAAAAGAACAAATTAGTGATCTAAAGGATAAGCTAATAGAAAGGAGGGAAGGCAGCAGGAAAAGAATGGCAGAGGAAAGGGGGACCCTATTCCAACTGGTCCCCAGAATTGAGCTGGATATCTACCAGAACACTCTAAGCACCCACGAAATCAGCCTGAGATGTAAGAAGATCTGGATCTCTACAAACGGAAGATTGCAGGTGGTTGGTTTCAAGGTACAAAGTGGGGAGCCATGATTCTGAGGGCAGATATTGGAGGATAAATGGCAGCGGGAGGGAGCCTGGCTGTGGGGATCCTACAACACCAGTGAGTGATAACCTCCCACACTGGGGACTGGGCACAGACTCGCACATCGGTAGTGGTGGGGAAAGGACTTTAGATGGAACCTGGAGCAGCGAGGCCATGCGTGTGAACTGTGGGTGGCTGGTGGTTTTAGAGGCACAAAGGGCAGAGACGTGCTCCGACCTGGAGGCAAGACTGGGAGAGCTGCGGAGGGGTGCACAACCCAGGATGTTGCAGTTTATAGCAGCACAGAGAGAAACAGAGAAACTGTGGCCTGGAGAGCTCACTGAACAGACTGCGATCTCTCTGCTCTGAGGCAGAGGGTTGGAAAAAGTCTCTTCAAAGAGATGCGGAAAGCCACCAGGGAAAGCCGCCAGAGAACAAAAGCCTCAAAAAACTGGTTCCCACTGAGCCCATCTCCCCCCCCCACAGGGGGACAGGGCAACTCTACCCAAACAGGGTTGCCTTAGTAACAGCACGGCAGGCCCCTCCCCCAGAAGAAAGGCAGGGAGAACAAGAGGCTAGCAACCCTAAGGTCCCTAGGAAACAGGTGCATCTTGCTTGGGTTCTGGTCAATAATTTGGACTCTATACAATCCTTCAACCACCAGAATGATGAGGAGGAGGAACCCCCAAAATAGAAAAGACTCAGAGATTATGACTTATGCTGTAGATTTACAAATGGATGCAGATATAACCAAGATGTCAGAGATGGAATTCAGGCTAGCAAAAGAGAAGACAATACCTAGAATGGAGAAATGAATTAAAGGCAACATAGAGTCTCTAAGGGCAGAAATGAAAGCTGAATTGGAGGAACATAAAAATGCTATCAATGAGATCCAATCTAATCTAGATAATCTAACAGCTAGGGTAAGTGAGACAGAAGAATGAATTAGTGTCCTCGAAGACAATTTAATAGATAAAAAGGGAAAAGAGGAGGCCAGGGAAAAACAACTCAGAATCCATGAAAATAGAATCAGAGAAATAAGTGACACCATGAAGTGCTCCAATGTCAGAATGATTGGAATCCCAGAGGGGTGAGAAGAGAGAGAGAGGACTAGAAAATATATTTGGGCAAATCATAGCTGAGAACTTCCCTAATCTGGGGAATAAAACAAACATTCGTTCCCTGGAGGCAGAGAGGACCCCTCCCAAGATCAAGGAAAACAGGCTAATACCCCAGCATGTAATAGTAAAACTCACAAATCTTAGAACCAAGAAAAACATCTTAATGGCAGTTAGGGGGAAGAGATTCCTTACATACAGAGGTAATGGCATTTAGTGGAAAGGGATTCCTTACATACAGAAGGAGGAACATCAGAATAACATCAGACGTATCCACAGAGACCTGGCAAGCCAGAAAGACCTGGCAAGACATAGTCAGGGTACTAAATGAGAAGAACATGTACCCAAGAATACTTAATCTGGCAAGGCTGTCATTTAGACTGGATGGAGAGATGTAGAGCTTCCAAGACTGGCAGAAACTGAAAGAATATTTGACCACTAAGCCGGCCCTGCAAAAAATATTAAGGGGGGTTCTATAAAAGGAGAAAGACTCCAAGAGTAATATACAATAGAAATTACAGGGACAACCTATAAAAACAAGGTCTTCACAAGCAACATGATGACAATTAATTCATATCTTTCAATAGTCACTCTCAATGTGAATGGCCTAAATGCTCCCAAAAAACGGTGCTGGGGTAACAATTCTTATATCAGACAAATTAGATTTTAAACTAGACTGTAGTTAGAGACACAGAAGGACACTATATCATTCTCAAAAGGTTTGTACAACAAGAAGATCTAACAATTGTAAATATCTATGCCCCCAACATGGGAGCAGCCATCTACATAATCCAACTGTTAACAAAAATAAAGAGTCATATTGATAATAATACGTTAATTGTAGGAAACCTCAATAATCTACTCTCAGCAATAGACAGATCATCTAAGCAGGAAATCAACAAAGAAACAAGAGCTTTGAATGACACACTGGACCAGATGAACCTCATAGATATGTACAGAACATTCCAACCTAAAACAACAGAATACTCATTCTTCTCGAATGCACATGGAATTTTCTCAAGAATAGACCACATACTGAGTCACAAATCATGTCTCAACTGATACCAAAAGACTGAGATTATTCTGTGCATATTCTAAGACCCCAATGCTTTAAAACTGGAACTCAATCACAAGAAAAAAATTGGCAGAAATTCAAACACTTGGAAGTTAAAGACCACTCTGCTCAAGAATGTTTGGGTCAACCAGAAAATTAAAGAAGAACTTAAACAATTCATGGAAACCAATGAGAACGAAAACACATTGGTCCCAAACCTATGGGACACTGCAAAGGTGGTCCTAAGGGGGAAATACATAGCCATCCAAGCCTCACTCAAAAAAATAAAAAATCCTGAATTCACCAACTAACTCTACCTTAAAAGAACTAGAGAAAAAGCAACAAACGATGCCTAAGCCATGCATTAGAAGAGAAATAATTAAGATTAGAGCAAAGATCAATGAATTATAAACCAGAAACACAGTAGATCAGATCAACGAAACTAGAAGCTGGTTTTTGAAAGAATTAATAAGATCGATAAACCACTGGCCAGACTTATCCAAAAGAAAAGAGAAAGGACCCAAATTAAAAATTATGAATGAAAAGGGAGAGATCACGACTAACACCAAGGAAATAGAAACAATTATTAGAAATTATTATCAACAACTATATGCCAAAAAACTGAGCAATATGGATGAAATGAAGGCCTTCCTGGAAACCTATAAGCTGCCAAGTCTGAAACAGGAAGAAATTGACAACTTGAATAGGCCAATAACCAGTAATGAGATAGAAGCAGTGATCAAAAACCTCCCCAAAACAAGAGTCCAGGGCCGGATGGACTCCCTGGGGAATTCTAGGAAACATCCAAAGAAGAAATAATACCTATTCTCCTGAAGCTGTTTTAAAAAATAGAAACAGAAGAAAACTTCTAGACTCATTCTATGTGGCCAGCATAACCTTAACCCTCAAACAAGGTAAAGACCCCACCAAAAAGGAGAATTTCAGACCGATATCCCTGATGAATATGGATTCCAAAATCCTCAAGAAAATCATAGCTAATAGGATCCAAACATACGTTAAAATGATTATCCACCATGACCAAGTGGGATTTATCCCTGGGATGCAAGGGTGGTTCAACATTTGCAAATCAATCAATGTGATAGAACACATTAATAAGAGGAGAGAGAAGAACCATAGAGTCCTCTCAATTGATGCAGAAAAAGCATTTGACAAAATACAACATCCTTTCCTGATTAAAACTCTTCAAAGTATAGGGATAGAGGGAACATTCCTCAAGTTCATAAAATCTATGAAAAACCCACAGTGAATATCATCCTCAATGGGGAAAAGCTGAGAGCCTTTCCCTTAAGATCAGGAACACATCAAGGATGCCCACTCTTGCCACTATTGTTCAACATAGTACTAGAAGTCCTAGCAACAGCAATCAGAAAACAAAAAGAAATAAAAAGCATCCAAATTGTCAAAGAAGAAGTCAAACTCTCTCTTTTCGCAGATGACATGATACTTCATGTGGAAAACCCAAAAGACTCCACCCCCAAATTACTAGAACTCATACAGCAATTCAGCAAGTTGGCAGGATACAAAATCAATGCACAGAATACAGTTGTTTTCTTATACACTAACAATGCAACTGTAGAAAAAGAAATTAGAGAAACGATTCCATTTACAATAGCACCAAAAATCATAAGATACCTCGGAAAAAACCTAACGAAAGACGTAAAGGATCTATACTCTAGGAACTACAGAACACTCATGAAAGAAATTGAAGAAGACACAAAAAGATGGAAAAGCATTCCATGCTCATGGATTGGAAGAATAAACATTGTTAAAATGTCTATGCTGCCCAGAGCAATCTATACCTTCAATGCCATCCTGATCAAAATTCCAATGACATTTTTCAAAGTGCTGGAACAAACAATCCTAAAATTTGTATGGAATCAGAAAAGACCCCGAATCACCAAGGAAATGTCGAAAAAGAAAAGCGAAGCTGGGGGCATCACGTTGCCCAATTTTAAGCCATATTACAAAGCAATGATCAGCAAAACAGCATGGTACTGGCACAAAAACAGATATATAGACCAGTGGAAGAGAATAGAGAGCCCAGATATGGACCCTCAACTCTATGGTCAAGTAATCTTCGACAAGGCAGGAAAAAATATGCAATGGAAAAAAGACAGCCTCTTCAATAAATGGTGCTGGGAAGATTGGACAACCACATGCAGAATGAAATTCGACCATTCTCTAACACCATACACAAAGATAAACTCAAAATGGATGAAAGACCTCAATGGGAGACAGGAATCCATCAAAAGCCTAGAGGAGAACATAGGCAGTAACCTCTTGGACATCGCCCACAGCAACTTTTTTCAAGATACATCTCCAAAAGCTAGTGAAACAAAAGCAAAATGAACTTTTGGGACTTCATCAAGATAAAAAGCTTCTGCACAGCAAAGGAAACAGTCAAGAAAACAAAGAGGCAACTCACAGAATGGGAAAAGATATTTGCAAAT
The DNA here is from genome assembly GCF_003265705.2 of Callorhinus ursinus. Lineage (NCBI taxonomy): Eukaryota > Metazoa > Chordata > Mammalia > Carnivora > Otariidae > Callorhinus > Callorhinus ursinus. Next base: position 2,131,424 of record NW_027397128.1, read on the forward strand.
GACACTACATATAAAGGGCTGGTATCCAAGATCTATAAAGAATTTCTCAAACTCAACACCCAAAAAACAAATAATCAAGTCAAAAGTTGGGCAGAAGACATGAAAAGGCACTTCTTTGAAGAAAACATACAAATGGCTACCAGACACATGAAGAAATGTTCATCATCATTAGCTATCAGGGAAATTCAAATCAAAACCACATTGAGATACTACCTTACACCAGTTAGAATGGCAAAAATTGACAAGGCAAGAAACAACAAATGTTAGAGAGGTTGTGGAGAAAGGGGAACCCTCTTACACTGTTGGTGGGAATGCAAGTTGGTACAGCCACTTTGGGAAACAGTGTGGAGGTTCCTCAAAAAATTAAAAATCGAGCTACCCTAGGACCCAGCAATTGCACTCCTGGGTATTTACCCCAAAGACACAGATATAGTGAAAAGAAGGTCTATATGCACCCCAATGTCCATAGCAGCGATGTCCACAATAGTCAAACTGTGGAAAGAGCTGAGATGCCCTTCAGCAGATGAATGGATAAAGAAGATGTGTTCCATATATACAATGGAATATTACACAACCATCAGAAAGGATGGATACCCAGCTTTTACATCAACATGGATGGGACTGGAGGAGATTATGCTAAGTGAAATAAGTCAAGCAGAGAAAGTCAATTATCATATGGTTTCACTTATTTGTGGAACATAAAGAATAGCATGGAGATTTCCTTCTCCTAATGTTAGGAGGAGAAGGAAGGGAAAAATGAAGGAGGGGAGTTGGAGGGAGAGTGAACCATGAGAGACTATGGACTCTGAGAAACAAACAGAGTTTTAGAGGGGAGCAGTTGGGAGGATGGGTTAGCTTGGTGATAAGTATTAAGGAAGGCATGTACTGCATGGAGCATTGGGTGTTATACGAAAACAATGGATCATGGATCACCACATCAAAAACTAATGATGTATTGTATGGTGACTAACATAACATAATAAAATTAGAGGAAAAAAAAGACGGTAGTTGAGGGTCTAGGGATAAACAACTAGAAGCCCATGAGATCAGAATTATAGACATCAATGACAGCATGAGACGTTCCAAGGTCAGAATTATTGGGATCCCTGAGAGGGTGGAGAGAGATAGAGAGGACTAGAAGATATATTTCAGCAAATGATAGCTGAGAACTTCCCTAATCTGGGGCAGGAAACAAGCTTTCATGTCCAAGAGGCAGAGAGAACTCCTCCCAAGCTTAATAAAAATAGACCAACACCAACACCCCAGCATATAATAGTAAAATTTCCTAATCTTAGAGCCAAGGAAGCTATCCTGAGAGGAGGTAGGGGGAAGAGATTTCTTACATATGGAGGGAGGAACATCAGAATAACATCAGACATATCCACAGAGACCTGGCAAGACAAAAAGGGCTGGAAGACATATTCAGGGTATTAAATGAGAAGAACATGCACCCAAGAATACTTTATCCAGTAAGGCTGTCACTCAGAACAGACAGAGACAAAGAACTTCCAGGACCGGCAGAAACTGAAAGAATATGTGACCACCAAGCCAGCCCTGCAAGAATTACTAAGAGGGATTCTATAAAAGAAGAAAGACCCCAAGAGTAATATAGACCAGAAATTTACAGAGACAGTCTATAGAAACAGGGACTTTACGGGCAATATGATGGCACTAAATTCATATCTTTCAGTAGTTACTCTCAATGTAAATGGCATAAATGCTCCCACAAAAAGGCACAAGTTTACAGATTGGATACAAAGACAGAACCCATCCATATGCTGTCCACAAGATACTAATTTTGAACCTAAAGACACCCCCAGGCTGAAAGTGAGGGGATGGAGTACAATTTATCATGCCAACGGACCTCAAAAGAAAGCTGGGGTAACAATTCTCATATCAGACAAATTAGATTTTAAACCAAAAACTGTAGTAAGAGATGTAGAGGGACACTATATCATACTTAAAGGGTCTATCTAACAAGAAAATCTAACAATTGTAAATATCTATGCCCCCAACATGGGAGCAGCCAACTACATAAGCCAGCTGTTAACCAAAAAAAAAAAAAAAATCATATTGATAACAATACATTAATAGTAGGAGACTTCAACACTCCACTCACAGCAATAGACAGATCATCTAAGGAGAAAACCAACAAAGAAACAAGAGCTTTGAATGACACACTGGACCAGATGGACTTCACAGATATATACAGAACATTCCACCCTAAAACAACAGAATACTCATTCTTCTGGAATGCACACAGAACTTTCTCCAAAATAGACCACATACTGGGTCACAAATCAGGTCTCAGCTTATACCAAAAGACCTAGATTATTCCCTGCATGATATCAGACAACAATGCCTTGAAACTGGAGCTCAATCACAAGAAAATAGTTGGAAGGAATTCAGACACTTGGAAGTTAAAGAGCATCCTGCTAAAGAATGATTGGATCAACCAAGAAATGAAAGAAGAACTTAAACAATTCATGGAAACTAATTATAATGAAAACACATTGGTCCAAAACCTATAGGATACTGCAGAAGTGGTCCTAAGAGGGGAATATATAGCCATCCAAGCTCCTCTCATAAAATTAGAAAAATCCCAAATGCACAAGCTAACCTCAAACCTAAAGGAGCTATAGAAAGAAGAGCAAATAAAACCTAAACCAAACAGGAGAATTAGAGCAGAGATCAATTAAATAGAAACCAAAAAACAGTAGAACAGATTAGAGAAACTAGAAGCTGGTTCTTTGAAAGAATTAATAAGATCGATAAACCTCTGGCCAGACTTATCCAAAAGAAAAGAGAAAGGACACAAATTAATAAAATCATGAATGAAAGGATAGAGATCATGACTAACACCAAGGAAATAGAAACAATTATTAGAAATTATTACCAGCAATTATATGTCAACATATTAAGCAACCTGGAAGAAATGGATGCCTTCCTGGAAACTTGTAAACTAGTTACATTGAAACAGGAAGAAATAGACAATCTTAATAGACCAATAACCAATAATGAAATTGAAGCAGTAATCAAAAACCTCCCAAAAGACAAGAGTCCAGGGCCCAAGGGCTTCCCAGGGGAATTCTACCAAACATTTAAAGAAGAAATAATACCTACTCTACTGAAGCTGTTTCAAAAAATAGAAATGGAAGGCAAACTTCCAAACTTCTTCTATGAGGCCAGCATTATCCTAATCCCAAAACCAGGTAAAGCCCCCATCAAAAAAGAGAATTACAGACCAATATCACTGATGAACATGGATGCCAAAATACTCACCAATATCCTAGCCAATAAGATCCAACTGTACATTGAAAGGATTATTCATCTCGACCAAGTGGGATTTATTCCTGGGATGCAAGGTTGTTCAATGTTCGCAAATCAATCAATGTGATAGAGCACATTAATAAAAGAAAAGACAAGATCCATATGATCCTCTTTATTGATGCAGAAAAGACTTTTGACAAAATACAACATCCTTTCCTTATTAAAATTCTTCAGAGTGTAGGCATAGAGGGAATATTCCTCAATATCCAAAAAACCATCTATGAAAAGGCCCCACAGTGAATATCATTCTCAATGAGGAAAAGCTGAGACCTTTTCCCTTATGATCAGGAATACCCATGACAGGGATGTCCACTCTCACCACTATTGTTCAACATAGTGCTAGAAGTCCTAGCCTCAGCAATCAGAGAACAAAAAGAAAAAAATGCATCCAAATTGGCAAAGCAGCAAACTCCCTCTCTTTGCTGATGACATGATACTTTATGTGGAAAACCGAAAAGACTCCACCCCCAAATTACTAGAACTCATACAGCAATTCAGCAAGGTGGCAGGATACAAAATCAATGCACAGAAGTCAGTTGCTTTTCTATACACTAAGAATATAACTGTAGAAATAGAAATTAAGGAATCTATTCCATTTACAATAGCACAAAAAAAAAGATACCTAGGAATAAACCTAACTAAAGAGGTAAAGGATCTATACTCTATAAACTACAGAACACTTATGAAAGAAATTGAGGAAGACGCAAGGAGATGGAAAAACATTCCATGCTCATGGATTGGAATAATAAAGATTGTTAAAATATCTATGCTGCCCAGAGCAATCTACGCTTTCAATGCTCTCCCTATTAAAATACCATTGGCATTTTTCAGGAGGTGGAACAAACAATCCTAAAATTTGAATGGAATCCAAAAACACCTGAATCACCAGGGGAATGTTGAAAAAGAAAAACAGTTCCTTTCTGCCCGTGGACGCCGCAGAGTAAGCATCGTTTAAATCTCCCCTCCCACCGCCGTCATGTCTAAGTCAGAGTCTCCCAAAGAGCCTGAACAGCTGCGGAAGCTCTTCATCAGAGGTTTGAGCTTTGAAACAACCGATGAGAGTCTGAGGAGCCATTTTGAGCAATGGGGAACGCTTACGGACTGTGTGGTAATGAGAGATCCAAACACCAAGCACTCCAGAGGCTTTGGGTTTGTCATGTATGCCACTGTGGAGGAGGTGGATGCAGCCATGAACGCAAGGCCACACAAGGTGGATGGAAGAGTTGTGGAACCAAAGAGGGCTGTCTCAAGAGAAGATTCTCAAAGACCTGGTGCCCACTTAACTGTGAAAAAGATTTTTGTTGGTGGCATTAAAGAAGACACTGAAGAACATCACCTAAGAGATTATTTTGAACAGTATGGGAAAATTGAAGTGATCGAGATCATGACTGACCGAGGCAGTGGCAAAAAGAGAGGTTTTGCTTTTGTAACATTTGATGACCATGACTCTGTAGACAAGATTGTCATTCAAAAATACCATACTGTGAATGGCCACAACTGTGAAGTAAGGAAAGCCCTATCTAAGAAAGAGATGGCTAGTGCTTCATCCAGCCAAAGAGGTCGAAGTGGTTCTGGAAACTTTGGTGGTGGTTGTGGAGGTGGTTTTGGTGGGAATGACAACTTTGGTCGTGGAGGGAACTTCACTGGTCGAGGTAGCTTTGGTGGCAGTCGAGGTGGTGGTGGATATGGTGGCAGTGGGGATGGCTATAACGGATTTGGTAATGTTGGAAGCAACTTTGGAGGTGGCAGAAGCTATAATGATTTTGGCAATTACAACAATCAATCCTCAAATTTTGGACCCATGAAAGGAGGAAATTTTGGAGGCAGAAGCTCTGGCCCCTATGGTGGTGGAGGCCAATACTTTGCCAAACCACGAAACCAAGGTGGCTATGGTGGTTCCAGCAGCAGCAGTAGCTATGGCAGTGGCAGAAGGTTTTAATTACTGCCAGGAAACAAAGCTTAGCAGGAGAGGAGAGCCAGAGAAGTGACAGGGAAGCTACAGGTTACAACAGATTTGTGAACTCAGCCAAGCACAGTGGTGGCAGGGCCTAGCTGCTACAAAGAAGACATGTTTTAGACAATACTCATGTGTATGGGCAAAAAACTCGAGGACTGTATTTGTGACTAATTGTATAACAGGTTATTTTAGTTTCTGTTCTGTGGAAAGTGTAAAGCATTCCAACAAAGGGTTTTAATGTAGATTTTTTTTTTGCACCCATGCTGTTGATTGCTAAATGTAATAGTCTGATCATGACGCTGAATAAATGTGTCTTTTTTTAAATGTGCTGTGTAAAGTTAGTCTACTCTGAAGCCATCTTGGTATACTACCCCAACAGTGTGAAGTTAGAATTCCTTCAGGGTGATGCCAGGTTCCATTCGAAATTGATTTGCAACCTGCTTGGGCACAGAAGCCATTGTCTCCACAAACCTTGGTGTAGTTGAACTGACAGTTAATGTGTTGTGACCTGGAGTTCACCATTAAAAGGGTCACCCAAGGAAAGTCCTGGAGTTTATTTGGTTATTAATATGATTGTTGGCACATCCTATGCAATATATCTAAATTGAATTATGGTATCAGATAAAATTATAGATGGGATTAAAGCTTGTGTATCATCCATTATCATGTGTAATCAATAAATGATTTAATATTCTCTTGAAAAAAAAAGAAAAAGAAAAACAAAGCTGGAGGCATCACAATGCCTGACTTCAAGCTATATTACAAAGCTGTGATCATCAAGACAGTATGGTATTGGCACAAAAACAGACACATAGACCAATGGAACAGAGTAGAGACCCCAGAAATGGACCCTCAACTCTATGGTCAACTAAATTTCAACAAAGCAGGAAGAATATCCAATGGGGAAAAGAAGACAGTCTCTTCAATAAATGATACTGAGATAATTGGAGAGCTATATACAGAAGAATGAAACTGGATCATTCTCTTACACCATACACAAAGATAAACTCAAAACAGATGAAAGACCTCAATGTGAGACAGGAATCCATCAAAATCCTAGAGGAGAACATAGGCAGTAACCTCTTCAACATCGGCCACAGCAACTTTCTTCAAGGCACATCTCTAAAGGGAAGGGAAACAAAAGTAAAAATGAACTTTTGGGACGTCCTCAAGATAAAAAGCTTCTGCACGGCAAAGGAAACTGTCAACAAAACTAAAAGGCAACCCATGGAATAGGTGAAGATATTTGCAAATGACCTATCAAATAAAGGGTTGGTATCCAAGATGTATAAAGAACTTCTCAAACTCAGCACCCAAAAAACAAATAATCCAGTCAAAAAATGGGCAGAGGACATGAAAAGACACTTCTCCATAGTAGACATACAAATGGCTAACAGACACTTGAAAAAATGCTCAACATCACTCATCATCAGGGAAATGAAAATCAAAACCACAGTGAGATACCACCTTACACCAGTTAGAATGGCTAAAATTAACAAGACAGGGAACAACAAATGTTGACAAGGATGTGGAGAAAGGGGAACCCTCTTACACTGTTGGTGGGAAGGCAAGGTGGTATAGCGACTCTGGAAAACAGTATGGAGATTCCTCAGGAAGTTAAAAATAGAGCTACCCTATAACTCAGCAATTGCACTAGTAGGTATTTACCCCAAAGATACAGATGTAGTGAAAATAAGGGCACATGCACCCAAATGTACATAGCAACAATGTCCACAGTACCCAAACGGTGGAAGGAGCTAAGATGAATGGATAAACAAGATATGGTTCATGTACACAATGGGATATTACTCAACCATCAGAAAGGATGAATACCTACCATTTACATCAACATGGATGGAACTGGAGAGGATTATGCTAAGTGAAATAAGTCAAGCAGAGAAAGACAATTATATTGTTTTACTATATGTGGAATATAAGGAATAGCACAGAGAACCATAGGGGAATGGAGGGAGAACTGAAGGGGGAGAAGTCAGAGAGGAAGATGACATGAGAGATTATGGACTCTGGGCAACAAACTGATGGTTCCAGAGGGGAGGGGCATGGGGCGATGGGGTAGCCAGATAATGTGTATTGAGGAGAGCAGGTGTTGTGATGAACTCTGGGTGTTATATGCAACTAAAATGAATTATTGAACACTACATTAAAAACTAATGATTTCCTATACAGTGGCTAACTGAACATAATAAAAAAAATAAAATGAAATGCAAATACCTTAAAAAAACAAAGTAACAAATGAAATCAGTGAGGCTGTAGGATACAGAATTAAAATCCAGTAATCAGTGGCATTTCTATACACTGTTAACTAAGCAGCAGAAAAAATAAATTAAAAAAACAATTCCATTTATAATTGCATCAAAAATAATAAAATACCTAGGAATAAACTTAACCGAGGAGATGAAAGATCTGTACTCTGAAACTATAAAACACTGATGAACAAAATTGAAGATGACACAAACAAATGAAAAGCTGTTTTCTCATGGATTGGAAGAATTAACATTGTTATGGCCACATTACCCAAAACAATGAACAGATTCAATGTAATCCCTATCAAAATACCAGCAATATTTTTCACAAAGCAAGACCAAATAATACTAAACTTTGTATGGAACCACAAAAGACCCTGAATAGCCAAAACAATCTTGAGAAAACCAAACAAAACTAAAAAACAAGGCAAGAGGTATCACAATCCCAGATTTCAAGAATACTACAAAGCTGTAGTAATCAAAACAGTATGGTGCTGACATGAAAATAGACACATAAATCAATGAAACAGAATAGAGAGTGCAGAATCAAACCCACATTTATATGGTCAATTAATCTATGACAGAGGAGGCTAAAAAATACAGTAAGGAGAAGACTATCTTTTCAATAAATGGTGTTGGGAAAACTGGATAACTATAATAAAAGAATGAAACTGGACCTCTTTCTCACACCATACACAAAAACAAACTCAGTGTAAATTAAAGACCTAAATATGAGACCTGAAACCATAAAAATCCTAGAAGAGAACGCAGGCAGTAATTTATCTGACATTGGCAGTAGCAACATTTTTCTAGATATGTCTCCTGGGGCAAGAGAAACAAAAACAAAAATGACTATTGGGACTAGATTAAAATAAAAAGCTTTTGCACAGTGAAAGAAACCATCAACAAAACAAAAAGGCAACCTACTGAATGGATGAAGATATTTGCAAATGATTTATCCAATAAGGGGTTAATACCCAATATATATTTAGAAACTCAACACACACACACACACACACACACACACACACACACACACAACAACAACAACAACAACAACCAAAAAACCTGTTCTCTGTACTCTTAAAGTTTTCTATTTTCAGTATCTTTTACTTTTATAATAGCAAGAAAAAAAGAAAAAATATTTTACAGGTTGTGTGTGTGTGTGTGTGTGTGCATGTGTGTGTGTGTGTGTGTGTTTGGGAATAGGGGTGGAAGAACACTAATGAGATAAGATTCTTGGCACTAGGGGACTGGAAGAGAAGGAATGCAACCAAGGTTAGAGCAGCCCAATGGGAAGCTGAAAATAGCTATTTAAAGAATTGGAGCTCTTTGGTTACTTTTCAGAAGGAATTTAGAACCTGAAATGGGTATATTGAAAGCAAATTTTCCGTGTTTGTATTCTCTGTAATGGTAGGGGTTAGGAAGGAGAAGGTAGGTGCCTGGGTAAGGTGGTAGCAGTGGGAGGTATAGTGACAGAGCCTCAAGCTCAAGTTCAGACTTAGGACAGAAATTTCGTTTTCATCCTACCACTTCCTCCATCCCCTCAACTCTGCCCCACTCTCCATACCCTAAACAGGGCCTAACACAGAATAAACTGCTGTGTTTCAGTGTTTGTTGATGGGAACATTGAGTGGCAAAGAGATAGAGGCCCTTCTACCTAGAGGTTTCTTTCTAGGCTTTTCCTCTGCTTCACTGTTTTTTTTTTTTCTTTCTTTTTAAATGGAGGCTGTTTTCTTATATAAGCAAACTCAATGACTATAGTATTTTATTTTTAGCTTGTTTTTATTTTCTTATACAAATGTTATATATTTATTACAGTAAAATGTAAAAATACAGGTTTGCAAATACAACATAAATAAAGTATGAATGAATGAATGAATGAAACTACCTGCAATTCCACCACCACCACTTAAAGATAACCCTGTATACATTTTGGTGTATACCCATTCAGACATTTTTCTGTGTATTTATTCTTGCAATATAATTATGTTTTTTTGTAACCTATTTCCTTTCACTTAGCAACTTAACATAAACATCTTTCCAGGTTATTAAACATTTTTATTTTTGGATCTTTAAAAAGTTTCTTTAAGGTATTCAACATTTTAATGTACTCCCCTTGTAAAAATTGAAATATATAAAATGTACTGGTAAGATCAATGCTGTCTCTGAAGATTTCTATCTATCATCTATGTATCTATGTATCTATCATGTCTCTGTCTCTCTCTCTCTCCCTGTATGTGTGTGTGTATAAGACATAATGACAATATATGACATTATTTTTTTAAAGATTTTATTTATTTATTTAATTGACACAGAGAGAGAGAGAGACAGCGAGAGAGGGAACACAAGCAGGGAGAGGGTCAGAGGGAGAAGCAGGCTTCCCGCCGAGCAGGGAGCCCGATGCGGGGCTCAATCCCAGGACCCTGAGATCATGACCTGAGCTGAAGGCAGTCGCTTAAACAACTGAGCCACCCGGGCGCCCCGATATATGACATTATTTTGAGTGGTCATCATGGTGTTTATTTTCTATATAAATGGTATCATGTTGAACATATTAGTCTGCAATTTACTTTTCTCACTCAATAACATGACTTGAATATCTAGATGAATTTCATTCTATTTAACTGATGTGTGGTATAGATGTACCATCATTTATTTGACTACATCACTACTGATATAGGTTTAAATTGTTTCTAATTTTTCACTATTACCTACAGCACTGAGATAAATATCCTTGGCATGCCTCCTTGTGCATACGGGTAGGGATGTTCCTTTAGGATAGATACCCAGAGAGAAATTAGTAGGTCATGGGATGCATAACACTTAACTTCAACATTTATCAACACATAGCCAATCTTGTTTCATCTAAACTCCACCCCCCATACACATTGGATCATTTTAAAGTAAATAATATCATCTGGATGCTTATTTTGAAATTCAGTTTATGCTGACAAATTGCCTCCAAAATGTCTATACCAATTCATATTCCCATCATTAGTGTTTGAGGTTGCCCATTTTCAATACCTTTGCCAAATTTGAAATTATCAAACTTTAAAATTCTGCTAATCAGAAATAATGTATTATTGTTTTAATTTGCAATAACCTGATTAGTAATGAAGTTGTGCATCTTTTTATATACTTAACAACTATTTGTTTTTCCTCTTCTGTGAAATTCCTGTTCAAATCCTTTGCTGATTTTTCCATTTTGGTTTGTCCTTTTATGAAACAAATTAAATGTTTATGAATGAAATGATACATAATAAGTGTATACAATGTTAGCTTGTGTTTAGCATTTTTAATGTTGAGAGGCAAGTGGACTTTTCTTAGCATCCATTGATTCTTTTGTTTATCTAATTGTTGAACACCTTTTATTTTCTACACTTCAGAGAATTCCTACCCTTATAAAAATTATGATTAGTTAAGTGGGAGAGATTGACATTAATTAAATGGCCACACATATAAATATATAGTTACAAGTAATTATGTAAAATAAAAGTACCTTGACTGAAAGGCTTGAGGTAGCCAGGCTGGTGGACCATTGGGTAGGTTGGAATAGAAAAAGGGTGAGTAGCAGTTGCTCCCATTCAAAGACTCAGAACCAATAAGAAAGAATACCTCATCTCCTGAATACATTCACCCTTTAAGTCTGTTTCTCATTGCTTTAGTGTCACAGTCTGCTTGGAAGGTATTGTTTTATGAAATAGAGTTAGCTGTAAAAACACTGGTTGAATGTGTGATCTAGTGCTTCAGTATTAATCTTTGGCCAAAAATGAGTCTGAGAATATTCTCTGTATCCCCAGGGCAAGTCCACTGCTAGAATCTTTCTAGGGAAGCCAATAAAAACATGCAATGGATAGAGTAAGTACCTTCTGAAGAAACCGGGAAATCCAGTAGGACTGTGTGCTACTGGATTTATAGCACTATTCACACCAGCAGAAGTAACAATACTAGTAACATGAAAACTCAGAGCAATAGTAGGAATATCAAGATCTATAAGAACAAAAGCAACAACATCAACTAAGGCAAGAACGTCAACCACATCAACAGGATTATAAGGACATCTCATACATTTTTGTACCTACTCTTTCAAGAAAACAGTAATACCATGCTCAAAGATGCTTATAACTGCTGCCATGGTCTGCAGTGAGAAACCATCTCCAGCTTCAGGAGCCGTGAAATGGAGGGTAAAGTATGGCCCCAGAGTGATCCATTAAATTCCAGGAATCCGCTGGAGAGACACCATCCACCATTAGGAAAACCACAATACTAAGCAAGAACTGCTCCAAACTGTTTATAATGTGTGCAAGTCCAAAGAATTTGGGGGAAGTAGTCCATTTCATCTGTTCTGTACCTTCACATTTCCACTTTTTTTATGTTTGACTGTGAGATACCTACATAGGCTTGGGACCTAAGGAAGTCTTCTTAAAGCAGAAAATAGTTTGGCCTATGGTGGGTGTCACTGGCCTGAATGGCTTCTATGTATGATGCTTTATAATAAAATAGAATGGCCTTTACTTGAATTGACTCTTGATTTTAAGTCCCTAATGCTTGAGAGGCAGAAAAATATAAGACCTCAAAGTCTTCAGGACTCATGGCTCTCTGGCTGATGAGAGCTTCCTGATATGGCTTGAAGCTAGGCTGCAAGCAGGGCTGGGTTGTGGTGAGCTTGCAGGATAATGTTGCTTTGGGGGAACTGTGAAGCCACAACCATATCTAGGGAAATGTGGAGGCTGAGGCTGTCCCATTTATCAATGTTCCTCAGAGTGTGGTGCCCATAAGGGAAAATGTTCTGTGGTATGACCAGTGCTAAGTAGAACAAGACTGTCACCTTCCTGGTTCCAGACACTGCAACTGCATTTTTGCCAATGCAGTCAAAGATGGTGTTAACTTTTGGCCACCACATCTCACAACTGACACATATTGAGCTAACTATCTACCCAAATCCTTAAGCTGGATTACACATGCTGATTCTAGGCCATTTCTAGGCCATATCTCCTCCATTGTGTGTGTGTGTGTGTGTGTGTGTGTGTGTGTGTGTGTGTGTGTGTGAAGGAAGTTTGGGGAGAAGAGACAAAGAAGGCTGGGAAGAATTCAGAACTGTGTAAGAACTTCTGATCCAAAAAGCTCCACCAATTAGTTAAGTGTTATTACAAAGAGATGACCACTGGCAGAGAGTGGGCTTCAGAAAAGGATCACAATAAGTTCAAGGTCTGGATTTAGCTTGGTGAGACCAGAAACCTCATCCATAGTTGATCAGGCAAAGAGGCACTAATTCCTATTCACCACGAACAAAGCTGAATTACCTAGATCTGTTCCTGTGGCACAGGTTGAGCCATAGACTCAGTGGACTCTCTCCGTGGATAGTGTCAGTACCACATCGATACATTCTGTTTTTGTCTTCTTTTTCTCTAAAGGAGGCATGGACAACTTCCCCCCCCACCAACCTCCTCTCTGTTATGACAACACAACAGTAACTTCAGCTAAGTTACAACATAATTGAGTAGTTTACTGTTTTCTGTATACCAAATTCCATTCCTGATATGTCTTCCTTAAAGATTCAACTTAGGTCCCTTGATGGAGACTAGGATTATGTTCAATTACCATTATATTAGTAATTTGGGTACAAATTCTTTTTACAAGCTCAACTCTTTCTGCAGAGGGTTCAGCTCATATGCTTCTTATTGACTCTGTTTGGGCCAGTTTCCAAACCAAATTAAATTTGGTCTAACTTGGCCTCTTCATGAGTAAGTAGAGGAGCTGGGATTGGATGGAGGGTGTGCCCCTTGTGGGATTTGGCGTGACTTCATAGTAACTATCCAAGTTCCAACTCCTCCAGAATTTATAATAATCAGCTCTTACATAATATTTCATTTAATCACTATAAGAGACCCATGAGACACACATTATCATCTGTTTATTTATGAGAAAGCCAAGGTTTAGAGACACTAAGGGCTTAGAGTTATACAACTAGTTAAGAACAGAGCTGAACACAGAAGCTTTCCTTTTTTTAAAATTTAAATTCAATTAGCCTATAGACAACTTATAGTACACAGAAGGTTTCTTTATTCATATCCAGGGCTTTTCTGCCTTTCCATTTGGCCTTACCTAAAAATTGGTGAGATATTCCATCTATGCTCTTCCTGCCAGGACTTTCCTATCTCTGGCCACTTCTGTGGACCTCAAAGAGGAAACAAAATGTTCCAATGACAAAAAACACTTGTACCTTGTTCAGACCTGATGTAAAGGATGCAAGAAACTGGTCTTAGTGCTTAGGCTCTTCTGCCCATGAGGTGTCCTGGTCATGCTAGTTAAAGAGGCAGAGGGAGACCTTACCAGACCATTAAGAAGGCCTTGCCTTGCCAGGCACTCTTGATGCCTTAAGAGGGATATCAGTGTAAAGTAGAGTAAAAAAATGATTCCTGCCTGTATTAGTTTTCTAAGGCCACCATAACAAAAGACACAGACTGCATAGCTTAAAAACAAAAAACAAAAAACAAAAAACAAAAAAACAGAAATTTATTTTCTCATAGTTCTGGAGGCTAGAACTCCAAGATTAAGGTGTTGTCAGGTTTTGTTTCTTCTGAGGCCTCTTTCCTGGATTGTAGATGGCCACCTTCTCACTGTATCTTCACATGGTCTTTCCTCTGCATACACATATACCAGGTGTCTCTTTTGTGTCCAAATTTCCTCTTCTTACAAGGACACTAGTCAGATTGGAATATGGTCATATCTTAAGTTAAAATCAACTCTTTAATGGCCCTATCTCAGGCGCCTGGGTGGCTCAGATGGTTAAGTGTCTGCCTTCGGCTCAGGTCATGATCCCAGAGTCCCACATCAGGCTCTCTGCTCCTTGGGAGCCTGCTTCTCCCTCTGCCTCTCTCTCTCTCTCTGTCTGTCATGAATAAATAAATAAAATCTTTTAAAAAATAAAGGCCCTATCTCCTAATACAATCACATTCTGAGGTTCTGGGGACTTTAGTATAGGAATTTTGGTGAGGAGACACAACTTAGCCCATAACATTGTATTCTCTTCCTTAGAGGTTGGGCTGGAACAAGTCCACCTCATAGGTTTAAATAAATAAAGAACAGATGCATTAAAAATGCATAAATAAGATATGCCATCGACATATTTTAACAGAGCTGAAACCAACAATCCTAAAATTTGTATGGAACCAAAAAAGACCCCGAATCTCCAGGGGAATGTTGAAAAAGAAAAACAAAGCTGGAGGCATCACAATGCCTGACTTCAGGCTATATTACAAAGCTGTGATCATCAAGACAGTATGGTATTGGCACAAAAACAGACACATAGACCAATGGAACAGAGTAGAAACCCCAGAAATGGACCCTCAACTCTATGGTCAACTAAACTTCGACAAAACAAGAAGAATATTCAATGGAAAAAAAGACAGTCTCTTCAATAAATGGTGCTGGGATAATTGGAGAGCTATACACAGAAGAATGAAACTGGACCATTCTCTTACACCATACACAAAGATAAACTCAAAACAGATGAAAGACCTCAATGTGAGACAGGAATCCATCAAAATCCTAGAGGAGAACATAGGCAGTAACCTCTTCAACATCGGCCACAGCAACTTCCTTCAAGACACATCTCTAACGGGAAGGGAAACAAAAGCAAAAATGAACTTTTGGGACGTCCTCAAGATAAAAAGCTTCTGCACGGCAAAGGAAACTGTCAACAAAACTAAAAGGCAACCCACGGAATAGGTGAAGATATTTGCAAATGACCTATCAAATAAAGGGCTGGTATCCAAGATATATAAAGAACTTCTCAAACTCAGCACCCAAAAAACAAATAATCCAGTCAAAAAATGGGCAGAGGACATGAAAAGACACTCTCCAAAGAAGACATACAAATGGCTAACAGACACATGAAAAAATGCTCAACATCACTCATCATCAGGGAAATGAAAATCAAAACCACAATGAGATATCACCTTACACCAGTTAGAATGGCTAAAATTAACAAGACAGGGAACAACAAATGTTGACGAGGATGTGGAGAAAGGGGAACCCTCTTACACTGTTGGTGGGAAGGCAAGGTGGTATAGCGACTCTGGAAAACAGTATGGAGGTTCCTCAGGAAGTTAAAAATAGAACTACCCTATGACTCAGCAATTGCACTGCTAGGTATTTACCCCCAAAGATGCAGATGTAGTGAAAAGAAGGGGCACCTGCACCCCAATGTTCATAGCAGCATTGTCCACAATACCCAAACTGTGGAAGGAGCTGAGATGTCCTTCAACAGATGAATGGATATAGAAGATATGGTTCATATACACAGTGGGATATTAGCCATCAGAAAAGACGAATACCTACCATTTGCATCGACATGGATGGAACTGGAGGGGATTATGCTAAGTGAAATAAGTCAAGCAGAGAAAGACAATTATTATATGGTTTCATTAATATGTGGAATATAAGGAATAGCACAGAGGACCATAGGGGAAGGGAAGGAAAACTGAATGGGATTAATCAGCGAGGGTGACAAACCATGAGAGACTCTGGACTCTGGGAAACACACTGAGGGTTACAGAGGGAGGGGATTAGGGGGATAGGGTAACCAGGTGGTGGGTGTTAAGGAGGACATATGATGTGATGAGCACTGGGTGTTATACAAAACTAATGAATTGTTGAACACTATATCAAAAACTAATGATGTTGGCTAATTGAACAGAATAAGAAAAGAAAAGAAAAAAATAAGATATGAGATAATGGATATGGGGTGGGAAGGATCAAGGATATTAATTGCAATTACTATCTACAACTCTTTCCCCTAGAACTTCAGGGATGCTTGGCAACCACCCATTGTTCTCTTGCTAGCAGAATCTTGTTTTTTTTCTGAGGAACTGTTTCTTTTCTCCGTTTTGGCCAATATTTGACCACTTGAGAAAAATTGGGGCTCTTGACTTCCTTTCTAGAAATAAGCAAAATGAGAATTTGGCCTATATTTATAGATATTTAATTCAGAAATGGAAACAGACAGTTCTATCTTTAGGCAGTGTTAATCATAAATACGGTGCACATAGATTTCAGATTTCCCAAGATAGCTTCAGGTCCAAAAATTTTGTCCTGTTGCTCCCATAACAACATGCACATTTTTCCAGACTGGTTGTTCAAATCTGGGTTCAGAAAATATACTTTGGGGAGATGCTAAATGGATTTTAGCATTCTTTTCAAATACTTCCCATTGATTTGAAGACAAATTCTAAACTCAGCATGACATTCATGGTCTTCAGCGATGTAGACCTATACATCTATTCAGTTTTATCTCCTGTCACTCCTCAACATAAATCTTGCATTCAAACCATATAGAATTTTAGTCACCCAAAATTACCTGTCTGTTTTATATATCCACATCTTTACACACGCTGTCATAGGATACTCTTTAGAGTGCATATGATGCCTTCCCCCCCACCAGTCCTCCCTATAAATTGCTTTCTATCTTATTTATCTTTAAGTCTCAGTTCAAATCTTCTTTGTGAAACTGTTCTTGTCCTCCCCAGAAAGTTTATTACTCCTGTTTTGCCGTTGTAGGTTAAACATAACATAGTACATATTTTCCTTGAACATATTATAGTAATGAACACATTGGGCTAATTGGAAGTCTGTTTATTTGGCTATCTTCTGTACTAGACAGGGACCTAGCTCAGAGTAAGTACTCATGTGTTTGTTAATTAAATAAATGAAAGAATTGGAAAAGGACACTGCTAAGGATGAATGCCTTCCCTTTCCCATTCTCTAACATGATCAACATGATTTCTGTGATTAAGATCATAAGATGAGAGTGGGGTAGAGTTACAACTTAGCCTAGGCTTCTAGCTTGTTTTACCAGTTATGGGATCTGTTCTGATCTAAGCTTCATTTCTAATGCTGGACCCTAAAAAGATCAAATCAGGTGGTCAAATTAACCTAAACCCCCAAAAGTGTAAGTACTTGAAGGGAGTATAGGATGGCTTGATAGACATGTTCCCAGATAGATCAGGTGTTATGTTGAGGAGTCCAGAAAACCTGGTTCCTCCCACCCCCTTAACCACTCCAGGGTCCCTGAGACTTTGGGAGATCGGAACATTGCCACAGTGGTGGGGAAATGCCAGGCTGGAAATTGCCACACAGGTTTTGGGGAGGCAGTATGGGGGGTGGGGTTGGGGGCAGAATGGTACAGAGGGACTGATGCAAAAGCCAACTGTCATTCTTGAGCAACTGCGGAGGTATGGGCTAGAAGTCCAGATTGTTGCTGCTAGCACTTCCTTTTCACAATGACTCTGCAATTTATAGGCTGGAGAGGTGGTTACATAGGCTACCTTAGGCCAAGCCTGGGCTAGGGGTGGTGGCAGATAAGCCACCCACTCATGAGTTCCCTCCCCATTCTACTTTCTTCCTTCACATCTGTTATTACATTAGATCTGACAATAGCTCTGTAATTTAGGCCAGGAAAAGATCATGACCTCTGTTTTACACTTGAGGATGTCAAGGCCTAGAGATATGGGCCATGAGGCAGCCTCTTTCCCTACTCTACTACCCATGGCCAGAACCTGAGCTCTGCTGTTACTAGAGCTTTATGTCCATCCAACTTAACAGTTCTTTGGCCTTACCATGCCTTCAGCTTCTCTGTTTCAGCTTAATCACAAAAATGATGCCAGTAACACCATCTCCTCTCATCTTGACTTATGTTGTATCAGGGGCACCAGTCATTTACTCACTAAATATCATTTAGTATTTCCTACCATGTGCCAGGTACTATGCTAAGCTAATATATCTATGAATGAAACACAGTTCTTGTTTATTTTACAGAATTCCCAATCACAAAATGTAGCATCCAGAACTAGAGAGGTGATCAGCAATAAACATGTAAATTGACCAAAATATAAATTATCCCAAATGGTAGGAAGTACTCTGAAGGAAATCCATAGGGTTCTAAGTGTGTGAGGGAAAATGGGTAAGGAGAGCTACTTTATTTAGCTAGGATTTAAAGGGAAGCCATTCCATGAAGAGAATATTTTAAGCTAAGATCTGAGGGATGAGAAGGAGTCAGTCAGTTGTAGGGAAGTTCAAAGGTTTGGAGATAGGTTGGGGGGATGGGTGAAATAGGTGATGTGGATTAAGGAGGGCACCTGTAGTGATGAGCACTGGGTAATGCATGGAATTGTTGAATCACTATATCGTATACCTGAAACTAATATAAAACTGTATGTTAACTATGCTAGAATTTAAAATATTTTTTTAAAAAAGGCTTGGAGGTAAAAAATCACCAAAGGTGTACATAGCCCAGCCATCCAGAGGGTTGATTGCCATCTGGAGGTAGTGTAGTATGCAGGAAGGACACTGGTTGCAATATTAGAAATCTCCTGCTAAGAGTTTATTTTCTTTTTCTTTTTCTTTTATTTTAATTCCAGTATAGCTAACATACAGTATTGTATTAGTTTTAGGTGTGCAATATAGTGATTCAACAATCTCATACATCACCCAGTACTCATCACAAGTGCTCTCCTTAATCCCCACCACATATATCACCCATCCCCCCACCCACCTCCCCTCTGGTAACCATCAGTTTGTTCTCTATAGATGAGTCTGTTTCTTGCCTTATCTCTTCTCTCTCTTTTTACTTTGCTTGTTTTGTTTCTTAAATTCCAAATGTGAGTGGAATTATATGGTATTTGTCTTTCTCTGACTTATTTCACTTAGCATTATACTCTGTAGCTCCATCCATGTTGTTGCAAGTGACAAAATTTCATTCTTTTTTTATGGTTGAGTAATATTCCAATATATATATCACATCTTCTTTATTCATCAACTGATGGTCACTTTGCTGTTTCCATATTTTGGCTATTGTAAATAATGCTGCTATAAACATAGGGGTGCATGTATCTCTTTGAATTAATGTTATTGTATTCTTTGGGTAAATACCCAGTAGTGTGATTGCTGGATCATAAGTAGTTCTATTTTTAACTTTTTGAGGAACCTCAATACTGTTTTCTAGAGTGGCTGCACACGTTTGCTTTCCCACTAACAGTGCAAGAAGTTTCCTTTTTCTCCACTTCCTTGCCAACACCTGTTGTTTCTTGTGTCACTGATTTTTGCCATTCTGACAGGTGTGAGGTGTTGTTTTGATTTGTATTTCCCTGATGATGAGTGATGTTGAGCATCTTTCCATGTATCTGTTAACCATCTGGATGTCTTCTTTGGAGAAATGTTTGTTCATTTCTTCTGCCCATTTTTATATTAGATTATTTGTTTTTTTTGAGTGTTTAGTTTTATAAGACCTTTATATATTTCAGATACTAACCCTTTATCAGATCTATCGCATTTCTTTTTTTTTTAACTTTTTAATTCTGGTTAGTTAACATACAGTGTTATATTAATAACACTATACAATATAGCAATTCAACAGTTCCATACATCATCCTGTGCTCATCACAAGTGATCTGTTGCATTTCTGTACACTAACAATGAAGCAGCAGAAAGAGAAATTAAGAAATTTCTATTTACAATTACACAAAAAAATAAAATACCTAGGAATAAATCTAACCAAAGATGTGAAGGACCTGTACTCTGAAAACTATAAAACACTGATGAACAAAATTGAAGACAATACAAACAAATGGAAAGTCATTACATGCTCATGGATTAGAAGAATAAATATTTTTAAAATGTCTATACTGCCCAAAGAAATCTATAGTTTTAATTCAATTCCTGTCAAAAAAAGAATTTTTTAAATGGAGCAGAAAGGAACTGATATTTACTGAGCGTCTACTATGTGCCATGCACAAGCTAGCCCCTTTCCCACATGAATTTTTTATTTCCTTCAGTCTCAGCATTCTCATCTGTATAAAAAGGAGGTGAGGATATTTGGTTTCTAAGGACTGTTATAGCTTGGAGAGATTAGACTATCTATGATCCCATCTTTCTTAGGCAGCTGAAGTTCTGGGAGATGAAGTACTTCTGCCTCAGTTTGTCCAATGAATAAGTACATCTCTTTTCAACTCTAAGCCTGATTGACTAAGGTAGGTCTGAAACAGTCTCATTTGAACTAAAAATAAATGGACACACCAGACTCTTGGCACTGCCCAGGAAGAAGGTGCAAATGGAGGGACTCCATCTTAGATGCAGAAGGAGGAAGTCATCTTGTGAGCCCTTTGACAGTATGGTTGTGCCTTTGGATGCCAGCAAAGCTTTTCTTAGCAGAAGATATTTCCAAGAACAGAACCTACAGCACAGTGTTTTGGGTGGATAAGGCTTATCCTGTTTGGGGCAGAGGTCTTGGAAGGAGCTTAAATATAAAGTCCAACATTTATGTGTTTTCCTGAGAGGGGACCTGGCATTTCAAATCCATTATCATTTGCTTCCAATAGCCCTCTTTGCTGTTGCTTCTGCTTCTTCTGCTTCTTCCTCCTCCTCACCCCCTCCTCCTCCTTTCTCCTCCTTCTTTCTCCTCCTCCTCCTCCTCCTCCTTCTTTTTTCTCCTTCTCCTTTTCCTTCCTTCTCCTTCTCCTTCTTCTTCTTTCCTCTGCAACTCAAAGTGCTCATAGTGGCTATACCCAGTTATAATCCAAGGATCAGTCTCAGGTTTATCCCACCACTAGTCCTAAAATCTATCCCAACATCAAAAAGAGAATAGGAAAAGGTGAAGGAGATGAGGAAAGAAAAAAAAGGTAGGGGGATAATAGGAGACAATATAGGAAAGAGGTGAGTAAAAGAAGAAGGAAAGAAAAGGGGAACAGGAGGAAGGAGAGGATGACCTCTTTGACTAGTACGCTCACCAATCTTGCCTCATCATGGAAGTAACTTCTCTAGGGCCTAAGGCTTTTCCCATAAAATTGTATTTGACCCTGATAAGAACACAGCAGTTTGGTTACCAAACTTTTCAATCAACAACCTCAACAAAAAATTAAGTGTATCTGCAAATCCCCTGAATCTTCCTGAGTCCCTCAAGTCCACCCTTATTTCTACCAGAGGAGAGAGCAGAGCTGTTTGTACCTAAGAGTAGGTGCAAAGTGAGGCCCTCTTCTGTCATCTCATCCACCTAAGGCAAAAGGTTCTCCTGAGATTTCACCCAGTAAAATCAGCATACAATAGATTAACTATCTGGAGAAGTCCTTAAGGGAACAGGAGTTCCAGTTATCAGAGTAGGAAAGAATAGGGCATCACAGAAATCAGAAATCTAATTAAGATGGAATCTCAAGAGGTCTGACTAAATGTTAAAGAAGTTGTAGAAGCCTCATCAACAGGATTAGCTCAACTTCAGAAATAACAAAGGGTGGGTGGGGGTTCTGCATGAACACTAGGGGGGGAGAAAAAAACAGCACCAAGAACTGAAAGTGGTAATTGTATTCATGGTAGTATCAAAGGGACAGAGAAAAAAAAATAGATGATTCCAATCCTCGTTTTCACCCCTTCTTGGATGAAGAGATTTGAAGAAAGGAAGAATTCATTAAGTTTGCCTGGTCTCCTTTGTCATATCTGTGTTCTTACCAAACAACTTTCTGATTAATTTGGCTTCCAGAATGGATATTTCTGAGCAAGAGAGAATTTTTCAGCTAATATGAGCATTCCCAGTTGTTTAGGGTTTATATTTGCTCTGAAATTAACAAATGAACAAACAAACAAACCCCCTCTGTATTACATCTCCTCCCTGTGAATTTGAATTGCATAAGTCAGTTCATGGAATACAATCAAGTTAACTCTAGGTGTCTTCTCAAAAATGGTGGTTGGAGGTTGTCTGAAACCAAAACTTGTGTCCCATGGTGAGAGATCTCTGCTTTAGAAGTAAGTCCACATTTTTCAAAAGCATTTCTGTCTCACTCTGTAATGTCAAGGAACCAATCTCCTTATTTTTCACTTGAGAGCACTGAAGCCCAGAAAGGGAAAGAAACTTGCTTAAGTGGGTCAGTGGCAAAGCCAGAATCTAAACCTGAGTCATAGCTTTATCTTACCTCAGCTCTTGTCCTACACCATTCTATGTCTACTTCTGTAAACTCTTTCTTAGTTTTTAATATGGGATCAAGAATTCTGTGAATTCTAAGAAAAATAGTCATTAAATAAATTGAACACAGTTATTTTTCTAGTACCTACCCAAGGACTGAGGTCTATTTACAACTTTGCCTTTTGATTTTAGATGAGAGATTCTCTCCTTCCAGCTCCACCTCAGCTTTTCCGCTTCTTTCTGATTTTCATTTCCTCCTTTTCCTTACCTAAGGTGACAGGAATGTAACCCTGATTGAAACTGTGTTTCTTATCAAATTTTATCTCAGTTTGTTCATGGGAAGAAAGTAGAGGTTTGGAAGACAACTCAGTTGCTGTGCCATCCTATTCACCTCTAGACAGATCCTGATTCTAGATCTTTCACTGAGAGCCTACTGTGCGGTAAGTATGGAGCCTAAGAAAAGAAGAGACTCTTGCCATATGAAGAGATTTGGATTGGGGTAGGGCTGCCGTTGGAGACTAAACATGTACGAAAATGATTTTTCAATGGGTCTTTTAATCAGATTTAACAAGAATTTATAGAAAGTCTGCTTCATAGTGGAACTTACTCTAGGATCTGAGAATCCCAAAACAAGTAAGTCAAGGCTCCTGCTTGGTAGAGCTCACCTTCTAACCATGTAAACAGATAACCTAAATGCAATGTGATCAGTCTATAAATAAGGGATATACGAAGTACAAGAGCCTTTGGGAGGGCAGAAGAGGTTTCTCAGAGGAGGTTATAATTGAGCTGGGCTTGAAGAACAACACCAAGTCTCTTGTCAAGACAGATATGAGAAGTCAAGGAAACTTTCCTGGTCCACAGAGAGGCATGTGGAAAGGTCAGAGGTGTATTAGAGTATAAGATGTGTTGTATCTGGAATATAGGATAGGTGGAAAATGATGAAAACTTAGGTTACAGACAGATTGTGAAGGGTCCTGACTTCCTGACTGAGGAATTTTGAACTTCTAACTTCAGGAAATGGGAAGCCTCTGATCAATTTATAAGCACTGGAATAACACCATCAGAACTGTATTGTTGGGGCGCCTGGGTGGCTCAGTTGGTCAAGCGACTGCCTTCGGCTCAGGTCATGATCCTGGAGTCCCGGGATTGAGTCCCGCATCAGGCTCCCTGCTCAGCGGGGAGCCTGCTTTTCCCCCTAACCCGCCCCCCTCATGTACTCTCTCTCTCTCTCTCATTCTCACTCTCTCAAATAAATAAATAAATCTTAAAAAAAAAGAACTGTATTGTTAAGAAATAATCCTGGCAATAAATACCAAATAAGGAGAAAGATGTTATTGACTGAAAATGAAGATTATGTTTATATATATATTTTTTTCATTTTCTTCTTAATCATTAGGAACAAGATCATTGTCCCTCTTAATATAGGCACTCTTGGAGCTGACCTCATTGCTTTCCATTCAGCCAACATTTCCTAAACAGTAACTTGCTCTGTGCCAAAAAAAATGGGGATGTAGAAATTAATTTATACAGAGACCCTTGTCTTTAAGGGAACCCCTGGATATAATGATGGAAGAGCAAAGCATAAAATATCATGTTAAAAGGTAGTAAGTGTTATAATTAAAGTATTAATTAAAGTTATAAAAAATATTATATATAAAAATACATAATGGCGGCCAAAGATGACTTATTTTTATATCTTGGATTCCTTCCATGGAGATATAGATTCCCTCCAGGATGATGGGCAGGTTTGTTTGAGGTGTAAGTTTTAGGACAGGAAGACTTAGACATTCAGGAAGATATGTTCAATATCAATTTAATCTACTGTTCTGGATGTGGGGAAGAGTGAACAAGCATGCAGACACACATGTGTATACACAAAGAAAAATACAGAGCTCTGGGAAACACTGACAAGTAATGAGGAGCAAGAAAAGAAAGAGGAGCCCATGAAGAAAACCAAGAAGAATGATCAGGAAGATATGTGAGTTAGGAGAGTGTTGGTAAACATATTTAACAATTATCACTAAACAGTACCCTGGACCAGGTTCTGAGTTAGGCACTAGAGAAGCAAATGAAGAAGGCAGTCACTGCCATGAGCTATGATCCTTTGGCAGGAAACTGATCTTTACATCTCATCTAAGCCATGCTTGTGTGGCTTCTGATGATAGAATTCAGTCTGAAGAGGGAGGATATCCTACAAACCAGTTGATGACAGGGCTTTAAGAAAGAAGTAATGGCCAACAGAGTTATCTTCTGCAGAGACATTGAGGGAGATGAGGGCTAGTAAAGAGGCTTTTGACTTTGTTGATTAGGAGTTCATGGTAATTTGATGACACCAGATACCAGGGTCAGTGCAGAAATAGGAACAAATAAAAAAAAAAAAACTAAGTTATGGTAGATTAGGAAGTTAAGAGTTTAGAAAATACTTTCCAAGAAGGTTGTAGTCAATGTATTGAAGAATGATGGGGTAAACATTGGAAAGATGTTTTTTTGGGGGGGGTTGGTTGTAAGTTGACTATGTTTATAGGCTGAAATATCAATAAGTGAAGGACCAAATAGAATGACATTTGAAAAGAGGCCAAAGTTGATGAACTGAGTGAAATTGGAGTAGTGGAAGTAGGTGGTGGAAGTGGTCCTAATCTCAGTTCTGAAACCCCTTTGCTTGGCTTAGGGGTCAAAATGGGAGGTTCAAAAGAGGCACTAGAATATAGAAGCTGAAGCATGCAACTCAGAGGAAAATGTTTGGAGGAGAAATAGGATAAAGGGACAGGAAGTTGACTTAAACCACAACAGGCATGTTTCAGATGAGATGAGATCAACTTCATACCAGAGGAGCATAACTCATGGCAAGAGAAATGAGAGGATCTCTGTATTTGCAATTCCCTAAAATTTATAATTATCCCTCTTCTTTGGAATAAAAATTGATATGATCCAGCCTGGAGGTAGTGGAATATACTAAAATGATTCTTCCAAGTGTCATGTGGTATAGAAGAAAGTAGGAAAATTAGTTTGAACTCCAGCTCAGTTGCTTACTGAGTGACTTGGGAGTAATTTGAGCACTCTGGACTTCATTTTTCTCGTCTGTGGAAAGGGAAAAACAACTCCTACTTCCTAGGATAGTTAGAAAGATTACATGAGAGGATGTGCATAAAATATCTAGCACCATTGCCTGAGACATAGTAACCATTAGTTGACTGTTGGCTCTCATCCTTCACTTCCTTTTCCCCAGTCCTATCAACACAGTGTGCTGGAGTCCCCAGATGTCTTGCCCTTTTCTTCACTATTTTTGTTTTTAATAGATAATGAGAATATGGAAAAACCTGTGGATTCTGGTAATACATGCCACAATGTCCAAGAGCTGATCATCTCCTGGACAGAGTCAAGCTGACCAGAGAGGACTGCACAACACCCCTCCTCTTACTTCCATTACCAAGGATTGAGACAAACCAGGCAGCTTCCATGATGTCTGACAGCATCAGTGGGTCAGAGAAATGGGCATAATATTTAGTTAGAGACACTTTCAGGCTCTGAAACATATTTTTGATCTTCAGAGCTGAGAGTATCTGTTTCACACTATTGAAAGCAGTAGCGGATCCCCCTACAAGTCCCATGGAGACTGGGTTCAGGCTCAGGTCCAGCTTCAAAGAGCCCTGAAGTGAGGGCTGCCTACGGTGTCCTAAAGCAGGTCCAGAAAAATCCCCAGCCACATGAAAAAAGACATCCCTCACATTTTTTTATTATTTTACAGTCTAAAAATCTTTCTTCACATGTTAAGTAAAGATTTATAAATATAAATATAAATATAAATATATGTATATATACACATGTGTTTATACTTATAAGTATATAAGTATATTAATATACTGTTTAGGGCACCTGGTTGGCTCAGTCTGTTGTGTCTGCCTTTGGCTCAGGTCATGATCCCAGGTTCCTGAGATAAAACCCCATGTCAGGCTCCCTGCTCAGTGTGGAGTCTGCTTCTCCCTCTCCCTATGCCACTCCCCCTACTTCTGCTCTCTCTCTCTTAAATAAATAAATAAATAAATAAATAAAATCTTTAAAAATAAACTGTACCTCTAAAACACATACATTATATGTTTAAAAAAATGATAGCAGGAAAGGAAAAATGAAGGGGGGGAAATCGGACGGGGACACAAACCATGAGAGACTATGGACTCTGAGAAACAAACTGAGGATTCTAGAGGGGAGGGGGGTGGGGGATGGGTTAGCCTGGTGATAGATATTAAAGAGGGCATGTACCGAATGGAGCACTGGGTGTCATATGCAAACAATGAATCATGGAAAACTACATCAAAAATTAATGATGTATGGTGATTAACATAACATAATAAAGTAAATAAATACATAAAAATACGCTGTTTATAATAAAAATATATATAACAAGTATTATTTGTAATACAACAAACAATATAATATATAATATAAATACATATGATATAATGAACTTTATATATATATTAAAGAATCCAGACCCAGAGAATTTTATATAGTCTGGATCATCTTTTAGTTCTTAATTTTAGACAGTTTTGAAGAAAGACTTCCTTTAACTCTTATACCAGATTAGATTTACTATTATTTTCTCTCATAACACCCTATATTATCTTCCATAACATATTTTTATTGTGAGATTGTTTGGTGAGTGCCTCTTTCCCTCATTAGAACATGAGTTCCAGGAGGGCAAGGTCTTAGTTAGTCATATTATCTTTGGTATTTTTATCACCCAGACCATTTGGAAAATTTATGAATGCAAGAAAAAAGCTCTGAAAGGCCATCTAGTCTTCTATCCTTATAAAGAAGAACAAAGAAGGGACTTTCTCAAGGTCATATAAAAAGGCATGGCATAGCTAGGCCTGAAACTCAGGTCTCCTGATACTCTTTGTCTAGGTCTTTATTCAATCAATCTTCAATTCTGGTCACTTCCAGGTCCCAGATCATCAGGAACCAGTGCCAAGGGAAGACCATGACATTCAGTATTTAGATGTCACTTCATCTTCAGACTTGTGCAACAGGAAGAAATATTTGTCATCAATAAATATTTATCAAGCACCTAGTATAAACAAGGCATATTTCTAGTCATTAGGGATATTATAAATAAGATAAAATCACAGCCCTTATAAAGCTTGGTGGAGGACACTGGCAATAAACAAAAGTACAAAATTCTAGAAGCAAAGTCAAAAGGCAAATGATAAACTAGTGGAAATATTTGCAATTCTTATACAAAGGGAAATTTTCTCTAATATGTAAAGAACTCCCAAAATAAATTTAGGAAAAAAACAGCAACTTAATAAAAAAGACTGGGCATAATAGACATTGTTCTTGTTCTCACTGAGCTTGTAATCACGTGGAATAATTCCTTTTTCTCTAAGGCTGAGGGAGTGGCTGGCCTGCATGGTTTTAAGGAACCAGAGGAAATGTTGAGTTCTTTTTTTTTAAATTTTTTTATTGTTATGTTAATCATCATATATTACATCATTAGTTTTTGATGTAGTGTTCCATGATTCATTGTTTGTGCATAACACCCAGTGTTCCATGCAGAATGTGCCCTCTTTAATACCCATCACCAGGCTAACCCATCCCCCTACCCTCCTCCCCTCTAGAACCCTCAGTTTGTTTTTCAGAGTACATCGTCTCTCATGGTTCATCTCCCCCTCTGACTTACTCCCCTTCATTATTTCCCTCCTGCTATCTTCTTTTTTTTCTTTTTTCTTAACATATGTTGCATTATTTGTTTCAGAAGTACAGATGTGTGATTCAACAGTCTTGCACAATTCACAGCGCTCACAATAGCACATACCCTCCCCAATGTCTATCACCCAGCCACCCCATCCCTCCCACCCCCACCACTCCAGCAACCCTCAGTTTGTTTCCTGAGATTAAGAATTCCTCATATCAGTGAGGTCATATGATACATGTCTTTCTCTGATTGACTTATTTCACTCAGCATAACACCCTCCAGTTCCATCCACGTTGTTGAAAATGGCAAGATCTCATTCGTTTTGATGGCTGCATAATATTCCATTGTGTATATATACCACTTCTTCTTTATCCATTCATGTGTCGATGGACATCTTGGCTCTTTCCACAGTTTGGCTATTGTGGACAGTGCTGCTATAAACATTGAGGTGCACATACCCCTTCGGATCCCTACATTTGTATCTTTGGGGTAAATACCCAGTAGTGCAATTGCTGGATCGTATGGTAGCTCTATTTTCAACTGTTTGAGGAACCTCCATACTGTTTTCCAGAGGGGTTGCACCAGCTTGCATTCCCACCAACAGTGTAGGAGGGTTCCCCTTTCTCCACATCCCCGCCAACATCTGTCATTTCCTGACTTGGTAATTTTAGCCATTCTGACTGGTGTGAGGTGGTATCTCATTGAGGTTTTGATTTGGATTTCCCTGATGCTGAGTGATGTTGAGCACTTTTTCATGTGTCTGTTGGCCATTTGGATGTCTTCTTTGGAAAAATGTCTGTTCATGTCTTCTGCCCATTTCTTGATTGGATTATTTGTTCTTTGGGTATTGAGTTTGATAAGTTCTTTATAGATTTTGGATACTAGCCCTTTATCTGATATGTCATTTGCAAATATTTTCTCCCATTCTGTCGGTTCTCTTTTGGTTTTGTGGACTGTTTCTTTTGCTGTGCAAAAGCTTTTTATCTTGATGAAATCCCAATAGTTCATTTTTGCCCTTGCTTCTCTTGCCTTTGGCGATGTTTCTAGGAAGAAGTTGCTGTGGCTGAGGTCGAAGAGGTTGCTGCCTGTGTTCTCCTTTAGGATTTTGATGGACTCCTGTCTCACGTTTAGGTCTTTCAACCATTTGGAGTCTATTTTTGTGTGTGGTGTAAGGAAATGGTCCAGTTTCATTCTTCTGCATGAGGCTGTCCAATTTTCCCAACACCATTTGTTGAAGAGACTGTCTTTTTTCCATTGGACATTCTTTCCTGCTTTGTCAAAGAGAAGTTGACCATAGAGTTGAGGGTCCATTTCTGGGCTCTCTATTCTGTTCCATTGATCGATGTGTCTGTTTTTGTGCCAGTACCATACTGTCTTGATGATGACAGCTTTGTAATAGAGCTGGAAGTGCAGAATTGTGATGCCGCCAGCTTTGCTTTTCTTTTTCAATATTCCTCTGGTTATTCGGGGTCTCTTCTGGTTCCATACAAATTTTAGCATTATTTGCTCCATTTCTTTGAAAAAAGTGGATGGTATTTTGATGGGGATTGCATTGAATGTGTAGATTGCTCTAGGTAGCATTGACATCTTCAAAATGTTGGTTCTCCCAATCCATGAACATGGAACGTTTTTCCATTTCTTTGTATCTTCTTCAATTTCTTTCATGAGTATTTTATAGTTTTCTGAGTACAGATCCTTTGCCTCTTTGGTTAAATTTATTCCTAGGTATCTTATGGTTTTGGGTGCAATTGTAAATGGGATCAACTTGTTGATTTGTCTCTCTTCTGTCTTGTTGTTGGTGTATAGGAATGCCACTGATTTCTGTGCATTGATTTTATATCCTGCTACTTTACTGAATTCCTGTATGAGTTCTAGCAGTTTTGGGGTGGAGTCTTTTGGGCTTTCCACATAAAGTATCATATCATCTGCAAAGAGTGAGAGTTTGACTTCCTCTTTGCCAATTTGGATGCCTTTGCTTTCTTTTTGTTGTCTGATTGCTGTGGCTAGGACTTCTAATACTATGTTGAATAGCAGTGGTGATGGTGGACATCCCTGCCGCATTCCTGACCTTAGGGGAAAAGCCCTCAGCTTTTCCCCATTGAGAATGATATTCACTGTGAGTTTTACATAGATGGCTTTTATGATATTGAGGTATGTACCCTCTATCCTTATACTCTGAAGAGTTTTGATCAAAAAAGGATGCTGTACTTTGACAAATGCTTTTTCTGCATCTATTGAGAGGATCATATGATTCTTGTTCTTTCTTTTGTTAATGTATTGTATCACGTTGATTGATTTGCGGATGTTGAACCATCCTTGCAGCCCAGGGATAAACCCCACATGGTCGTGGTGAGTAATCCTTTTAATGTACTGTTGGATCCTATTGGCTAGTATTTTGGTAAGAATTTTTGCATCCATGTTCATCAAGGATATTGGTCTGTAATTCTCCTTTTTGATGGGGTCTTTGGTTTTGGGATCAAGGTAATGCTGGCCTCATAAAATGAGTTTGGAAGTTTTCCTTCCATTTCTATTTTTTGGAATAGTTTCAGAAGAATAGGTATTAATTCTTCTTGAAATGTCTGATAGAATTCCCCTGGGAAGCCATCTGGCCCTGGGCTTTTGTTTCTTGGGAGATTTTTGATGACTGCTTCAATTTCCTTAGTGGCTATAGGTCTGTTCAGGTTTTCTATTTCTTCCTGGTTCAATTTTGGTAGTTGATACATCTCTAGGAATGCACCCATTTCTTCCAGGTTATCTAATTTGCTGGCATAGAGTTGCTCATAATATGTTCTTTTAATTGTTTGTATTTCTTTGGGGTTGGTTGTGATCTCTCCTCTTTCATTCATGATTCTGTTGATTTGGGTCCTTTCTCTTTTCTTTTTGATAAGTCTGGTCAGGGGTTTATCAATCTTGTTAATTCTTTCAAAGAACCAGCTCCTAGTTTCATTGATCTGTTCTACTGTTCTTTTGGTTTCTAGTTCATTGATTTCTGCTCTGATCTTTATTATTTATCTTCTCCTGCTGGGTTTAGGCTTTATTTGCTGTTCTTTCTCCACCTCCTTTAGGTGTAGGGTTAGGTTGTGTATTTGAGACCTTTCTTGTTTCTTGAGAAAGGCTTGTATTGGTATATACTTTCCTCTCAGGGCTGCCTTTGCTGCATCCCAAAGATTTTGAACAGTTGTGTTTTCATTTTCATTGGTTTCCATGAATTTTTTTAATTCTTCTTTAATTTCCTGGTTGACCCATTCATTCTTTAGTAGGATGCTCTTTAGCCTCCATGTATTTGAGTTTTTTCCGACTTTCCTCTTGTGACTGAGTTCTAGTTTCAAAGCATTGTGGCCTGAAAATATGCAGGGAATAATCCCAGTCTTTTGGTACCGGTTGAGACCTGTTTTGTGACCTAGGATGTGATCAATTCTGGAGAATGTTCCATGGGCACTAGAGAAGAATGTGTATTCCATTGCTTTGGGATGGAATGTTCTGAATATGTCTGTGAAGTCCATTTGGTCCAGTGTGTCATCTAAAGTCTTTATTTCCTTGTTGATCTTTTGCTTAGATGATCTGTCCGTTTCAGTGAGGGGGGTGTTAAAGTCCCCCACTATTATTGTATTGTTGTCAATGTGTTTCGTTGCTTTTGTTATTAATTGCCTTATATAATTGACTGCTCCCATGTTAGGGGCATAGATATTTACAATTGTTAGATCTTCTTGTTGGATAGACTCTTTAAGTAGGATATAGTGTCCTTCCTCATCTCTTATTACAGTCTTTGGTTTAAAAATCTAATTTGTCTGATATAAGGATTGCCACCCCAGCCTTCTTTTGGTGTCCAATAGCATGGTAAATGGTTTTCCACCCCCTCACTTTCAATCTGGGGGTGTCTTTGGGTCTAAAATGAGTCTCTTGCAGACAGCATATTGATGGGTCTTGTTTTTTAATCCAATCTGATAGCCTGTGTCTTTTGATTGGGGCATTGAGCCCATTTACATTCAGGGTAACTATTGAAAGGTATGAATTTAGTGCCATTGTATTACCTGTAAGGTGACTGTTACTGTATATTGTCTGTATTCCTTTCTGATCTATGCTGCTTTTAGGCTCTCTCTTTCCTTAGAGGACCCCCTTTAATATTTCTTGGAGGGCTGGTTTCGTGTTTGCAAATTCCTTTAGTTTTTGTTTGTTCTGGAAGCTTTTTATCTCTCCTATTTTCAATGACAGCCTAGCTGGATATAGTATTCTTGGCTGCATATTTTTCTCGTTTAGTGCTCTCAAGATACCTTGCCAGTCCTTTCTGGCCTGCCAGGTCTCTGTGGATAGGTCTGTTGCCAATCTAATATTTCTACCATTGTAGGTTACATATCTCTTCTCCCGAGCTGCTTTCAGGCTTTTCTGTTTGTCTCTGAGACTCATAAGTTTTAATATTAGATGTCGGGGTGTTGACCTATTTTTATTGATTTTGAGAGGGGTTCTCTGTGCCTCCTGTATTTTGATGTCTGTTTCCTTCCTCACATTAGGGAAGTTCTCTGCTATTATTTGCTCCAATATACCTTCTGCCCCTCTCTCTCTTTCTTCTTCTTCTGGGATCCCAATTATTCTAATGTTGTTTTGTCTTATCATATCACTTATCTCTCAAATTCTATCCTCGTGATCCTGTAGTTGTTTCTCTCTCTTTTTCTCAACCTCTTTATTTTCCATCATTTGGTCTTCTATATCTCTGATTCTCTCTTTTGCCTCATTTATCCTAGCAGTTAGTGCCCCCATTTTTTATTGCACCTCATCAATAGCCTTTTTGATTTTGACTTGGTTAGATTTTAGTTCTTTTATTTCTCCAGAAAGGGTTTCTCTAATAACTTCCACGCTTTTTTCAAGCCCAGCTAGTATCTTAAAATCATGATTCTGAACTCTATGTCCAACATCGTACTAATGTCCATATTGAGTAAGTCCCTGGCTGACGGTACTCTCTCTTGTTCTTTTTGCTGAGGTGATATTTTTCGTCTTGTCATTTTGTCCAGAGGAGAATAGATGAATGAGAGAACAAAATGCTAACAGGTTAACAATGTCCCCAGCAAATATACTGTATACAAATCAGAAAAGACCTGAAACTAGGGGAAAAGAAAGGGAAAGAAAGAAAAAAGAAAGAGAAAAAAAAGATAAAAACAAAAACAGAACAATACAAAAAAAGCAGAATATGATCAAATATGATCAGGCTAGTGTATAGATCAGTGCCATACACTAGATTTTGGGCGTATTTTGGTTTGTTAGGAAAAAGTGCCTCCTAAAATTTTAAAGGAAGAAAGACATATATGTACAAATTAGGGTTGATGCAATGAAGGGATGGAAGATGACTGTAAAGATGAAAATTAGAAAAGATTTTATAAAAGGAATTGATAAAAGTTGTTTGAAAAAAGAAAGAAGAAGATTTAAAAAAAAAAGAAAGAAAAAAGGGAGAGAATGTGATCAGGCAGGCGACTAGAACAAAGCCATACACTAGTGATTTAGGGTATATTTTGATCTGTTAGAGGAAACTGTATCTCAAAATTTTAAAGAGAGAACAGCTTATATATATATATGCCAAAAATAAGGGTAACTACTATGAAGGGATAAAATATGACTCTAAAAATGAAAAATAAAAGATGTTTTTTTTTAAAAAAGGGATTGATAAGATGTTGGTTGAAAAAGGGAAAAAGAAACATTAAAAAAAAACAGTTAAAAAAATTAACTTTGATGAACTAATGAATCATGGTAAAAAAAAAAGCCATGAATTCTATGTGCAGTATTCCCCTAGCGCTGGAGTTCTCCCGTTCTCCTTTATCGGTAAACTTGGTCTTGGCATGCTGGCTGTTCGTGCTGATCTTCTGGGGGAGGGGCCTGTTGCCGTGGTTTCCAAATGTCTTTGCCGGAGGCTCAATTGCCCCGCCCTTGTCGGTCCGGGCTAAGCAAGCTGCTCGGGTTTGCTCTCAGGGGCTTTTGTTCCCTGCAAGCTCTCGGTACAGCTTTGGAGGACCAGGGCGAAAATGGTGGCCTCCCAAACTCCACCCGGAGGAGCTGAGAACTCGGGGCCCCACTCCTCAGTGCGTCCCCAGAGAAAAGCAGTCACTCCTGTCTCCCTGGTCTCTGGCCGCACTCCGCGCTCACCAGGCCTGTGACCGAGCATTTCTATTTCTGGCACCCGACCCCGTGTGGAGTCTCCAAACCCAGCAGATCCCTGTGGTGCGCTCCCGCACCGCTCCTCCCGGGGGAGGGAGGGGAGTCTCCCCGGATCTGCCGTTTGTTGGGTCCCTGCTGGAGGAGCAGTGGCCCGCCTGGGCCGCGGATCACAGTTTATGGCCACTCCGAGCTGAGAGCCCGCGCCTCGGCTCCGTCTCTGTAGCCGGCTTCCCTGCTCTGATACCTGGGAGCTCTGCCGCACTCAGGCACCCCCAGTCTTTCTGTGACCCCGAGGGTCCTGAGACCACACTGTCCCGGGAGGATTCCACCCCCTGCTTAGCCACTGCAGCGACGTCCCTCAGCGGAGCCGACTTCTAAAAGTTCTGATTTTGTGCTCTGCGGCTCTATTACTTGCCAGAAACGGCCAACGGAGGCCCCCTCCCCCACTGTCTATCCTCCCGAATATCGCCTCGGATTCACTTCTCTGCACGTCCTACTTTCCAGAAAGTGGTCACTTCTCTGTTCAGAGAGTTGTTGTTACTCTCCTCTTCGATCTCCTGTTGAGTTCGTAGGTGTTCAGAAAGGTTTGATCCCTATTCAGCTGAATTCCTGAGACCAGATGAAATCTAGGTCTCCTACTCCTTCGCCATCTTGCTCCGCCCCCGGAAATGTTGAGTTCTTGAGTAGCCCCTCTCATGTCTTTTTAGGGGCATAGCTACTAAAAGTCTGAATCTCAGCTCTGCCACTTACTAAATATGTGACTTTGAGGGAAATTGTTTAATGTCTTTGAGTTTCAGTGTCCCAATTTTTGATATGGGAATGATCCTTATTCTATAAGTTTGTTGAGAAGAATAAGTGATGTAATAGATATGATAATACTTAGTATAATAAGCACTAATAAACTTTTTCCCCTCCAATTTTCCATTTCTTATTCTTCCTAAAACTGAGAATAGAGGAGCAGTACCCCTTATTGTGACAACATGTAGGGGTTTTTTTCTTTAGTCTTTTTTTTTTTTTCCTTCTTACCTTGTATTATCTAGTTTTGACAAAAAGTTCTTAGGTTTATCACTTCCCTGAAATCTCATGAGGTACCTATTTCTTTGCTCAATTTGAAATGGGGAAATGGATAGTCAGAAATATTAGTAATTTACCCAAGCCTCTACAGCTGGGAAGTGGTAAATTGGAATTCAAATCCAGGTCTTTGAACTGCACACTCAATGCTTTTGTCACTATAGCACAAGGCCTCACATGACAACCTGAAATAATTGTCACCAGGCAAGAGCCCACTTTAGTATCTTTGATATTTTTTTATGTTATGTTAATCACCATACATTACATCATTAGTTTTTAATGTAGTGTTCCATGATTCATTGTTTGCATATAACACCCAGTGCTCCATGCAGAATGTACCCTCTTTAATACCCATCACCAGGCTAACCCATCCTCCCACCCCTCTCCCCTCTAGAACCCACAGTTTGTTTCTCAGAGTCCATAGTCTCTCATGGTTTGTCTTCCCCTCTGATTTCCCCCCTTCATTCTTCCCCTCCTGCTATCTTCTTCTTCTTCTTCTTAACATATAATGTATTATTTGCTTCAGAGGTACAGATCTGTGATTCAACAGTCTTGCACAATTCCCAGCGCTCACCATAGCACATACCTTCCCCAATGTCTATCACCCAGCCACCCGGTCCCTCCTACCACCCACCACTCCAGCAACCCTCAATTTGTCTCCTGAGATTAAGAATTCCTCATATCAATGAGGTCATATGATACATGTCTTTCTCTGACTTATTTCGCTCAGCAAAATACCCTACAGTTCCATCCACATCAATGCAAATGGCAAGATTTCATTCTTTTGATGGCTGCATAATATTCCATTGTATATATTACCACTTCTTCTTTATCCATTCGTCTCTCAATGGACATCTTGGCTCTTTCCATAGTTTGGCTATTGTGGACATTGCTGCTATAAACATCAGGGTGGACATATCCCTTTGGATCCCTGCATTTGTATCTTTGGGGTAAATAGCCAGTAGTGCAATTCTGGGTCATATGGTAGCTCTATTTTCAACTTTTTGAGGAACCTCCATACTGTTTTCCAGAGTGGTTGCACCAGCTTGCATTCCCACCAAAAGTGTAGGAGGGTTCCCCTTTCTCCACATCCCCACCAACATCTGTTGGTCATTTCCTGGCTTGTTAATTTTAACTATTCTGACTGGTGTGAGGTAGTATCTCATTGAGGTTTTGATTTGGATTTCCCTGATGCCAAGCGATGTTGAACACTTTTTCATGTGTCTGTTGGCCATTTGGATGTCTTCTTTGGAAAAATGTCTGTTCATGTCTTCTGCCCATTTCTTGATTGGATTATTTGTTCTTTGGGTGTTGAGTTTAAGAAGCTCTTTATAGATTTTGGACACTAGCCCTTTATCTGATATGTCATTTGCAAATACCTTCTCTCATTCTGTTGGTTGTCTTTTGGTTTTGTTGACTGTTTCTTTTGCTGTGCAAAAGCTTTTTATCTTAATGAAGTCCCAATAGTTCATTTTTTCCCTTGCTTCCCTTGCCTTTGGCGATGTTTCTAGGAAGAAGTTGCTGCAGCTGTGGTCGAAGAGGTTGCTGTCTGTGTTCTTCATTAGGATGTTGATGGACTCCTGTCTCACATTGAGGTCTTTCAACCATTTTGAGTCTATTTTGGTGTGTGGTGTAAGGAAATGGTCCAGTTTCATTCTTCTGCATGTGGCTGTCCCATTTTCCCAACACCATTTGTTGAAGAGACTGTCTTTTTTCCATTGGACATTCTTTCCTGCTTTGTCAAAGATTGGTTGACCATAGAGTTGAGGGTCCATTTCTGGGCTCTCTATTCTGTTCCATTGATCTATGTGTCTGTTTTTGTGCCAATAGCATACTGTCCTGATTATGAGAGCTTTGTAATAGAGCTTGAAGTCCGGAATTGTGATGCCGCCAGCTTTGCTTTTCTTTTTCAAGCTTCCTCCGGCTATTCAAGGTCTTTTCTGGTTCCATACAAATTTTAGGATTATTTGTTCCATTTCTTTGAAAAAAAGTGGATAGTATTTTGATGGGGATTGCATTGAATGTGTAGATTGCTCTAGGTAGCATTGAGATCTTCACAATATTCGTTCTTCCAATCCATGAGCATGGAATGTTTTTCCATTTCTTTGTGTCTTCCTCAATTTCTTTCATGAGTATTTTATAGTTTTCTGAGTACTGATTCTTTGCCTCTTTGGTTAGATTTATTCCTAGGTATCTTATGGTTTTGGGTGCACTTGTAAAAGGGATCAAATCCTTAATTTATCTTTCTTCTGTCTTGTTGGTGTATAGGAATGCCACTGCTTTCTGTGCATTGATTTCATATCCTGCCACTTTACTGAATTCCTGTATGAGTTCTAGCAGTTTTGGGGTGGAGTCTTTTGGGCTTTCCACATAAAGTATCATATCATCTGCAAAGAGTGAGAGTTTGACTTCTTTGCCGATTTGGATGCCTTTTATTTCTTTTTGTTGTCTGATTGCTGTGGCTAGGACTTCTAATACTATGTTGAATAGCAGTGGTGATAGTAGACATCCCTGCCGTGTTTCTGACCTCAGGGGGAACGCTCTCAGTTTTTCCCCATTGAGAATGATATTTGCTGTGGGTTTTTCATAGATGGCTTTTATGATAATGAGGTTTGTACCCTCTATCCCTATACTCTGAAGAGTTTTGATCAAAAAAGGATGCTGTACTTTGTCAAATGCTTTTTCTGCACTATTGAGAGGATCATATGGGTGTTTTTCTTTCTTTTATTAATGTATTGTATCACATTGATTGATTCACGGATGTTGAACCAACCTTGCAGCCCAGGGATAAATCCCACAAGGTCGTGGTGAATAATCCTTTTAATGTAATGTTGGATCCTAATTGGCTAGTATTTTGGTGAGAATTTTTGCATCCGTGTTCATCAAGGATATTGGTCTGTAATTCTCCTTTTTGATGGGGTCTTTTTTATTTTTAAAGATTTTATTTATTTATTTGACACAGAGAGAGATAGCGAGAGAAGGAACACAAGCAGGGTGAGTGGGAGAGGTAGAGGGAGAAATAGGCTTCCCGCGGAGCAGGGAGCCCGATGCGGGGCTCGATCCAAGGACCCTGGGATCATGACCTGAGCTGAAGGCAGATGCTTAATGACTGAGCCACCCAGGCGCCCCTTTGATGGGATCTTTGTATGGTTTTGGGATCAAGGTAACGGTAGCCTCATAAAATGAGTTCAGAAGTTTCCCTTCCATTTCTATTTTTTGGAACAGTTTCAGAAGAATAGGTATTAATTCTTCTTGAAATGTTTGGTAGAATTCCCTTGGAAAGCCATCTGGCCCTGGGCTTTTTTTTTTTTTGGGGAGATTTTTGATGACTGCTTCAATTTCCTTAGTGGTTATAAGTCTGTTCAGCTTTTCTATTTCTTCCTGGTTCAGTTTTGGTAGTTGATACATCTCTAGGAATGCATCCATTTCTTCCAGATTATCTAATTTGCTGGCATATACTTGCCCATAATATGTTGTTATAATTATATTTCTTTGGTCTCTATAAGTCTCGCCAGGGGTTTATCAATCTTGTTAATTCTTTCAAAGAACCAGCTCCTACTTTCGTTGATCTGTTTTACTGTTCTTTTGGTTTCTATTTCATTGATTTCTGCTCTGATCTTTATTATTTCTCTTCTCTTGCTGGGTTTAGGCTTTATTTGCTGTTCTTTCTCCACCTCCTTTAAGTGTAGGGTTAGGTTGTGTATTTGAGACCTTTCTTGTTTCTTGAGAAAGGCTTGTATTGCTATATACTTTCCTCTTAGTACTGCCTTTGCTGCATCCCAAAGATTTTGAACAGTTGTGTTTTCATTTTCATTGGTTTACATGAAATTTTTAAATTCTTCTTTAATTTCCTGGTTGACTCATTCATTCTTTAGTGGGATGCTATTTAGCCTCCATGTATTTGAGTTCTTTCCGACTTTCCTCTTGTGACCAAGTTCTATTTTGAAAGCACTGTGGTCTGAAAATATGCAGGAAATGATCCCAATCCTTTGGTACCAGTTGAGACCTGATTTGTGACCTAGGATGTGATCTATTCTGGAGAATGTTCCATGGGCACTAGAGAAGAATGTGTATTCTGTTGCTTTGGGATGGAATGTTCTGAATATATCTGTGAAGTCCATTTGGTCCAGTGTGTCATCTAAAGTCTTTATTTCCTTGTTGATCTTTTGCTTAGATGATCTGTCCGTTTCAGTGAGGGGGGTGTTAAAGTCCCCCACTATTATTGTATTGTTGTTGATATGTCTTTTTGCTTTTGTTATTAATTGCCTTATATAATTGGCTGCTCCCATGTTAGAAGCATAGATATTTACAATTGTTAGATCTTCTTGTTGGACAGACCCTTTAAGTAGGAATATAGTGTCCTTCCTCATCTCTTATTATAGTCTTTGGTTTAAAATCTAATTTTTCTGATATAAATATCGCCACCCCAGCTTTCTTTTGGTGTCTGTTAGCATGGTAAATATTTTTTCACCCCTTCTCTTTCAATGTGGGGGTGTCTTTGGGTCTAAAATGAGTCTCTTGCAGACTGCATATCAATGGGTCTTGCTTTTTTATCAAATCTGATAGCCTGTGTCTTTTCATTGGGGCATTTAGCCCATTTACATTCAGGGTAACTATTGAAAGATATGAATTTAGTGCCATTGTATTGCCTGTAAGGTGACTGTTACTGTATATTGTCTGTGTTCCTTTCTGATTTATGCTGCTTTTAGGCTCTCTCTTTGCTTAGAGGACCCCTTTCAAGATTTCTTGTAGGGCCGGTTTCGTGTTTGCAAATTCCTTTAGTTTTTGTTTATCCTGGAAGTTTTTATCTCTCCTTCTATTTTCAATGACAGCCTACCTGGATATAGTATTCTTGGCTGCATATTTTTCTCATTTAGTGCTCTGAATATATCATGCCAGTCCTTTCTGGCCTGCCAGGTCTCTGTGTATAGGTCTGTTGCCAATCTAATGTTTCTATGATTGTAGGTTACAGATATCTTCTCCCGAGCTGCTTTCAGGATTTTCTCTTTGTCTCTGAGACTCATAAGTTTTATTATTAGATGTCGGGGTGTTGACCTATTTTTATTGATTTTTGAGAGGGATTCTCCTGGATTTTGATGCCTGTTTCCCTCCCCAGTTTAGGGAAGTTCTCTGCTATAATTTGCTCCAACATACCTTCTGCCCCCCTCTCTTTCTTCTTTTTCTGGGATCCCAGTTATTCTAATGTTGTTTCTTCTTATGGTATCCCTTATCTCTCAAATTCTGCACTCGTGATCCAGTAGTTGTTTAACTCTCTTTTCCTCAGCTTCTTTGTTTTTCATGTTGTAGTCTTCTATGTCACTAATTCTCTTTTCTGCCTCATTTATCCTAGCAGTTAGAGCACCCATTTTTTATTGCACCTCATTAATAGCTTTTTTGATTTCGACTTGGTTAGATTTTAGTTCTTTTATTTCTCCATCAAGGGTTTCTCTAATAACTTCCATGCTTTTTTTCAAGCCCAGCCAGTGTCTTTAAAATCATCATTCTGAACTCTAGTTTCGACATTGTACTAATGTCCATATTGAGTAGGTCCCTGGCAGTCGGTACTACCTTTTGTTCTTTTTGTTGAGGTGATTTTTTCCATTTTGTCATTTTGTCCAGAGGAGAATAGATGAATGAGAAAACAAAATGCTAACAAGGTAACAACGTCCCTAGAAAATATACTCTAAACAAATCAGAAAATACCTGAAACTGGCGATAAAGAACGGGAAAGAAAAAAAGAAAGAAAAAGAAAAAAAACAGAAAAAGATAAAAACAAACAAAAACAGAACAAAACAAAAATAAACAGAATATGGTCAAATAAGATCAGGCTGGTGCATAGATCAGTGCCACACACTAGAATATGAGTGTATTTTGGTCTGTTAGAATAGAGTGCCTCTCAAAATTTTAATGAAAAAAACTTATATATGTACAAAAATAAGGGTTAATACGATGAAGGGATGGAATATGGCTGTAAAGATGAAAATTATAAAGGATTTTATAAAAGGAATTGATAAGAAGTTGTTGAAAAAAGAAAGAAGAGGATTAAAAAAAAGAAAAGAAGAAATAAAAGGGAGAAAATGTGATCAGGCAGGAGACTAGAACAAAGCCATACACTAGAGATTTAGGGTATATTTTGATCTGTTTAGAAGAAACTGTATCTCAAAATTTTAAAGAGAGAACAAGTTATATATATATGCCAGAAATAAGGGTAACTACTCTGAAGGGATAGAATATTACTCTAAAAATGAAAAATAAAAATGTTTTTTAAAAAAGGGATTGATAAGACGTTGGTTGCAAAAGGGAAAAAGAAAAATTTAAAAAAGAATAAAAAGCTAAAAAAAAACCCAGTAACTTTGAAAGACTAAAGAATCATGGTAAAAAAGCCATGAATTCTATGTGCAGTATGCCCCTAGCACTGGAGTTCTGCAGTTCTCATTGATTGGTAAACTTTGTCTTAGCTGGTTGTTCTTGTTGATCTTCTGGGGGGAGGGGCCTGTTGCCATGGTTCCCAAATGTCTTTGCCGGAGGCGGAATTGCCCCGCCCTTGCTGGGTCTGGGCTAAGTAATCTGCTCGGGTTTGCTCTCAGGAGATTCTGTTCCCTGCAAGCTTTTCCTTTGGCTTCGGAGGACGAGAGTGAAAACAGCGGCCTCCCAATCTCCACCCCAGAAGAGCCAAGAACTTGGGGCCCCACTCCTCAGTGAGCCCCCAGAGAAAAGCAGTCAATCACTCCCGTCTCCCCAGTCTCTGGCCGCACTCTGTGCTCACCTGGTCTGTGACCAAGCGTTCCTTTCTCTGGCACACGACCCTGTGTGGAGTCTCCAAACCCAGCAGATCCCTGCGGTGTGCTCCTGCACCACTCCTCCCGGGGTAGTAAGGGGAGTCTCCCCGGATCTGCCGCTTGTTGGGTCCCTGCTGGAAGAGCAGTGGCCTGACTGTGCCGTGGATCATGGTTTATGGCAACCCTGAGTGAGAGCCCGCTCCTTGGCTCTGTCTCTGCAGCCGGCTTCCCCGCTCTGATACCTGGGAGCTCTGCTGCACTCAGGCACCCCTGGTCTTTTTTTTTTTTAAGATTTTATTTATCTATTTTCTGAGAGAGAGAGAGCACAAGCAGGGGGAGCACAGGCAGAGGGAGAAGCAGGCTCCCCACTGAGCAGG
Organism: Callorhinus ursinus; assembly: GCF_003265705.2. Taxonomy (NCBI): domain Eukaryota; kingdom Metazoa; phylum Chordata; class Mammalia; order Carnivora; family Otariidae; genus Callorhinus; species Callorhinus ursinus. The sequence goes on from NW_027397128.1 coordinate 2,173,985, forward strand.
GAGCCCGATGTGAGACTCAATCCCAGACCCCAGGATCACGACCTGAGCCGAAGGCAGACACTTAACTGACTGAGCCACCCAGGCATCCCAGGCACCCCTGGTCTTTCTGTGACCCGGAGGGTACTGAGACCACACTGTCCCTCAAGGGTTCCACCCCCCGCTTAGCCACTGGAGAAACATCCCTCAGCAGAGCCGACTTCTAAAAGTTCTGATTTTGTGCTCCATGGCTCTATCACTTGCCAGAAGCAGTGGACAGAAGCCTCCTCCCCCACCGTCTATCCTCCCAAATATCACCTCAGATTCACTTCTCGGCACGTCCTACCTTCCAGAAAGTGGTCGCTTTTCTGTTCAGAGGGTTGTTGCTATTCTTTTCTTCGATCTTCTGTTGAGTTTGTAGGTGTTCAGAATGGTTTGATCCCTATCCAGTTGAATTCCTAGGACCAGACGAAATCCAGGTCTCCTACTCCTCCGCCATCTTGCTCCGCCCCTCTCTTTGATATTTTTTTCCCACTTAACACAGTTGTGGCACTCCTCAACAGTGAGACATTTGACCATCTACATCATAACATCTGCTTTTAGGTTAGAAAAGCTCAGTTTATACATTGGAGATTCTGAACTACCTATTGTCATACAAATTATGATGGTTGACACTCTTTAGATGAGCCTACAGAAACTGACGTATGCAAATATAGGATGAGAACATTAAGGAAAAGTGTTACGGTAACTAACCCTAGAGAGAAGTATGTAGGAATTAACTGCCCCCTAAATCAGTGCTAAACCAAGTTCTAGCATCCTAGTTCTAGAAGATGTTTAGTTGTAGAGTAAGCTCAAGGGTTTGGCCCTTTATCCTCCCCAAATGCACTATTTTTGCCCTTCCTTTTACCAGAGGATATACTAGGAAGATGGAAACAGTCTGTGTGTGTAATATCAAAGACAATAGGGGAACCCACCCCATTCTTAATCAAAGAACATATATTTTAAAGAAATGCAGCTTTGTTCCTTCCAAATATATGTGATAGTTTATCACAAGTTAATTCGTCCTTCCTCCCTTCCTTCCTTCCCCATCCATTCAAAACTGTTGCCTAAAAGTTCATTTTTGCTTTTGTTTCCCTTGCCTCTAGAGATGTGTCTTGAAAGAAGTTTCTGTGACCAATGTTGAAGAGGTTACTGCCTATGTTCTTCTTTAGGATTTTGATGGATTCTTGTCTCACATTGAGATCTTTCATACATTTTGAGTTTATCTTTGTGTATGGTGTGATAGAATGGTCTAGTTTCATTCTTCTGCATGTGACTGTCCAGTTTCCCCAGCACCATTTATTGAAGAGACTGTCTTTTTTCCACTGGATATTTTTTCCTGATTTGTTGAAGATTAATTGACCATAGAGTTGAGGGTCCATTTTTGGGGTCTCTATTGTGTTCCATTGATCTATGTGTCTGTTTCTGACTTCATCAAGATAAAAAGCTTCTGCACAGCAAAGGAAGCAGTCAACAAAACTAAAAGGCAAACCACAGAATGGGAGAAGATATTTGCAAGTGACATTTCAGATAAAGGGCTGGTATCCAAGTTGTATAAAGAACTTATCAAACTCAACACCCAAAAAACAAATAATCCAGTCAAGAAATGGGCAGAAGACATGAACAGACACTTGCCCAAAGAAGACATACAAATGGCTAACAGACTCATGAAAAAATGCTCAACATGGGCACTTTGGTGGCTCTGTCATTAAGCTTCTGCCTTTGGCTCAGGTCATGGTCCCAGGGTCCCGGGGTCCCAGGATCGAGTCCCACATCAGGATCCCTGCTCAGCGGGAAGCCTACTTTTCCCTCTCTCACTCCACCTGCTTGTGTTCCCTCTCTCGCTGTGTCTCTCTCTGTCAAATAAATAAAATCCTTTTTAAAAAGGCTCAACATCACTAGCCATCAAGGAAATACAAATCAAAACCACAATGAGATACCACCTTACACCAGTTAGAATGACTAAAATTAACAAGACAGGGAACAACAAATGTTGGCAAGGATGTGGAGAAAGGGGAACCCTCTTACATTGTTGGTGGGAACGCAAGCTGGTATAGCCACTCTGGAAAACAGTATGGAGTTTCCTCAAGATGTTAAAAATACAGCTACTCTCTGACCCAGCAATTGCACTACTAGGCATTTACCCCAAAGATACAGATGTAGTGAAAAGAAGGGGCACATGCACCCCAATGTCCATAGCAACAATATCCACAATATAGGCTAATATTTCACAAAACTGTGGAAGGAGCCAAGATGTCCTTCAACAGATGAATGGATAAAGAAGATTTGGTTCATATATACAAAGGAATATTACTCAGCCATGACAAAGAATGGATACCTACCATTTGCATCGACATGGATGGAACTGGAGGGGATTATAAGTGAAATAAGTCAAGCAGAGAAAGACAATTATCATATGGTTTCACTCCTATGTGGAACATAAGGAATAGTGCAGAGGACCATAGGGGAAGGGAGGGAAAACTGAATGGGAAGAAATCAGAGAGGGAGACAAACCATGAAAGACTCTGGACTCTGGGAAACAAACTGAGAGTTACAGAAGGGAAGGGCTGGGGGAATGGGGTAACTGAGTGATGGATATTAAGGGGGTCATGTGTTGTGATGAGCACTGGGTGTTATACACAACTAATGAATCGTTGATCACTACACCAAATACTAACGATGTACTAGTTGGCTAACTGAACATAAAAAAACAAAACAAAACTGTTGCCTATGGATTTTTCCCTTAGATGGACCATTCTAGAAAATAGATGGGGATGGTTGGCAAGGGCTCTCCAATTATTTCTGTCATAGATGGAAACTTCTGAAGGACTCTGGGAGTAAGGTACAGGGAGTTAAGAGTGGAACCAGTTTGTTTTTCTAAGTCTTTAAACAACTTTCTGGGACTCCTATCTTATTTATTTCATTTATTTTTATTTCTAAGAAGTTAAGCAAAGATCAGCTTCAGCTCAGCCTGCCTAATGATCATTTATTGGAAATTGAGTTCTTTTCTGGATAAAACTGCCCTTGTAGATTATGATGATAGCTGGTCTGAATTTCATATTTGTTAGCCAGAACCATATAATATATTTTTGTAGACCGCTTCAAAACCCCTACCCTTCATAAATTGTTGCATGGTATTTCAATCCTGCCTCTGCCATTTACTAGCTGTTTAACTTAGGCAAGTTACCACTCCTCATCTGTTAAAGGGAGATAATTATAGTATCTTCCTCATAAAGTAATTGTGATGAAATTCCATAAACTAATACATGTAAAGGCCTTGAGATAATGCCTGTTACTTAGTAAGTTCATGCAATGTGATGATGATGATGATCATACAAAATTAACCTCTTTGTAGGTCCAAGATCTTTGTCTGGTTTCTCCCAGAACACATTTAGCATGTTGGATAGGACTTTGGGCTTCTATTACTCTAGGACATCTGTAGAAACTAAAAGATATCCTTAGGCTAATATTTACTTTGTTACATAAGTCGTCCCTCCGTTCACACAAGCTCACCATGTTATTTCCCATCTCTGCATGTTTACACTTATGTTCTCTCCTCTGCCTGGAAGACTTCTCTGACTACTGATCTTATTATCCCTTATGTTGGCTAACTGAACATAATGAAAAAATTTTTAAAAAGAGTCTTATTTTTTTTACTTTGCATTTAAAATTTTATTCTTAAACATTTTTAAAAATTGAAAGTACCAAAGTCAAAGAATAGCCTGATGTTCTTGTAACCCATCCAATCATTTTATTCTTAAAAACTATTTTTCTTCCCTTACAAACTATACTGGAATTAAAACAAAAAACTTAATGAAACAATAATATGAAATCATAATGAAATAGAAAATGATGTTTAGATTGTAATATTTCTTTTGTGTGTGTGTGTTTTATTTTTTGATTTTTTAATTTTTTAATTTTATTATGTTAGGTTAGTCACCATACAATACATCATTAGTTTTTGATGTGGTGATCCACGATCCATTGTTTTCATATAACACCCAGTGCTCCATGCAGTATGTGCCCTCCTTAATACCTATCACCAGGCTAACCAATCCGCCCTCCCCCCTCCCCTCTAAAACCCTGTTTGTCTCTCTGAGTCCATAGTCTCTCATGGTTCATCTCTCCCTCCAAATCTCCCCCCTCATTTTTCCCTTCCTTCTCCTAATGTCCTCCATGCTATTCCTTATGTTCCACAAATAGGTGAAACCATATGATAATTGATTTTCTCTGCTTGACTTATTTCACTTAGCATAATCTCCTCCAGTCCCATCCATGTTGATGTAAAAGTTGGGTATTCATCCTTTCTGATGGCTGAGTAATATTCCATTGTATATATGGACCACATCTTCTTTATCCATTCATCTGTTGAAGGGCATCTGGGCTCTTTCCACAGTTTGGCTATTGCGGACATTGCTGCTATGAACATTGGGGTGCATATGGCTCTTCTTTTCACTACATCTGTGTCTTTGGGATAAATACCCAGTAGTGCAATTGCTGGGTCATAGGGTCACTCTATTTTTAAATTTTTGAGGAACGTCCACACTGTTTTCCAAAGAGGCTGTATCAACTTGCATTCCCACCAACAGTGTAAGAGGGTTCCCCTAAAAGAGTCTTTTAAAACATTGCCTCTTCTGTGAAGTTTCTTGTCCAGCTTGTTGGAATAAACTTTTCTTTTCATGGCCTAACTTTCAAAATTCCTTGTCTTGGAGATGAGAAGTCATGGCATCACCTGTACCTTCTCTGGCTATTCATGACTCATTGGATAAATTTCAAACCCTCAACATAGTATATAAGACCTTTCCCACTTTGGTCCCCTCTTACCTATCCTACTACCATTTTTTTAGTTATTCTTTCCTTTGCTCACTCAGTTCTAGGCCACATGAATCTCCTTATGTTCCTGGAATATAACACATTCTTTGCCATCATGGAGCCTTTTAAACATGCTGTTTCTTCCGCTTGGAATGGCCTTTCACCAGTTATTCATTTGGTTCACATCTTCTCATTCTGCAGATAGTCTTCAAAAGTTACTTCTTTTGAGAGGCTTCCTTGACCTATCCAAGCCTGGTGGATTATATTTCTCTTCTTATGTGTTCTCCCAGCCTTCTTTGCTTCCACCTTTTTTGTCATATTTACCCACAACTGTTTGTTTAATAACTACTTTCCACCACACTGCAAGTTTCAAGAAGGCAAGCATTGTTATGTGTCTTGTTCATCTCTGTATCCTGAGTGCCTTGCACCATGCCTGATACTTACAAAACATTCAACATATGTTTGTTGAATGAAAAAATCTAGTCCAGCCTCATTGTAAAGATGAAAATATGGAGGCCCATAGAGGGAGAGGGATTTACTCAAGGTCACACAGAGAACCAGTGGCAGAGAAAAGACTGTATCCCAGGATTTCTAACTTCTGGTGAAATTCTCTTTTCTATACATGCACCTCCACTACAGTACTTGTTACTTGTACATACTTATGTGAATTCGTTGAGGGAAGGGACCACATCTTAAACATGTGCTATCTAATTAGCTGCTAGCTACATGTGGCAATTGAACTGGAAACATGGCTAGTCCAAATTGCAATGTACTATAAGTGTAAAATGCACACTACATTTCAAAAAATGTAGAATATCTCATTAATAAATTTTTACATTGTTTATAGGTTAAGATAACATTTTGGATGCGTTGGGTTAAATAAAATATATTATGAAAATTACTTGCACCTACTTATTTTTCAAAATTTAATGTAGCTATTAGAAAATTTAGAGCTCACATTATATTCTATTGGATATATATTACTGGTCTTTTGTATAGTTTTCCCTCTTTGTACCAAACATAGAGCTTTGCAGCCAGTAAGGCTCAACACAGCCTGTTGAATAAAGTTGAGCTGTAGTTGGTAGGTTAATTGCTGCCACCTCTCTTGTCAATGTCACTGGGCTTGTGGGGAACATCACAGTAAATCTTCTATGCCCAGGCCCAGGTATACATGAAGTTTTTCCATCCTGGCCTGGAGGTGCCCTATAAATTGCATCAGCCTTTGGTTTCTTTACAGAGGAAGCCCCAGTGCAATCATATGCACAGCAATCACTGGGGTTAAGGTGGAGTGTGTAGACACTGGCCTCTTACACAGGAAGTGGCCTCAGCTTTGCGATTGTTCTTGGAGCCTTTTCTTGACAGGTTTCCAATAGAAGATGGGATTAAATGAGCAGGGAAATAAACTTGACATTAAAAGAAAGATTTCATGGAGATGAGGTAAGCCAAGGAATGTGGGGATTCCTATGAGGATTCCTTCTTTTGCTAGTGCACTGATACATTAGTTTATTCAACTTGCAGTTCTGGGGTAACTATTTCATGTATGGCCCTGTGAAGAAAAGAAGGGATCAGACATGAGTCTGACTTTGGGTAGCTCTTGGGAGAGACAAGCACATAAGTGTAGTATGAACAGGTTTTGGACACTAGAGACAAGCACAGCAGGGAGCAATTATTTTCAGTGGGAGGAGGGTGATCAGAGAAAGCTTTTCAGAGACCATGAACATCATTATTTTGTCTCTCCATCTTTTAAGATATAGCTAAAATCCTACCTTCCCAAGAACCACCTCCTTGTCCCCTGCCCTAGAACAGTCACACTCTTCTGACAGCACTTTGTATTTTTTGTCAAATTATCTTATACTGAAGAAAGACATAGTTCCTTGGGTGCATGCCTTCCCAAGAATCCTTCAATATGATGTGGTGGCTGAGGCTCAAATAGGCTGTACATGATTTTTCAAGGGCATATAGTTAATGAGTTACAGAGGTGGGTCTATAACTCAGGGGCTAAATCCTACAATGTAAGACACAATGACTCTGACTCAAAATTCAGTTGTTCTTTCCATTCCAGCACTGAGTGAATAAATGAATGTGTCTACAGTGTGGGACTCCAGCACTGCCTAACAGCTCTGTCCATCCAACTCTCTTCTCCCTCATCCCCCTTAATAGGTTTAACCAAGTCAAAAAGCATCCAAAATGAGAGAACTGTGAGTCTTTTGGTTGGACAACAGACCTAGAGGAAAGTTCCCTTTGTGCTATTGCTGCAAAGTTGGCCCTTCTCAACATGCTTTGTGCTTATGAGGTAAAGAGGAACTTCAAGGATCCCAATATCTTTGTTCTAATTCAGGTCTTCTGCATAGATGGCATGATTTTCAGGTCCTTCTGGCTCCCAAGGCTCTCTTTCATGGACATACTGTGTGGTTCAAGGTGATCACTATTAATTACTATTTTAGGTAAAAACATTGTCTCTGAAAGGCCCCTGTTAAAAAGCTAGTAGATTAACTGATAGGTGAAAAAAAAAAAGGAGTGGGCAGCTGAAATTACTCAATCTCTGTGAAGTAAGTAGAAAGGAGGGAGTCCCTCCCTAAGAAAGTGCCCACAGGACAATCCTGACTCCACCCCAAGCTTTTAGTCAGAAACGAAAAATAAAAAGGAACTGAATCTTTCTAGAAGCCATATCTGGGGAAACTGGTCTCAAGGACAAAGCCAATAAATTATATTCTGGTAGAAGGAAGTTTCTGCAGAGTAGTGTAACTGCAAGTGAATCTCTATCCCAAGCTGTCCCTAGTCTCTAGACCCTGCAACCACAAGGAAGCCCACAGTGCGGGAGGGGCAGGGATAGAGCAATTTATAAAGAAACCAAGGAATATTTGAGTTGGAGAGGCCACTAAGATCATCTAGTTGAGCTTCTGTTGATTAAATGGAAAACCAAAGCTAAGGGAGGAAACAGACCTAACAGGTCTAGGACTGGGGCACCAGACTCCTGGCTCCCAGCATATAGTCTTTTCTCTTGAACCTTAATTTATAAGACTGTATGTAGCTTGGATAGATTGATTATTCACCAGGGTTTGAGCACTGCATAGGGTCCTACTTCTGTTATGTAGATTAAGGACTGGGACTTGAGCACTGCAATCATTGAAAGCAATCACAAGTATACCCTAAAATCATTGAAAAATTGCCTCTCCCTTCTGCCATGTTATCAGGATTCATGATGTAGAGCACTGCCTAATGGGAATCCAATGTCTTCCAGACTGTGAATGGGGACTGCCCAAGGATTGCAAACATGTGGCACTAGGAAGTCACTCTCTTTCTTCTCACACTTTTCATGAAGGCTGAATCTCACAGTTGAACTTAAAATGGTCTGGCACCATATTTTCCTTCTCAAGGTCAACTATTTCTTCTCTCCTTGTAGCCATTGTGGGAGAGTAGAAAACACTTAACATTTGGAGTCAAAAAGACCTGAATGCAAATTCTGTCTTCTCCATTTATTCTTAGTTTTGTGTTTATAGGCAAGTCATTTTACTTCTATGTGCCTCAGTTTCTTCATCCTCTCATAGGGATGGTAATACCATAACAGAGTTGATGATTAAATGAGATAATACATGTAAAGCACATAATCTTATTATTGATGTGAATTTCCTTCTTTCCTTCTTTCTGTAAGTGGCTGGATGCCAAAATGTGATCTGTGGCCAGAGCTGTGCCAGCAAGGGCCCGCTTCATAGGCATGTGACCTGTAAAGTTTCCCAAGTCTCCATGCTTAGGAAGACCTCACACAATATGGGTTAATGTTCTGCTGTCACCATCTTGAAATTCTTATTTTTTTTTAATAAGAGGCCCCTCATTTACGTTTTGCACTAGGTCCTGCAAATTATGCAGCTGTGCCAGATGAGAAGCCATGTCAAAGGGAAGTAAAAAGGGTATTTCAGGACCAGGAGGCATTCTGACAATGAAAGAACCCATGCTTTGGAGTTGATAGAAGTGGATTTATATTCCAGCTATGCCACTAATTTGTTTTTTGATATCAGGAATTTTCTTTCGTCTCTCAGAAGGTCTGTTTCTCAATTTTGACAATGTGGATTTTCAATTGATAATGTCTCAGCTGTGACATCCCAGGATTCCCTCATTAACATTGGGAAAAGTGTTAATGCAGCATGGAGCTCCCTCATTGCAGCCTGGAGAACCAGTATCTGTTGGAGGTCAGCTATGAGTGGGCAGGGGGTGGGGTGGTGCATGGCAGTGGGAACTGTTGCTGCAGTAGCGAACCCTTTCACAACAGCACTGTTTTGTCATTTTGCACCCAGATTTCCGTTGGCTAACCTCAGCCTTATCTTCCTCATTTCTGTTTCCTCTTGAAGACACCAAAGGCCCTTCAAAACACACGACCTTCCTGCTCCAGGCAAAAAGCCCAGTTACCTCTGGCCCCTGCAGTTTGGCTCATCACCAGGAAACTTTTGCCTCCTTTGAGACCAAGAGACCACTCCAGTAACAGGTATAATATCTATTTGTCCTCTCTGCTTGGATTCCCAAGCTGGGGCAGTGTCCATGGCTACCAAACATGGCTTGGACCTGCCTTTCCCATTCTCCTTATACTCTCCTCAGGGATCCTGGGTCAAGGGTGGGTGAGAAGAATGTTCCCAGTGGTCTTCTATCCTGAAACTTCTAATAGTGAGAAAGGAGGATGACATTTCTTCTTCAAACAGGCTTTTTAAGAGATAGCCACATGGAAGTGGAATGTTCTCTGGACTCAGGGGTCAGGAAATTTGAGTAGCAGCCCTGATTTTGCCATTTACCTAAAGACTCTTTTTGTTTTTATATCCCTTATTTTGATGGTTGTCAACTCTCAGTTGAGAAAGGACATAAGAGTGATGCTGAGTAAATATCTCTGGGTGGGGCTGAATGGGGGGATGAACCATGCCTAAAAAATTTCCATACTGCCTCCAGTATGTATGAGGAGGCCCAACTGGATCAGGTGCAGGGCAACTCCTGCTTTTTGTTGTGTTAACCCTGCAAGGGTAGGTCAGGAGACAAATGATGTTGTTTTGTCTAGTATGACAGAACCAAGAGAAGAGCTTTCAGAGTTCCTTAATATCTCTATGTAGCTATTCACATCTTCTTCCTATGGGTCTGACCAGCCTTTCTCAACTGAACTTACTTTTCTTATATATACTTTTTTGGAGAGGCATGGACTAGAACATCAAGAGTGGAAATAAAACCTATTTGGTCTCAGCTTAGCCACTGACTCTTTCCATTAATACTGGGGTGACATGGTCTCTAAGGCTCTTCAACTTTGAGTGTATTAAGAAGAAATCTTTAGCCATTTTATATTTCTATCTCTTTTTTTATGAAGTTAGCAAGGGCTTTCAGGAGGCTGCAGACATCTTCAGTTTATCCAGGTCCTCACTGGAGCTGGTAGCCAATAAGGGTAATGATAGAAAAAGGCATCAGTCCAGTTCTCTCTGTCTTGCCATCCTGAACTCAAACTCTATTAATCAGCTTTCTTGGCTGGCCTCCACCCACAGCTCCAGGGACTGAGCCAAGGTGCCTGTGACCACCTATATGGGAAACTCTGGAAAACTCACCACTTTCCTAACAATTCTGCCAGGTAAGTCTTGTCCCCATTTCCAGAGAAGACAACTAAAGCTCAAAGAAAGACTTGCCCAATGCCATGATTGGTTAGTTGGTACCTAAGGCAGTGTTAGAATCCAAGTTTGTATGATTCTTTGCACTATACCATATATGGTGACCAAGATTGTTGCTTTGGCTGAAAGAACCACAATTCTGGGTGTCTTGAGGTGGATTGAATAGATAAGGGAAGTGAGGGGATGGGAAAAACTCTTTATAGACTTATATTTGAAGTCACTCCTAGATCTCAAACTGGAGAAGCATGTCACCCTCTCACTAACATACGTTAAACTAAAAGAATTGAGGTTTTGTTTTGTTTTTAAAAACTACTTTTTGTTGTTGTTGTTCCTGAAAGACAAGTCCCTCTGCCTTGTCTTAGCTGGGACAGGGCATTCTGACCTCATGGGGCAGTTTTCTATTCCTGAAAATCTTGCAATGTTTGCCACTTTACGAAAAGTGGCCAGTATTTAATATAGGCCAGCTACTTTCTCACAGATCAATTGCCACAGTAGGGAGGGTGAGACATTTGACACAGACAACCTGGAATTTTTATCAACAGAATCTGGGTGTTACCAAGGGAATTTCCCTAGAAGTTCCAGACCTGACCATGCTGCTGGCCGCTTCCTCATTTCCCTAATGGCTGTGGGTGGAAAGATCCCAGTGCCTAACTGCCAAGCCTACTGCTTGTCTTTTGCCATCCTTGTGGATGTGTCTCCCTTTTCTCAGAGAGATATTCATAACAAGGTGGTAAAAGAACCAATGAGGAAACCTGAAAGGCACAATGGGGTGATAGAGCACAGCCCAAACTGTACTGCTTGTATAAATTTTAGCAACTCTCTTCCTCAGTATGAACCTTTGTTTCCTCATTTATAATATGAGTGGGTAAGACTAGATGCTGATCATTTTATAGCTGCCATTCTTGAGTCCTGATGGGACAAGGGAGACCATGTTAGGAAAGGCTGAGGCCATAAAGCATTCCTGTTTCATCTGTCCTGACCCTGTTAAATCAATTGTCAATGGCTCTTGCTTTCCTTCTGGTAGCACAAACACCATTTTTTGAACATTTTTTTATGTATCAAATACTGAACTAAAAGCTTTATATACATTACCTCATGCCATTTTCAGAATAACTGATTAGGTAGGTACTCATACCCATTTTGTGGATGTGGAAAACAAGCTCAGAGAGATGAATAATTTATCTGAGGTTTCTTAGCTACTTAGTGACAGAGCCAAAATTCAAGCCTATGTTTAACCTCAAAGTCTATGTTCATAACCACAAGACTGTGGGAGGGTAAGGAAGGGCGGGCATGGACACTGACTCTGGGACCTAGTCCTTTCCTGAGGTCAGAGAGGTAGGACAATAACCAAATTCTTTCCCTACTGCATATAGGAGTCCACTGAAGCTTGGAACCCTAAGAAATGCCAGAGCTATAGTACTCAGGCCTGAGGACCCCAACTTGAACACTGGGACCTCATCTGTGATCTCAACTGGGCCTTCCCTTAGGATCCATCTTCTGGTTGGGAGCCTTATCCTTATTTTGTTCACTTCCCTATTCTGGTGTTTCAGCTAGTCCTTGTCCTCAGCAGTTTCTCTGGGGTTCAGGGTGTGACTCATTTTTCTTTCTTTCCCTCCAGGGCCACATCTCCCAGGAAGATCTTGCCTCCCCACTGAAGCCCCTGGCCTGGCCTCCTGCAGTGCCACGCTCCGTGTATTTGACAAGCTGAGTTGGACACTCCATGTGGTAGAGTGTCAGTTTGTCAAATACCCCAAGTGCGGCACATGCCTAACAGCTCCAGGCCAGGGCAGTTGGGATACAACAAATAAACTGCCAGCTGGATACACAATCACTTGCCAAACATGAACTAATCTGTCACAAGTTATTTTCAGTGACTCTGAGGGAGCTGAAGCATTGTATCTGAAGTTGCCAGGGGAAAAGTGAGGCAACTCCTGAAGCTATAGCCCTGTATTGTTTCTATATTGGCAGAGCCTGAGGGGGGCAAATGGTCTACCCTGAAAAGTATATAGGGCCCAGGGATGGAAGTGCTCTTTGATTCATATTTCCTTTCTTCACATTCCGCTACAGAGTCTACCAGTAAGGACACCAGAATTTTCACACAAGCTTCATGACAGGGCTTAGAAACCCACTTTCCTGATACTCAGCCTTGACATCGAAATGCATTTTGACCTTATCTATATTTTTTCTTCTTCATGTCTTTTTTCCTCTGGTTATACTTTCTCCATTTTTTTTCCTGCCTATTCAATTATTTCTCATACTTCTGGTCCAGCCAAAATCTAGTGTCTCCAAAGACTTGTGAAAGTTAACTTACACTTTTTTTCTTCTTCATTTGAACACTCCTTGCCTTGGTCCTTATATGTACCCCTTTCTTCTCCTATCGCCTAATAGCACCTCTTGAACTGTTAGTAAACTTTTCTAGGGGATATTTTTGAATTCCCCACTAAATTGTGAGGACAACACTATGTTTCCTTGATTGCTGTCTCTCCTTTCCATCCCTACCCAAGCAGGCAGATCAGTACTCTAGTTACAGAAAATAATAAATGTTTACTGATTGATTGACTTTGTACTAGACCATTATCCTTGGTTTTGGATCAAAATGCCATCCAGGAATTTTGTGAAAAAAATTAAACTGTGGTCATCATAATGCTATAGGATATGTGAGGGGTTTTCCTCCTGAGAAATAGAGTCAGGGCTGGAGGAGGAAGGCAAAAAAAGTAGACTCAGAGGACAAATATGTTTTGGAATTATTTGGTAACTCAAAGTTGTATAGGTGCTTTATTTCAGAACTTTCAGAGTCTTTAATATTCTAATGTTGCATTGGAAATCTCCAATAGGGAGCTATAGAATGAAACATTTCTCATGCCTATCTAATCATGGAATTTTTTTTCTGTAGGCCATCTCTTGGACAAAACTTGGAAAACTGTCCTAGAGGGACTTCGTATCTTCTCTCTCTTTTGGGAATCTTTTTCAGTCTTCCAGCTTTCCCTGACTAGCCATCTGCTTAAAACAATTATATATTATCATCCCATGTTTATTTAGCTTACCTTGCAGGTTTGGGCTAGCCCTATACCCAGGACTCTCTTACTGGCTTGTCTTGTATGGAAAAAAAAAGTATTAGTTTTTGGGCAAAGGTGATATCCAGAAGCTTTCTACTGCAATGAATATGCTCCTAGGAGTTCACAGACCTGTTTTCTGATCTCTGTTGTGTCATTGACTTGATGTGTGTGACTTTAGACTGTTACTGTTCCTCTCTAGGCTTTATTTCCTCACCTGTAATAAGGGAGAATTAAAATCAATGATCTCTAAGCTTTTTAAGGCAAGAGACTCTGAAATATCCCTGGGAGTCCATAGCTTCTATGGGGGTAACAGGGGAGTGTCCCTGGGTTTGGGGCTCCTTTTATTAATGGACATATGGTTAGGAGTCTCTTCTTTTTTTTTTTTTAAATTAGGTTGTCTTTTTACTAGGATTGCAAATAGCTTCTATGTTTTTTTTTTAAAGATTTTATTAATTTATTTGAGAGAGAGAGAATGAGAGCCAGAGAGCACGAGAGGGAAGAGGGTCAGAGGGAGAAGCAGACTCCCTGCTGAGCAGGGAGCCCGATGTGGGACTCGATCCCGGGACTCCAGGATCATGACCTGAGCCGAAGGCAGTTGCTTAACCAACTGAGCCACCCAGGCGCCCTTGGATTCTCTTCTTAACCCCAGTCATTCCTTTCTCCAAGGGTAGTAGGAAGAGATAATTGTTTTTCCTGAGGCTGTGGCGTCTGGACACAGCTGTTTTGTGAAGGCAGCTGAGGTTTCCCCTGGGTGGGTCCTTGTTTCAGAGGCTTGTAAGCATGATGGGGAAGAATAAGTTGCTCCTTTCACCAGCTACGTGAATCTAGCATATTGGGGAAAACACTGAGGTTTTGATCATGGACTTGGTGGGTAGATGGTGGTGAAGCAGAGGATTCTTTCTTGTTCATTTCTTTGTAGTATTTTGACTTCTGTAATCATCCAAAGAGAAGCTCTTGGTGAAACCTGAGCTGACCTTAGGACTGCACTGGAATCAAAAGCAGCAAAAACAGGTTCCATGAAGAGCAAGAGGTTGATTTGACATGAATTATATGCGGGAAAGGAAGTAGTGTTGAGCCAGCCTAGAACAGGTCCTCACAGAGGAGACTGAAATAAAGCTGTATGCATGTGTGCATACACACAAATGGACAAACACACACACACACACACACACACACACACACACACACACACACACCTACACTCTTATTTCCCATTTATGCTTGATGAAAAAGACTTCCTTGCTTTGACCCTCACTCTACATTGTAAGAAGATGCCAGGGGATAGAGATAACTTATGATGAATACAACTACTGCAAAGATTTTAGGATTCTAGGAGGTAGAAATCTTTGAGGGTGGTATATCCATACTTTGGAAAGAAAGGAGCCCTTTATCTCTGCATCCACAGTCCCCTGAAACAGAAGAAGGGATCCTTCATTTTCAGGTTTCCAACTGACTTAAGAGAGTCATCCAGGTGGAGTTGGCAGGGTTACAGAGAAAGGGATGGAAGACAGTTGGGTACTAACTTGCCAAACATTCATTGTATCCCAGATGGGTCCACCTCTGAAGTAAGGTAAAGATGGCATGGGTGGGAAAGAGAAAGACCAAAAAAGAAAAGGTGCTATTTTTAATTCCAAGTCCCCAAACACCTCAACTAGTCTCACTTTAATCACTTGGTAGGTACTTGAGAGAAGACCAATACAACCAAGGTTGCTATCATGATTAGATATTTATTGAGCATCAAAAGAATACCAGAGCACTAGACTCACAGTTCAGGAGCAAAACTGAATCCTAACCTGTTAGTTACAAATCTTATTTAAAAGCTATCTGGCCCTTAAAGAAAAGGGAAGTGATCCTGGAAACAACTGGTCCCCTGAGCTGGCAAAGCTGAGTTTCCCTCCGGTCTTCTGGTGGCAAGAGGCCAAAGTTGCGTGGTATCTGGAGGCATGATGACCAAGTCTTAATGCTATGGGAACTTCCCTCTGGTGTTCGAAGAGAAGCAGTAGAAGAAAGGAAAACAGAAGGGTCTAAGACCTTACCCAGTAGCAGTGCATATGGTAACTTCTTAGGTAAAACCAATCACTCTTAGGAACCTCAGTGTTGGACAGGGAAGACATGTTGGGTCATCCAGGAAGAGAGGTAGCAGGGAAGGTGGCTATGCAGAAAACAGGGGCTTAATAGGCAATTATATCAGCAGGCCCTGGCTTAGCAGGGCATTTTTAGCAGACGTCCTTGTCCTTGGTGTCCAAAAGCTCATAGTCTGGAGGAACTGTATGCAGCAGGTGAGCATAGTCATTGTTAATCTGGGCGATGATCTGGTACTCCTGGCCCAGGCAGGGATCCTCGGAGTAGTCATTGCCTGGGGTCTGGGAAGATGGCTCTTCGCTGGAGCAGCCACTTGTGAAAATGGCCACTCTCCAGGTTTCACCAGAATTGCTGGCCTCCCTGGCATGTGCCCTGTGGCCCAAGATCCCACCATCCGTAAAGAAGGAATTGAGGCTGGGATTCTAGTTTCCCACACTTCTGTCCCAATTCTTGCCAACTGACCCTTAGGTTCTTGCTTTATCAAGGGATTCTCGGAATAGTAGGTTGATGGACCTGGATTATCCTGTGTGATCAGTGAGCCAAGAAAAAACCTCAGGAGGTGCTTCAGAGAGGGAAGAAAGCAGTGTCCTGACCCTGAAGGTCTCTGAGCTTAGAACTGGGTTTGTGCCAACCTCTTTTTCCTCCATGCCAGTGACTAACAGAATGAGGGCAGGGAAGGGTTCAGAAGATGGAAGAGAAGAGGCAGTCTTACCTGGCCACTTCGTAGGCATGCTCTAGAAAAGAAGGAAGAATCAAATCAGAAGTCTCCATAGGGAGGGGACAAGGGTTAAAAGTGGACACTGGTTACCAGTCAAAGGGTAAGGGAAGCGGAGAGAGAAGGGGGGATTGGGAGGTATTGGGAAGGTAAACTGAAGCACAAGGATACAGATTTCTCAGAGAAAGGAAGAGGAAGCACACTTGGTTACTATCCTCTTTGGCATACTCTTGACTCAGGACATTGGGCTGGAACAGTTGTTTGGTGTGGTGGGGGAGGGACATTGGAACTGGACCCACTCCCCACCCAGGAATCTTGCCAAAGATTCCAGGGAGTTTTTGTGGCAACTTGGTGGCCAGGCCAGAGCCCAGGCAGAAGGGTCTGAATTAATCTGTCAGGGACCATGACCAAAGCCAAAATGCATTCACCTCCACGGTGCACCCAGGATAGGTCTTTAAATAGAACACCACTGCTCCCTAGTGTCTGTGGAGGAGAACTATCTACATTCCGTGAAGGCTTAAAGGCTCTAATAACCTGGTACAAAGATAGATGTCTCTTGGTACTGCCCTCTAGGAGTTTATAATCTTACAGGAATACAACTGGGAATGCATGCATTAAACCACAACAAAGCAAACAGAGCATGTCATACACCCTCTACTTTGTGATACAGCCATGTGTTTCCATGTCTTACCTCCCCCATTGGCCTGGTAGTTCCCATAACAGAGGGATTGTCTTTTTCATTATTATATACCCACTGCCTGGCACATAGTAGGCAATCAGTAACTACATATTACATTGAACTGATGGCCCAAGGCTATCTCTCTCTTATAGAGAGGTAAATAATAGAAATTTTGGGAAGGCAATCTAGATGGGAAAAAAACATAAGACCATGAGGTGTATGGCCTATCCTCCTTTGACTCCAGTGATTGGAAATGAAAATAAGGAGTGGTGGGGGTCAAGAGGATAGGCTACATCAGAGAGGACCTTAAATGGAATACAACATTTTGACTTCTATCCCCTGGGCCCTGAGAAGCCCTGGAAGGTTTTTGAGAGGGAAACAATCAAATATGGTTACAGTTTATACCTAGTCTCATTGAGACCATGATGACTATTTTTCCTTTAGTATTCCTGGGATTTGTGGCTACTTGAGATATCTCTACTTTCAAGTTCAGCCTCATGAGTCATAGCTATGCTAACTGGCCAAGACCAGAGTTTATACTTAAGACCCAGGAGAAGGAAATACTCAAGGCTCCTTTCTCCCCTTTGGCTGGAGAAAATCATGGTGGAGACCAGGCTACTTGGGAATAGGAGCTACTACAGAGAAAAAGACACTAATGTTAGGCAAAATGGCCAATGCAGCATGTATTGAGGTGTAGCTAGGTTTTACTTAGAAATCAACATCCAAACTCTCTTTTTCCTCTTCTGTTGGCTCACAGTTGTTAAATGGTCCTGACAACTGCACCTTCATAATGTCACTCCTTTGCTTAAAAAAAAACATTGTTGACTTTGAGTTCCTTTGCAAGGCCTAGAGAAAAATTTCCAAGTTCCTTAGGCTCTTATGTAAGACACTCCATAATCAGGAGTAAACTTTTCTTTTCCCCTGCATTTACCCATGTATTTTCTACATTGATGACCCCACTCACAGTCATCTTTTAAACATTTGCACCTTTACTCTTATAGTTCCTCCTTTCTGGAATGCTGCCTTCTAATTTGTTTTCATCCTCCAAGGCCTGGTTAATCACTTCTAATTTGTTTTCATCCTCCAAGCCCTTGTTAATCACTTCAGCCCTGACTCTCTTCTCTGAAAACCTTTAGCATTGATTGTTTTCTCCAGGTTTTGAGTCTATAGCCTATATTGCTATGTATGGATATTGATAAATTCCATGTTTCTACTTTGAATCTTCTAAATAAATTCTAAGCAGCCAAAGATTGTGACTTCTCTTTCTCTTACATCCTCGTTAGACAATCCATTACAGAGATGGCTTGTACTAGGCTTGGTACTAAGGATTTGTGAATTAACTTCAATAAATCATATTGCCATTGTTGGCTTGCATGTCTGCCTCCATGCACCCCTACCCTCAATCCCAAACTGTGCTAAGAGCACTTTGAAGTGCCCAGCACAGTGGCTGACACAGAATTTATGCTTAACTATACTCTCAGAATGAATTAATGAGCAAAGTCACTCAGTCATACTCATCACTCACCTTGCTGGGATGTCTTCCGGCAGAGCATAATATAAGCCATGATGAAGACCACCATACAGCACAGGGAAATTATGAGAACAATGGAAAAGACAGGCAGGCCCTTTCCTAGGAGGCAAAACAAGACAAAGAGATATATGGTTGAAAATGAGTTCAGAAACAGAGATTCCAAGGATCAGCCCAGACTAGCCCATAACTCTTTTTTTTTCCATTTTTAATTTTCTCCTAGTTTTATTAGCTAATCAGAGAGACAAACAAGACCCCAGACCTATGAAAAAGACTGGAAAGAGGCTAGAGACTCCATGTATAAACACATTCTTCCAAACCCACTAATTGATGGCTGATTGGCCTGGGTATTTGAATTAGTACTCCACGTTTTCCATGGGGCCAAGACTAGAGATTTTCACCTACTCCTTTTTTTTTTTTTTTTCACCTACTCTTAAGAGAAAATAGTACCTTGACTTCCCACTTCACAAAAATGCTGCCTTATTGATATTCTGGTCAATTACTTCTAGCCAAAACTTTTTTTTTCTTTCCCTTGGGAAACCATCTTACACTGTGGGAATGCAAACTGGTGCAACCACTCTGGAAAATATCATGGAGGTTCCTCAAAAAGTTAAAGATAGAACTACCCTACAACCCAGCAACTGCACTTCTAGGTATTTATCCAAAGGTTACAAACATAGTGATTCGAAGGGGCACATGCACCCTAATGTTTATAGCAGCAATGTCCACAATAGCCAAAATGTGGAAAGAGCTCAGATGTCCATTGACAGATGAATGGAAAAAGAAGATGTAGTATATGTATATATACAATGGAATATTACCCAGCCATCAAAAAGAATGAAATCTTGCCATCTGCAATGATGTGGGTGGAACTAGCAGGTATTATGCCAAGTGAAATAAGTCACTCAGAGAAAAACAAATACCATATGATTTCATTCATATGTGTAATTTAAGAAACAAAAAAGATGAGCATAAGGACACCTGGGTGACTCAGTTGATTAAGCGTCTGCCTTTGGCACAGGTCATGATCCCAGGATCCCGGGATTGAGTCCCACATCAGGCTCCATGCTCAGCGGAGAGCCCACTTCTCCCTCTGCTTGTTCTGCCTGCTCTGCCTGCCACTCCCCCTGTTTGTGCTCTCTCTCTCTCTGACAAATAACTAATAAAATCTTTTTAAAAAAGATGAGCATAGGGGAAGATAAAGAAAAATAAAATAAGATAAAAACAGAGAGGGAAGCAAACCATAAGAGACTCTTAACTTAGGAAACAAACTGAGGGTTGCTGGAGGGGATATGGGTGGAGGGATGACATAATTGGGTGACGGGCATTAAGGAGGACACATTCTGTAATGAGCACTGAGCATTATATGCAACTGATAAATCACTAAATCCTACCCCTGAAACTAATAATACACTATATGTTAACTAAATTGAAATTAAATTTTTAAAAAATTAAGAAAGTAATTCTTTATTCACACTCTCTGAGCAAGTGCTCAGGTTTCTTTTTCTTCAAAAATGTGTCCACTGAGTCTCCTGAGTTAGCTATCCCAATTGTGCCTACAAACTCAAGGAAACCACTGGACTGGGCTTCTAGTCCTGGATCTGTTATTTACTTGTATGACTGTGGCAGACAGAATAATGGTTATCCAAAGATGTTCACATCCAAATCCCCGGGATCTGTGAGTATTTTAGTTTAAATTATAAGGAGGAATTAAGGTTGCAGATATATTTAAGTTTGCTAATTAACTGACCATGAGATGGGGAGATTATCTTGATTACCTGGGCAGGCTCAATGTAATCAAAAGAGTGATTTAAAAGTGGAAGAGGGAAACAAAGGAGATCAGAGTTAGAGAGAGACTTGAGGATGCTACATTGCTAGTTTTGAAAATGGTGGAAGGGGGCCAAGAACCAAGGAACGTGAGTAGCTTCTAGAAGCTGGAAAAAAACAAAGAACCTGATTCTTCCTCAGAGCCTCCAGAAAAAACAGCCCTGCTAATACCTTGATCTTAGCTCAAAGTGTCAGATGTCTGATCTCTAGGAATGTATGATAATACATTTGTGTTATTTTAAGGCACTAAGTTTAAGGCACTAATTTTTATAGCCCTCAGAGAAAAATAAATAGTGACTACTCAAATTATTGAGTAGGATTTAGTTTTCCCATAAGTTCAATGAAAAGATTGTATAATGTCTAATGCACTTGTAGCTACAGTATTCTGAATCTAGGGGGTGAGATCAGGGGATAGAGAGGGGTAGGAATCCCACTGCCCTTAGGATTTGTTGCTGCAACTGGCTTTATTTTTACCATACCCTAAAATACTTTGTCTTAGAAATCTGGAATATTACTCAGTCATACAAAATAATGCGATTTTTGTCATTTGCAAAAACATGGATGAATCTAGAAGGTATCATGCTAAGTGAAAGAAGTCAGAGAGAGACAAATACCATATGACCTTACTCATATGTGAAATTTAAGAACCAAAGCAAATGAACAAAGAAAACATGAAAACAACAACAACAACAACAACAACAAAACAGACTCTTAAATATAGAGAACTGGTGATTGCCATCAGGGAGGTGGATGGGGGGATGGGTGAAATAGGTGAAGGGGATTAAGAGTACACTTATCATGATGAGTGCTAAGCAATGTATAGAATTGTTGAATCATTACATTATATACCTGAAACTAATATAGCACTGTGTGTTAATTATACTTGAATTAAAAAAATAAATTAAAAAAATCTGATATTTGTGATCCTCAGAACTATGGTTGGAGCTGAGAGAACCCAAGCTACATTTCTTCTTTGATTTCCTGATTGACCTATTCATTGTTTAGTAGCATGTTGTTTCACATCCATGTATTTGTGGTTTTTCCAAATTTTTTTTTCATGTGGTTGACTTCAAGTTTCATAGTGTTGTGGTCAGAAAATATGCCTGGGGCGCCTGAGTGGCTCAGTTGGTTAAGCGACTGCCCTCGGCTCAGGTCATGATCCTGGAGTCCCGGGATCGGGTCCCGCATCAGGCTCCCTGCTCGGCGGGGAGTCTGCTTCTCCCTCTGACCCTCTCCCCTCTCATGCTCTCTCTCTATCTCATTCTCTCTCTCAAATAAATAAATAAAATCTTTAAAAAAAAACAAAACAGAAAATATGCCTGGTATGATCTCAATCTTTTTGTACATTCTGAGGCCTTATTTCTGACCTAGGTTGTAATCTATTCTGGAGAATGACCCATGTGCACTTGGAAAAGAATGTGTATTCTGCTGCTTTGGATGGAATGAGAGAACCCAAGCTATAAACTGATGGAGATTAAAGGAAGGATCCCCCTTAGAGGGAGCCAAGTAGTGAACAAAACAAAACAAAACAAAACAAAACAAAACAAAAACGGTTGGAGGATGCTGGGCACACACAAAATATCTGAGAATTTCCATTCCCCTTGGGTTATCTTCTCATTTTCTCAAACCAACTCTCCAAAAATTATCTTCTAATCTCCCTTGTTTCATTGGATGTTGCTCTGCAAGAGGCATGGAATTATAGAAGCCTTTAAGTCAAAGGTGGCAACCCAAAAGTAGCCCACAAAACAGGTTTGAACTATACCTAAAGATAGACAAAAAGCTGTGCAACCAGCAGGGGAGAAGTACATGGGCATTAAGAAATCCACAATTATTGAACATAATAAAACAAACAAATAAATAAAGGTCTTATCTCTTCCCCCAAAATAAAATAAAATAAAATAGTTAAGAAATCCACCATTAATGATACACAATTAAAGGATGAAACCGGTCATGATAGCCATCACTATTTAGCATCAACTAATTGAAACAGATGCTTACTGTAAACCTGGAGTCTCAGAAGCCCCCTGCTATACTAGGCATCGACACTTTTGTTGCAGGACCATGTGTTGTCTGGAGAGCTCTAAGGGATAAGGCAGACCAGCTCAGGTGATGATAGGTTGTTCAGTGACTAAGGAAAGCATCTAATTATCAACTACTATAACATTTTTTTCACTATTTTAACCATCAATGCAGTCATATCAGGGTATACAAGCTGACTATAAGCTCCAGGTAAAACACAAAAAAGCTTCTCTTTGGGGTTTGGATCTTTGAGATCATGACTTAGGGATCCTTGAAACTTTGGAGAAATCAGAAATCAGCTGCAAGCTGCTTGGTGAGCCCTGGTTAAGAGCTCAAGTAATGAGGCCCTGAAAATACCCTTATGTAGTCCAATGCCCATCTCCCTAGGAGAGTTGGCTGAGGTCATGATCCCATTCTTCTTGCTTAGAGTATCTGGGAGGTGTATTACTATGACAACAGAGAACTAGCTAAGAACACATCTACCACTTAACCCCATTTTGACTTTGCTCATTACTGAATTTGTATCTCTCCCTCTCCATACCACCAACCCTGCTCATCTCCAGGGCCTTTGAGCTTTGTGTGGCAAAGTTTTGAAGAATTAAATTCCACAGAACAGTGTGTATTGTGGAAAGTTTCAGTTGCAAAGTTCAGAGCCAAGAAGGAAGGATAGAAATCCTGACTTTTCCTTACCTGGCTCAGCACTGGTCTTCCCAAGGTAGCCATCCACTTCAGTGGTCCAGTTCCAAATCGGGTTCACTGTAGAGGTTGCTATGAGAACAAAGTACTAGGCTCAGAGGCCTCTCTTCCAGCCAAGAACTATGAGGTAGAGCATGACTGCAAAGTTTGGGTACCTTCATCGGACATCAATGCTGAGCTTTCCAGAATTCCTGGCCATGTATTGATCATTAGTACTATGAGATGAGGTATCTTAATTCCTTATTGTTAGTGGTGGGAAGAGGCCCTTGGAGGGGGTGGTGCAACATATCCAAAATCCCACAGAAAGTCAAATTAGGAGCAAAACAAAAGTCAGAGCTTTCTCTTTTCTCACATGAGTATTCCAACTCTCTCTTACTTTTGCCTCAGAAGTTTTCACAAAGAAGAGTATACATATTTATGTTTCCACTTTTTTGCAACTGTTTAATCATTGCTACCTTTCTTTTATTTCCATTCTGTTATTGTCATGTTTTCTCTGAGGAACCCAGTGACCTCTTGTTACCCATAAAATGGCATGGAGTCTCCTCCTTTGGCTGCCATGGCATCATTTCAGGACTCTATTGCACCCGAACCATAGTGAAACTCACCTTCTAAGGGAGATTTCATGGTTGTAGGTGCTTCAGTCTTAGGCTTGAGTGGCTTTGAGGAATCTGCAAGGAAAAGAGAGCCCAGTCAAGGGCCCTGGCACCCTTGAGTGAACAGTTGAATGCCCTGGAGAAATTAGTAAATGAGTAAGAAAGCTAACTAAGAGGAAGTAAGTAAAGCCAGTCAGGTCTATACCTGAATCTCTCTCAACACTTTTCTCATGATGCTGGAAAGTTGGGTATTACCTGTTCATCCTTCACATCATTTCAAGGTAGGATTAAACTAGGGTTCATAGACCCCCAAGGAATGTGTAACTAGAGTCTAAAGGGTCTTTCAACATGAATTGGAAAGACATTTTGTTTTTACTACCTTCTGAAATTTAGCTACTAATTTTCTTGAGAGGGACTTAGAAAATAATACAAAGAAGTTGGCTGTGGGTGATGTCAATGGGAATAGTAGAGTTATGACTTCTGGATATTTGTTTCTTCATAGAAGCAATACAATAACTGACAAAATTTTTCAAAATCAACATTTTTTTCCCAAAATTATAAAGAAAATAGCCAAAGGTTTGCATCATCAATCCAGGGAACATTTTTTAGAAAACAAAACAAAACAAAACAAAACACTTCACTGTTGTTAATAACAGCAATTTGGTGCCATTTGAATTTCCATAACCCTATTACTCCTCCCCAGGCCAATAGTAGCTTTGACTGAGCAGAACAGATCAATTCCCAAATAACTGTCATTATTGACCTGTGCAGTGGATTTCCTGACTCAAAAGGCTTGTTTTTATTAGTTATCCAGTGCTACAACTCTCCCTTGAGAGAGGGGTATATGTGTCACATAGCTGCCTGAGACAATGGATAACAGTTGAGGGAAACAAGAGACTGACCAAAAAACTTAAAAAGAAAAACTGAAGAATGAAATAAAAGCTTTGAAAATCTCTGACACATTCCTAAGAATCTAGAAGGTCACTGCCAAGTATAGTGCTGTGTGCATGTTCAGGAAAGACATGAGAAGATCATAAGGTTTTCCCTCTGGCTAGCCTTGAGACTCCATGTAAGCAAGGAGTAAAGGTTATGACACAGTTATAAGCTGCCTGGGTGAGTGCTCAAGACATATTTCAACAGGCAACAGAGACCTTTAAAAAAGATTTATTAGTTTTAGGTATTTAAGGAAATCTCTATTCAATCATTAGCTGACCACTAAGCTAATATAGTAGAGACTTCACTGGCCATCTATGACAAAGAATACAAAAAACTATACTGGATTAATTCAGAAAAGTCAATAAACAAACAAACAGCAAATAACACAACAAACAATGTCAACAAGAAGCCCTGGAGAAAGTGAAAATCAGACTTCAATAATTGTCACATTATGTTATTTAAAAACTTGTTTTCAACAAAAATATGAGATACTCCAAAAAACTAGAAAGCTCATAAACAGGTAAAAAAATCAATAAATGGAAACTGTTTCTGAGGAAGCACAGGTATTAGACTTGCTAAACAAAGATTTTGAATAAAATATTTTAAATATGTTATAAAAATCTAAAGGAAACCATGCCTAAAGAACTGAAAAAAATGAAACTGATTCAAACCATATAGAGAATATTAATAAAGAGACATACATTATAAGAGAAGAACCATCTAGAAATACTGGAGTTAAAAAGTAAAATCACCAAAAAGAAAAAAAAATCACGAGGGGGAGAAAAATTTACTAGAGTTGATTAAAATGGCAAAAGAAAGAATCCATAAACTTGAAAAGATGACAATTGAAATTAGCCACAAAGACAGAGAAGAAAAAGAATGAGGAAAAATGAGCAGTACCTCAGAGACTTGTGGGACACCATCAAGTGTACCAATGTACACATAATAAAAGTCCTAGAAATACAGGATAGAAAAGGACAGAATATTATTTTTAAATAATGTCAAAAAAAGTCCCAATTTGATGAAAAGCATTATTCTGCAAATATGAGAAGCTCAGTGAACTCTAAGTAGGAAAATTAAAAAAAATCTATACCTAGACACATAATTAAAAGCCAAAGCCATGAAACAATATTGAAAGCAGCAAGAGAGAAGCATATCATCATGTATAAGAGATTCTCAATAAGATTTATGACTGATTTCTCACTATGTAAAACAGGAAGGAGGTTCCTCAAAAAGTTAAAAATAGAACTACCTTATGACCCAGCATTTGCACAACTAGGCAGTAATCTAAGGGAAAAGAAAATAGTGATTTTAAGAGGCACATGGACCCCAATGTTTATAGCAGCACTATCTATAATAGCTAAAACATGGAAAGAGCCCAAATGTTCATCAACTGATGAATGGATAAATAAGATGTAATTTTATTTTTATTTTATTTTATTCCATTATATATATATATATATATAATGGGATATTAGTCATCAAAAAGAATCAAATTTTGCATTTGTGATGATGTGGATGGAACTGGAGTGTATTATGCTAAGCAAAAGTAGTCAGTCAGAGAAAGACAAATACCATATGATTTCACTCATATGTGGAATTTAAGAAACAAAACAAAACAAAACAAAACAAAACAGATGAACATGGGGGAAAGGGAGGAAAAACAAAATAAGATAAAGCTAGTGAGTGAGGCAAACCATAAGAGACTCTTAACTATAGGGAACAAACTGAGGGTTGCTGGAAGGGAGGTGGGGGAAGATGGGGTAATTGGGTATTAGGGAGGGCACTTGATGTAATGAACACTGGGTGTTACATGCAACTGATGAGTGACTAAACTCTACCCCTGAAACTAATATTACACTATGTGTGAGCTAACTTGAATTTAAATAAAATCTTTAAAGAAAAAAAAAAGATTTACAGCTGATTTCTTACTGGAAGCAATGGAAGTTTTGACACACTGAGATGACATTCAAAGCTCTAAAACAAACATCCCATCAATCAAGAATTCTATATTTAGCAAAACTGTCCTTCAAAAACAAAGGAGAAATTGAAGCATTCCAAGATAAACAATAACTGGGAGAGTTTGTCACCAACCAAATTGTCCTATGAAGAATCCTAAAAAGAGTTCCTCAAACTCAAATAAAAGGACACTAGGTAGTAACTTGAATCAACATGAAGAAATAAAGCATCGGTGAAGATAACTACATAAGTAAATATAAAGAAGGTATAAATGTTTTTTGTTAGTAACTCTTTTTTCTTCTATCTGATTTAAAGACAACTACATAGTCTCCAGATAGCTGAGTAGTAGGGGGACCCTATGGTTGCTTTGTCCCTCAAACACAGCCATATAAATTTCAAATCATTCTGAACACCCAAGAAATTGATCTGAAGACTGAGAGAACAAACTGCACATCTAGAACCAGAAAAATGGCTACACTGTGGAAGGTACTGCAGAGACTTGATTTGGAGGAGGAAAAAATTGTGGGTGCTGCAGAGGTGAGGGACCCCTGATCAGAGAGAGGAGTGAGATAGAAAGAGAGAGTGAAAGAATGAAAACAGTGTGCAGGGGACTGAACAAAAACAACAAAAACTCTTCCCCAAACCATTGTTTGGGAAAAGGAGTGGGGTTGACTATCACAAGTTTTTATAAGCAGGGGAGCTCAAAGTCTGAAGTTTTAGAAGTCCGTACCATCAACAGTGTTGTGCCTGGTGTGTTTAGCAGTGCTTCTGTGGGGAAGGAGGGCAGAGGTCCAAGAGCAGATAGTGTGGGCTTAGGATCCCCTGGGTTGCATGTGGAGAAACAGTTCCCCTTCTTGGAGTACATTTGGGAGAGGTGGTACTGCCTCTCAGGGAACAAAAGAGAAGGTGGGAGCTATTGGTGGTCCCATTAATTAGCAGAGCAGCAGAGGCAACTGTTGAAGGCAACTAACCTGGAAGCCAGTTTTTGGCTGTTCTTTACTGTAAACTCCTAGCCCCACATGGTCATGGGACTGTGTTTCTAGGACAAAACAGCAGTAGCCACAGCATGGTGAGCCCCCCCCCCCAGAGGATCAGTGCAGGTCTGGTCTATGCCAGGTCCCCCAAATTTGGAGCTTTGAAACTCAGCCACATGCCTGAGATAGACACAGTAGTACAGTGCCACCAGGTAGGCAGATGGCTCAACGAGAGGGAACAGAAGAGGGGAGATTGTTCACTCTTCTGTGAGGGCTTCCTAAACAGCAACAGGTGCAAACTCCCCTTTCTGGGGTTGAGAGAGTGGAGTGACACCATTTTCCCCCTGCCCACCAGAAGGGACAGACTTCAGTGAGCAACACAGTACTCCCAATGGAGGCTGGAACAACTTACACCAAGCCCCACCCTACTGCACACTGCAGGTACATCTATACAAGGACAAGTAGCCTGAGAACCAGTGCAGCAGACCCCTGCCCCAGAAGACCAGCCCAACACCCTTGCATGTGCCAAGTCTACTGATCATAGAGTGCTGCAAAGCTTCAGTTCTAGGGGAAATAGGACCTAGCCTTTTCTAACAGGCACACTGAAACACACCTCGTTAAAAGTTGCCACACACTGGACCAGGTCCAAACACTCCACACTGCAAGCAAGAAGAAACTCTGCAAAGGACTGATCAGAAGGAAAGAGCAGTCAAAGCACAAGAGTGGAGTGCACACAGCATACACCAAAAAACCTTCCTAAAGCACCATGCTCTGGACAGTATATGACCTCTTCTTAATATAGCCATTACTCTCAAGAGCAGGAAACATAACAGCTTTTCCTAACACACAGTAAACAAAGGTCTAGGCCAAATGCCAAGATGGAGGAATTCATTCCAAAAGAAAGAACTGGAAGACATCATGTCCAGGGATCTAATCAAAACAAATATAAGTAGGGAGTGGGGGATGAAGCGTTAAGATGGTGGAGGAGTGGGGACCCTAAGTTTGTCTGGACCATGGAATTCAGTTAAATAGTTATCACATCATTCCAAACACCTAAAAAATCAGAGATCCGACATAAGAAATGTTGCAATTCTACTAATAGGAAAGTGATGACTCTTTGGAAGGTAGGATGTCCAGAGACTTGAATCCAGGGTGATATATCTGAGGATATGGTGGAGGGGAGGGAGCCGGCTTAAGGAGGTTACCACAAAGGATGATAAACAGCCGAGCACAAAATAAGAACTTTTAGAAGTCTGCTTCAGTGGGGGACATTCCTGGCTTACAGGTGCTCAAGTGGCAAATCAGAGCAGAATCCCAGGTGGAACAGTATGGTCTCAGGATTCCTGGGGTCACAAGAAGAACAGGGGTGCCTGAGTATGGCAGAGTTCCCAGGCATAAAAGTGAAGAAGCCAGATGAAAAGAGTGAGTCTAGGTGCCGACTTTCTGTGCTGTGTTGCCATAAACTGCAAACCGCTGCATGGTCATGCCACCATTCTTCTGTCAGGGGCCCAGCAAAACGCAGAGGTGTGGCAAGATACCCCCCCCACCCTTCTACTGGGAGGAAGAACATGATCTGTGCTTCAGGAGTCTCTAAAAATTGTAGTCTTGAAACTCAGTTGCGTGCTTCAGATAAAAACACTCAATCACAGGCTGGGTGAACACGGAGTTCAGACAGAAAACAGGGAGACAACGGTGATTGACTGCTTCTCTGTGAGGGATCACTGAAGAGTGGGAGGTGTGAACCTTCGCTCCAGGGCTAGAGAGTGGAGTGCTGCCATTTTCATCCCTCCCATAGGTCCTGAAAGCCTTCAGGGAGCAAAACAGCGCCATATAGTGGAATCTGAAGCCACTTACACTGACCCCGGCTCCCTGGCAAGGAAGGCACATTTCCACAACTTCAAGGGCACCTGAGAATCAGCTCAACAGGCGCCTCCTGCAGAAGACCACCAGGAACAACTGACTAGCACAAAGTTTACAGGTAATAGAGAACTGCAAAACTTCAGCTCCTGGGGAAAAGAGAATATGGCATTTGTGGGTTTCTTTAAACTCTTTAGTCCTTCAGTATTATTTTCAGCTATTTTCTTATTTCAATTCTTTTTTACATTTTTATTTTATATAAATGTTTTATATATATACATATTATTTTTATTTTCTTTCATTGTAATTTATATATGTGTATATATATATATATGTTTTTCTTTTCTTCCTTTCCTATTTTGGGATCTAGTTTATTTTAACAAGCAGACTGAAACACACTGAGGATCTAGTTTTCTGTATTCTGTTTTGTTTCTTGTTTGATTCTTTTTTTGTTGTTTGGTTTCTGTTTTTTTCCTCTGTTGTTCTTGTTATTACTGTCTTTTCTTTTTCTTCTACTTTTTTCTAGGTAAAATGACAAGATGAAGAAATTCACCCCAAAAGAAAGAACAGGAGGTAGTACTGACTGCCAGGGATTTAATCAATATATATACAAGGGAGATGTCTGAACTAGAATTTAAAACAATGATTATAAAGATACTAGCTGGGCTTGAGAAAAGCATAGAGGACACTAGAGAATCCCTTACAGTAGAAATAAAAGAACTAAAATCTTGGGGCACCTGGGTGGCTCAGTCAGTTAAGCATCTGTCTTCGGCTCAGGTCATGATTTCAGGGTCCTGGGTTGAGCCCTGCATTGGGCTCCTTGTTCAGCAGGAAGCCTGCTTCTCCCTCCCCCACTCCCTCTGTTTGTGTTCCCTCTCTCGCTGTGTCTCTCTCTGTCAAATAAATAAATAAATAAATAAATAAATAAATAAATAAAATCTTTAATAAAAAAGAACTGAAATCTATTCAGGCCAAAATTAAAAATATTATTAACGAGATGCAGTCACAAATGGAGGCTTTAATAGCAAGGATAAATGAGGCAGAAGAGAGAGTCAGTGATATAGCAGATAAAATGATGAGGAATAAGGAAGCTGAAAAGAAGAGAGAAAGAGAAATTCTGGATCACAAAGGGAGACTTTCTAGAGAACTCAGTGATTCCATAAAGCAAACTACTATCCAGATAATAGGGGTCCCAGAAGATGAAGAGAGAGACAGAGGGGCAGAAGGCTTATTTGAACAAATTATAGCTGTGAACTTAGCTAATTTGGGAAAGGAAACAAGCATTCAAATCCAGGAGGCACAGAGAACCCCCCTCAAAATTAAAAAAAAATAGGTCAACACCTTGACATAAGATAGAGAAGCTTGCAAATTTCAAAGATAAAGAGAAAATTCTGAAATCAGCTTGGGACAAGAGGTCCTTAACCTACAAGGGAGGGTAGAAGCATAAAGCTGGCAACAGACCCATCCACAGAGACCTGGCAGGCCAGAAAGGACTGGCATGATATATTCAAGGTGCTAAATGGGAAAAATATGCAGCCAAGAATACTTTATCCAGCAAGGCTGTCATTCAGAATAGAAGGAGAGATAAAGAATTTCCAGGAAAAAACAGAAACTAAAGGAATTTCTGAACACTTAATCAGCCTTGCAACAAATATTAAAGGGGATCCTTTGAGTGAAGAGAGAGTCAAAAAGTAACAAAAAACAGAAAGGAACAGACAGAATCTACAGGAACGGCAACTTCACAGGTAATACAATGACACTAAATTCGTATTTTTCAATAATTACTCTGAAAGTAAATGGACTCAATACTCCAACCAAAAGACATATGGTATCAGATTGGATTTAAAAAATAAATAAGGAAGGCCCACCAATATGCTGGCTACAAGAGACTCATTTTAGACCCAAATAAATCTCTAGATTGAAAGTGAGGGGGTGGAGAACAATTTACATGCTAATGGACATAAAAAAACTAGAGTAGCAATCCTTATGTCAGTAGAACTAGATTTTAAACCAAAGGCAGTAATAAGAGATGAAGAAGGACACCATATCATAAGGAAAGGGCCTAGCCAACAAGATCTAACAATTGTAAATATTTATGACCCCAAATTGGAAGCAGCCAAATATATAAATCAATTAAGAACAAAATTAAAGAAACTCATTGATAATAATACAATAAGAGTAAGGGATGTTAACACCTCATTCACAGCAATGGACCGATCATCCAAGCAGATCATCAAGGAAACAAGAGCTTTGAATGACATACTAGACCAGATGGACTTAACAGATATTTTCAGAGCATTTCATCCTAAAGCAGCAGAATACACATTCTTTTCAAGTGCACATAGAGCATTCTCCAAAAAAATCACATATAGGGTCACAAATCAGGTCCCAACGAGTACCAAAAGACTGAGATTATACCATGCATATTTTCAGACCACAATGCTTTGAAACTTGAAGTCAATCACAAGATGTATTTGGAAGGAACACAAATAAAAAGAGGTTAAAGAGCATCCTAATAAAGAATGAATGGGTAAACCAAGAAATTAAAGAAGAACAAAAAAAAAAATGGAAGCAAATGAAACTGAAAACACGACATTTCAAACCTTTGGGAAGAAGAAAAGGTGGTCCTACAAGGGAAGTATATAGCAATACAGGCCTTTCTCAAGAAACAAGAAAAGTCTCAAATACACAGCCTAACCTTACACTTAAAGGAACAGTAAATAAAGCATAAATCCAGGCAGGAGAAGAGAAATAATAAGAACTCAATGATATAGAAATTAAAAAATAGAACAGATCAACAAAACTAGGAGCTGGGCCTTGAAAGAATTATTTAGATCAATTAACGCCTAGCCAGACTTAACAACAAGAAAAGAGAAAGGAATAAATAAATAAATAATAAATAAGATCAAATAAATAAAACCATGAATGAAAGAGAAGAGATCACAACCAACACTGAAGAAATACAAACAAATAAAAAAGAATAGTATGAGCAATAGTATGAGCAAATTAGGCTATCTGGAAGATATGGATGCATTCCTAGAAGCATATAAACTACCAAAACTGAAAGAGGAAGAAAGAGAAAACCTAAACAGACCCATAACCAGCAAAACATTTGAATCAGTAATGAATAATCTCCCCAAAACAGGAGTCCAGTGTTTTATGGCCTCCCAGAGGAATTTGGCCAAACCTTTAAAGAAGAATTAATAACTATTCTTATGAAACTGCTTCAAAAAAATAGAAAAGGAAGGAAAACTTCCAAACTCCAATGAGGCTAGCATTACTTTGATCCCCACACCAGACAAATACCCCACCAAAAAGAAGAATTACAGACCAATATCCCTGATGGGCATGGATGCAAGAATTCTCAACATGATACTAACTGATAGGATTCAAAAGTACATTAAAAAGATTTTTCACCATGACCAAATGAGATTTATTCCTGGGCTTCAACGGTGATTCACCATCAACAAATCAATGTGGTACACCACATTAATAAAAGAAATGACAAAAAACATATGATCCTCTCAATAGATGCAGAAAAAGCATTTGACACAATACAGTATCCTATCTTGATGAAAACTCTCCACAGTGTAGGGATAGAAGGAATATACCTCATATCATAAAAGCCATATGGGAAAAACCCACAGCAAATATCATTCTGAATAGAAAAAACTGAGAGCTTTTCCCCGAAGGTCAGGAACATGACTGAGCTGTCAACTGTTGTTCAACATAGTACTGGAAGCCCTAGCCTCAGCAGACAACTAAAAGAAATAAAAAGCATCCATATTGGCAAGGAAGAATTCAAACTTTCACTCTTCACAGATGACATGATACTCTATGTTGAAAAACCAAAAGACTACCAAAACTTGCTAAAACTGACACAGGAATTCAGCAAAGTTGTGGGACATAAAATAAATGCACAGGAGTCACTTGTATTTCTGTACACTAAAAATGAGGTGGAAAAAAGAAAAATCAAGGAATTGGTCCATTTACAATTACACCAAAACCATAAGATTAGCAGGAATAAACCTAACTAAAGAGGTAATACATCTGTACTCTGAAAAATGTAGAACACTTATGAATGACATTGAGAGACACAAAAAATGGGAAAACATTCAATGTTCATGGATTGGAAGAACAAATATTGTTAAATTGTCTATGCTACCTAAAGCAATCTACACATTCAATGATATTGCTATCACAATACTATCATTTTTCACAGAGGTGGAACAATCTAAAATTTGTATGGGACAAGTAAAGACCCCAAATAGCCAAAGAATGTTAAAAAAGAAAACCAAAGCTGGAGGTATTACAATTCCAGACTTCAAACTGTATTACAAAGCTGTAATCATCAAGACAGTATGGTAATTGCACAAAACCAGATACATGGATCAAGGGACAGAATACAGGACCCAGAAGTGGACCCTTCGCTCTATGTTCAACTAATCTTTGACAAAGCAGGAAAGAATATCTAATGGAAAAAAGACAGTCTCTTCAACAAATTGTGCTGGGAAAACTGGACAGCCACATGCAGAACAAAACTGGATCACTTTCTTACACCATACACAAAAATAAACTCAACATGGATGAAAGACCTAAACATGAGACAGGAAAACATCAAAATCATACAAGAGAACACAGGCAGCAACCTCTTTGTCTGTAGCAACTTCTTGCTAGAGACGTCTCCAAAGGCAAGAGAGGAAAAAAAAAAAAAGCAAAAATGAACTATTGGGACTCATCAAGATAAAATCTTTTGGACAGTGAAGGAAACAGTCAACAAAAAATAAAAGGCAACTTACGGAATGGGCGAAGATATTTACAAATGTCTTATCAGATAAAAGACTAGTATCCAAAATCTATAAAGAACGTATCAAACTCAATATCCCAGAAACAAAATATCCAGTCAAGAAATGGGCAGAAGACATGAACAGACATTTATCCAAAGAAGATAGACAAATGGCAGACACATGAAAAAATGTTCAACATCCCTGGGCATCAGGGAAATACAAAAGAAAACCAAAATGAGATTCCACTTCACACTGATGAGAATGGCAAAAATCAACAATTCAGGAAAAAATAGATGTTGGTGAGTGCACAGAGAAAGGAGCCCTCTTATGCTCTTGGTCAGAATGCAAACTGGTATAGCCACTGTGGTAAACAATATGGAGGTCCCTCAGAAAGTTAAAAATAGAGCTACCCTATGACCCAGCAATTGTACTTCTTGATATTCATCCAAAAGATACAATTGTAGTGATTCAAAGG
This sequence comes from Callorhinus ursinus, assembly GCF_003265705.2. NCBI lineage: Eukaryota > Metazoa > Chordata > Mammalia > Carnivora > Otariidae > Callorhinus > Callorhinus ursinus. The sequence goes on from NW_027397128.1 coordinate 2,208,625, forward strand.
GGCACATGCACACCAATATTTATAGCAGCAATGTTCACAATAGCCAAACTGTAGAAAAAACTCAGACGTCCATTGACAGATGAATGGATAAAGAAGAGGTGATATATCTCTATCTATCTATCTATCTATCTATCTATCTATCTATCTATCTATCTATTATCTATCTATCTATCTATCTATCTATCTGTCATCTATCTATATCTATATATAGTGTAATATTACTCAGCCATCAAAAAGAATCACATCTTGCCATTTGCAATGACATGGAGCTAGAAGGTATTATGAAAAGTGAAATAAGTCAGTCAGAGAAAGACAAATACATATGACTTCACTCATGTGTGGAATTTATAAACAAAACAGATGAACATAAGGGAAGGGAAGGAAAAATAAAATAAGATGAAAATTGAGAGGGAAGCAAATTATAAGAGAAGCTGAACTCTAGGAAACAAACTGAGGGTTGCTGTAGGGGAGGTGGTTGGGGAAAAGGGATAACTGGGTGATGGGCATTAAGGAGGGCACTTGATGTAATGAGCACTGGTGTTGTATGCAATTGATGGATCACTAAATTCTACTCTGAAACTAATATAAAAGACATAAATAAGTAATATGTTTGAAGCAGAATTTTAAAAAAATCATAAACATGCTAACTGGGCTTGAAAAAAGTATACAAGAAACCAGAGATATCCTTACCCAGAGATAAAAGACTTATAAACTAATCAGGCTGAAATAAAAAAAAAATGCTATACCCACAGTGCAAACCGACTGGACGTTTTGACAACAAGGATGGATAAAGGAAAGGAACAAGTCAGTGAAATAGAAGATAAAATTATGGAAAATAATGAAACTGAAAAGAAGAGGGAAAAATAATGGATCACAAATGTAGACTTGGGGAACTCAGTGACTCCACAAAGCATAATAACATTTGAATCATTGGAGTCCCAGAAGAAGAAAGGGGAAAAGGGACAGATGGTTTATTTGTGCAAATTATAGCTGAAAACTTCCCTAAACTGGGGAAGGAAGCAGACATCAAAATCCAAGACACATAAAGACCTCCCATCAAAATCAATAAAAAGCCAGCCAACACCAACACATATCATAGACAAGTACACAAAATACACAGACAAGGAAAAAATCCTGAGAGCTGTAAGGAGAAAAATCTCTTAACCTAAGGCAAATCAGGTTCACAACAAATCTCTCCACAGAAAATTGGCAGAGTAGAAAAAAAGTGGCATGATATATTCAGTGTGCTGAATTGGAAAAAAAAATATGCAGCCAAAAATACTTTATCCAGAAAGGCTGTCATTCAAAATACAAGGAGAGATAAAGAGTTTCCCACACAAACAAAAAGTAAAAGAGTTCATAGCTACTAAACCAGCCATCCAAGAAATATTAAACAGGACTCTGTGAGTGGAAAAGATAGACCAAAAGCAACAAAGACTAGAAAGGAACAGAGAACATCAACAGAAACACCAATTTTACTAACATAATTGAACTAAATTCATATTTATCTATAATCACTCTGAATATAAATGGACTAAATTCTCCAATCAAAAGACATATCAGAATGGAAAAACAACCAACCAACCAAACAAACAAGACCTATCTATATGGTGACCACAAGAGACTCATTTTAGACCTAAGACACCTGCAGATTGAAAGGGAGGGGATGAAGAACCATCTACCATCTATCACTCTAATGGATATCAAAGGAAAGCTGGCGTAGCCATACTTATATCAGACAAGCTAGACTTTAAACAAAAGACTGTAGCAATAGATGAAGAAAGGCACTATATCATAATTAAGGAGTCTATCAATCAAGAAGATCTAACAATTGCAAATATTTATGTCCCCAACTTGGGGAGCATTCAAATATATAAATCAATTAATAACAAACATAAAGAAACTCATTGATAATAATACAATGAGAGTAGGGAACTTTAACACCCCATTTACAGCAATGGACAGATCATCTAAGCAGAAAATCAACAAGGGAACAATGAGATTGAATGACACTGAACTAGATAGACATAACAGATAAATTCAGAATATTTCATCCTTAAACAGCAGAATACACATTCTTTTGAAGTGCACATGGAACATTCTCCAAAATAGATCACATACTGGGTCATAAATCAAGCCTCAGCAAGTACAAATCGACTGAGATCATACCATGCATATTTTCAGACCATAGTGTTATGAAACTTGAAATCAACTACAAGAAAAAATTTGTAAAGATCACAAATACATGGAGGTTAAAAAACATTCTAAGAGGGTGCCTGGGTGGCTCAGTCGGTTAAGCGACTGCCTTCGGCTCAGGTCATGATCCTGGAGTCCCGGGATCGAGTCCCACATCGGGCTCCCTGCTCGGCGGGGAGTCTGCTTCTCCCTCTGACCCTCTTCCCTCTCGTGCTATCTCTCATTCTCTCTCTCTCAAATAAATAAATAAAAAATCTTTAAAAAAAAAAAGAACATTCTAAGAGGGAAGTATATAGCAGTACATGTCTATCTCAAAAGGCAAGACAAATATCAGATACACAATCTAACCTTACACCTAAAGGAGCAAGAAAAGGAACAGAAAATAAAGCCTAAAGCCAACAGAAGATGGGAAATAATAAGGATTAGAACAGAAAGAAACGTTACAGAAACAAAAAACAGTAGAATAGATCAATGAAACCAGGAACTACTTCCTTGAAGAAAATGATAAAATTGATAAACCTCTAGCCAGACTTATCAAAAAGAAAAGAGAAAGGACACAAATAAATAAAATCATGAATGAGAGAGGAGAGATCACAACCAACACCACAGAAAAAACTATCATAAGAGAATATTATGAAAAATCACATTTCAACAAACTGAGCAATCTGGAAGAAATGAAAAATTCCTAGAAACATAGAAACTACCAAAACTGAAACAGGAAGAAATAGAAAATTTGAACAGACACATAACCAGCAAAGAAATTGAATCAGTAATCAGGTTTGATTCCAAAACCAGACAAAGACTCTACTAAAAACAAGAATTACAGGCCAATATCCCGGATGCAAAAAATGTATGCAAAAATTGATGCAAAAATTTGCAACAAGATACTAGCATATGGATCCAAAAGTACATTAAAAGAATTATTCACCACGATCAAGTGGGATTTATTCCTTGAGCTACAGGGTGGTTCAATAGTCACAAATCAATTAATGTGATATACCACATTAATAAAAGAAAGGGTACAAACTATAGTATCCCCTCAATAGATGCAGAAAAAGCATTTCGCAAAATACGACATCCATTTTTGATAAAAACCCTCAACAAAGTAAGGATAGAGGGAATATACTGCAACATCATAAAGGCTATATACAAAAGACCCACAACTAATATCAACCTGAATGGGGAAAAACTGAAAGCTTTTCCTCTATGATCAGGAACAAGACAGGTATGTCCACCCTCACCATTATTATTTAACATAGTACTAGAAAACCTAGCCTCACCAATCAGACAAAAAAAAGAAATAAGAGGCATCCAAAATGGCAAAGAAGAAGTCAAACTTTCACTGTTTGTAGATGACATGATATTCTATGTAGAAAACCTGAAAAACACCAAAAAATTGCTAGAATTAATACATGAATTGAACAAAGTCACAGGATATAAAATCAACATACAGAAATCTGTTGCATTTCTATACACCAATAATGAAACAGCAGAAAGAAAAATCAAGGAATTGATGCCATTTACCATTGCACCAAAACCCGTAAAATACTTAGGAATAAACCTAACCAAAGAAGTAAAAGATCTGCACTCTGAAGCCTACAAAACACTTATGAATGAAATTGAATAGGACACAAAGAAATAGAAAAACATTCCATGCTTATGGATTGAAAGAACAAACATTTTAAAAATGCCTGTATTACCAAAGGCAATCTACACATTTAATGCAATCCTTATCAAAATACCAACAGCATTTTTTCACAGAGCTAGAATTTCCCTAAAATTTGTATGGAACCACAAAAGACTCTGAATAGCCAAAGCAATCCCGAAACAAAACAAAGCTGGAGAAACCACGATTCCAGACTTCAAGCTATCTTACAAAGCTGTAGTCATCAAAACAATATGGTAGTGACACACAAACAGACACATAGATCAATGGAATAGAATAGAAACCCCAGAAAATGACCCAGAATAATATGGTCAATTAATCTCTGAGAAAGCAGGAAAGAATATCCAATGGCAAAAAGACAGTCTTTTCAACAAATGGTGTTGGGAAAACTGGACAGCAACATGCAGAAAAATGAACCTGGACCACTTCCTTACACTATACACAAAAATAAATCCAAATGGATGAAAGACCTAAATCTGAGACAAGAAACTATCAAAATCCTAAAAGAGAACACAGGCAGCAACCTCTTTGACCTCAGCCATAGCAACTTCTTAGTAGACATGTCTCTGGAGGCAACACTGAGATACCACCTTACACCAGTTAGAATGGCAAAAAATTGACATGGCAAGAAACAACAAATGTTGGAGAGGTTGTGGAGAAAGGGGAACTCTCTTACACTGTGGTGGGAATGCAAGTTGGTACAGCCACTTTGGAAAACAGTGTGGAAGTTCCTCAAAAAATTAAAAATAGAGCTACCCTATGACCCAGCAATTGCACTACTGGGTATTTACCTCAAAGAGACAGATGTAGTGAAAAGAAGGGCCACATGCACCCCAACGTTCATAGCAGCAATGTCCACAATAGCCAAACTGTGGAAAGAGCCGAGATGCCTTTCAACAGATGAATGGATAAAGAAGATGTGGTCCATATATACAATGGAATATTAGCCATCAGAAAGAATGAATACCCAACTTTTACATCAACATGGATGGGACTGGAGGAGATTATGCTAAGTGAAATAAGTCAAGCAGAGAAAGTCGATTATCATATGGTTTCACTTATTTGTGGAACATAAGGAATAGCATGGAGGACATTAGGAGAAGGAAGGGAAAAATGAAGGGGCGGAAATCAGAGCAGGAGATGAACCATGAGAGACTATGGACTCTGAGAAACAAACTGAAGGTTTTAGAGGGGAGGGGGTTGGGGCGATAGGTTAGCCTGGTGATGGTTATTAAGGAGGGCACGTACTGCATGGAGCACTGGGTGTCATATGAAAACAGTGAATCATGGATCACCACATTAAAAACTACTGATGTATTGTATGGTGACTAACATAACATAATAAAATAAAATTTAAAAAAAAGATAAAACGCTTCTGCACAGCAAAAGAAACAATCCACAGAACTAAAATATAGCCTATGGAATAAGAGAAGATATTTGACAATGACGTATCAGATAAAGAGTTACTATCCAAAATCATAAATAACATATTTCACTCAACACCTGAAAAACAAATAGTCCAGTTAAGAAATGGACAGAAGATATTAATAGACGTTTTTCCAAAGAAGACATCCATATACCTAACACACATGAAAAGATGCTCAACATCACTCATCATGAAGGAAATACAAATTAAAACCACGTTGAGATACCGCCTCACACCTGTCAGAACAGCTTAAAAAATAACGCACGAGAAACAGCAGATGTTAGCAAGGATGAGGAAAAAGGGGAAACCTGTTACACTGGTGATGGGAATGCAAATGGTGAAGACACTCTGGAAAGTAGTATGGAGCTTCTTGTATGAGTTAAAAATATAAGTACCTTATGATCCAGCAATTGCAGTACTAGGTATCTACTCAAAAGATACTAAAATACAGATTTAAAAGGGTATATACATCCCAATGTTCATAGCAGCATTATCAACTACAGCCAAACCATGGAAAGAGCCCAAGTGTCCACTGACTGATGAATGGATAAAGAATATATATATATATATATATATATATATATATATATATTACAGAACTATCAAGACATCAAAAGAATGAAATATTGCCATTTTCAATGATGTGGATGGGGCAATAGTGTATTGTGCTAAATGAAATGTCAGTCATAGAAAGACAAATAATCTATGATTTCACTCATATCTGGAATTTAAGAAAGAAAACGGATGAACATATAGGAAGGCCAAAATAAGAGAGAGGGAAGCAAACCATAAGAGAGTCTTAACTATCAAGAACAAACTGAGGATTGATGGAGGGAGTTTCGAGGGGGCTTGGCTAAATGGGTAATGGGTATTAAGGAGGGTACTTTTTGTGCTGAGCACTGAGTGTTAGATGGATGTGATGAATCATTAAATTCTACACCTGAAACCAAACCAATTTTACCATATACGTTAACTAACTTTAATTTAAATAAAAAATGAAAAGAAAAAAATAAATGACAACTACATAAAACAGTAATGTTGATGTGATTATTATATATAAAGATGTGATTTATTACAATAATAGCATAAAGGATGGGAAATGGAGTTATATAGAAACAAAGTTTTTATATATTATTGAAATTAAAGTGGTATGAATCCAAACTAGATTGTAGCAAATTAAGGATTAATGATATTCCCCAGGCAACTATCTAGAAAATAACTAAAAATATATATTGGTACAAACAACATGGGAATTACATGGTACACTAGATAATATCTATTTAATGCCAAAGTCAGCAATAATAAAGCAATAGAGGAATAAGAAAAATATATATATAAAACAAACTCTTAACCATAGAGAACTAACTGATGGTTACCAGAAGGGAGGTGGGTGGGGGCATGGATTAAATAGGTGTTGGGGATTAATGAGTGCACTTGTCATGAGCACCAGGTGTTTTATGGAAGTGTCGAATCACTATTTTGTATACCTGAACCTAATATTATACTGTATGTTCACTGACTGGAATTTAAATTAAAATTTTTAAAAATAAAATAAAAAAGAAGATATATATAAAAGAAATAACAAAATGGCAGACATAAATCTATTTTGTCAGCAATTACATTAAATATGAATAGATTAAATGATCAAATTTAAAGGCAGAGATTAACAAAGTGAATAAGAAAACATAATTATGTGGAATCTAAAAACCAACACAAATGAACAAATAAACAAAAAACAGAAGCAGACGTATACATACAGAGAACAAACTGATGGTTGCCAAAGGGAAGGGGAGTTGGGGGAAGGGCAAAATGGGTGAAAGGCAGTGGGAGATATAGGCTTCCAATTATGGAATGAATGTCATGGGAATAAAAGATACAATATAGGGAATATAGTCAATGATATTTCAGTGGCATTGTATGTTGGCAGATGATAGGTACACTTGAGGTGAGCATAGCATAACATACAGAGATGTTAGATCATATCGCTGTACACCTGAAGCTAATGTAATATTATGTGTCAATGGTAACCAAATTAAAAAACAAAGTTTAAAAAGACAACTTGAATAAAAAAGAAAACAATCTAACTGCATGCTATGTATATTTAGGATTCAAACACATAAATAGTTTGAAAGTAAAAGAATGGAAAAATATATACCATGCAAACAGTAACTAAAATAAAGCTGGAGTAGCTATATGACTATCAAACAAAATAGACTTAATGAAAAAATTATTAGAGATAAAGAAGGACATTTTATAATTTAAAGAATAAATCCATCAAGAAGATGTTACAATTATAAACATATGCTTCTAATAAAAGAGCACCAAAATACATGAAGCAAAACTGACAGAATTTTAGGGAGAAATCAATAATTCAACAATAATAGTTTGAGGCTTCAGTACTCTAGTTTCAATTATGGGTAGAACAACCAGACCAAAAATCAACAAGGAAATCGAAGACTTGAGCAATACTGTTAACTAAATGGACCTAAACAACATATACAGTACACCCCACAGAACAGCATAATAAACACGCTTCTCAAGTGCATATGGAACGTTATCCAGAATAGACCATATGTTGGGCCACAAAATAAGGCTGAATAAATCTGAAACAATTAAAATAATGCAGAGTATTTTCTCCAACCACAGTGAAACAAAATTAAAAATAATTAACAGATAAAAATTAGAGAAATTCACAAATATGTGGAAATTAAATGACACATTACCAGTTAACCAGTGGGTAAAATAAAAAAAAAAGTCATTAGAAAATTATTAAACACTTTGAGATGATCAAAAATGAAAACAGCATATTGAAACTTATTGGAAGCAGTGAAAGCATTACTCAAAGGAAAAAAAATAGCTGTAAATACCTACATCAAAAAATAAGGAAGCACTCAAGTCAATAATCTAATCTTCCAACTTAGAAAGAAAACTAGAAAGAGAAAAGCAAACTAAACAGAAAACAAGCAGAAGGAAGAAAATAAAGATTTAGCAGAGATAAATGAAATAGTAAATAGAAACTAATAGAGAAAATCAACAAAACCAAAATTTAGTTATTAGAAATTATCAACATAATTAGCAAGCCTTTGGCTAGACCAACCTATAAAAAAAGAAAGAAAACTCAAATTGCTAAAATCTTTAATAAAAGAAGGGACATTACTATTAACTTTGTAGAAGTAAAAAATAATTATAAGGGAATACAACAGTAAGAAAATGAAATAGTGGATATAGGAGACACATTCCTAGAAATTTACAAATTACTGAAACACTAAAGAAGAGATAGAAAACCTGAATGGGCTGAACATTAACAAGTAAAAAGATTGGATCTCTAATCAAATACCTTCCCTCAAAGTAAAAGCTAGGCCCAGGTGGCTTCACTGGTGAATTCTACCAAAGATTTCAAAAAAATTAATGCCTATTCTTCACCAATTATTTCAAAGAATGGGTGAGGTAACACTTCCCAAATTCATATTTTTTAAGATTTTATTTATTTATTTGATAGAGAGAGACAACGAGAGAGGGAACACAAGCAGGGAGAGTGAGAGAGGGAGAAGCAGGCCTCCCGCTGAGCAGGGAGCCCGATGCGGTGCTCGATCCCAGGACCCTGGGATCATGACCTGAGCCAAAGGCAGACGCTTAACGACTGAGCCACCCAGGCGCCCCTCCCAAATTCATATTTGAGACCAGTATTACCCTGATACAAAAGCAGAAAAAGACATGAAAAGAAAAGAAAACTAAGAACAAATATTCCTTATGAATATAGATGTAAAACTACTTAATAAAATACAAGCATATCAAATCCAGCAGCATATTAAAAGGAGTATGCACTATGACCATTAGAGCTAATCCCAGGAAGGCAAGATTGGTTCAACATATGAAAACAAGTCAATGCAATACACTCTATTAATAGAATAAAGGACACACAATCATCTTAATAGACACAGAAAATGCACTTGACATAATCTGATGCTCTTTAATTATAAAAAAAAATCAACAAACTAGGAATAGAAGCAACTTTTGCAATATAAGAATATTTACAAAAAACACTCAGCTAGAACTCAGGGGGATGGAGGCAAGATGGTGGAAGAGTAGGGGACCTCATTTCATCTGGTCCCTTGAATTTAGCTGGATAACTATCAAATAATTCTGAACACCCATTAATTCAACCTGAGATGTAAGAAAATATATCTGGAACTCTACAAATAGAAAAGCAACTGCTTTTTGCAAGGTAAGAGGTGTGGAGACGTGAATCTGAGGGGAGATATCAGAAGATAAAAGGAGAGGGGAGGGAGCATCCATAAGCCAGCTACCAGAAAGTGATATAGCCCTGGAGGACAAAATTGGAACCCTTAATAATCTAATCTAATAACAGACATCCCTGTCTGAAAGGGGCTCAGACAATGAAAAGGGCAGAATTCTAGATGGGTCAGTGTGGTCTCAGGATCTCAGGAGTCACAGAACTAATGGGGGTGCCTGAGCCAGTAGAGTGCCCAAGCAGTGGATCAGGGAAACTAGTTATGGTCAGTCAGCTCAGGAGGGGACTCTCAGCTTGGGTCACCATAAGCTATAAGCTAGGCTAGTCGAGGGACCACTCTCAGCATGAGCACCCTGAAAAGGACTGGAATGTATGGACCGTTTGCCCATGGATGGAATGCATGGACCCTCCCCGGCCCCTCCATGACTGGAAAACAGCTCTCAGGGTGGTAGCTCTACAAATAGAAGGACAGTAGGGTGACACTCAGACATCCCCTGGGAGTGGCAGAGCCCTCGACCGCTTATCAGCTCCAGGGCACATAAAGGGCATTAAAGCAGGTCCCTTGGAATAACCTCAGGAGGATTGCTTTGGACATGCACCACAGGAGTCTGTGGAGTCTGGCACACACAAAAGTGAAGACTGTTTGTCCCAGAGGATATACTAAAGGGGGGAGGTGCTAATCTTCTGGCTCTGGGGCTGGGGATTGGGGCACAGCCATTTTTATTCTGGTCCAATAAAGAGGCATGGAAAGCCTTCAGGGAGCAAAAGCCACACAGAGGACCAGCTTACATTGAGCCCAGCCTCCTGGCAAGGGGCGGTGCAACTCCACCCAGGCAAAGACACCTGAGAAGCAGTACAGCAGACCTCTCCCCCAGAAGACAAACTGGAAGAACAATGTGTATTTTGCTTGGTCATGGTTGATATTTTTGATCTGCTCACTTGCTCACCCATCCTTCTCTGGGTAGAATGAATAGAAGGAGGAATTCACAACAAAAGAAAGAACCAGAGGTGATGTTTTCTGCCAGAGATCTAATAGGGATATAAGTAAGATGTCAGATATGGAATTCAGGATAGCAACTATAAAGTTAATAGCTGGGTTTGAAACAAGCACAAAAGACTGTAGAGAATCTCTGAGTGCAGAAATGAGATCTAATCAGGCCAAATGTAAAAATTTAATAACTGAGATGAGGTCTAAATAGGATGCTCTAACACCTAGGGTGAATGAGGCAGAAGAGAGAGTAAGTGATCTAGAAGACAGGCTGATGGAAAGGAAGGAAGTTGAAGAAAAGAGAGAAAGAGCAAACAGCCTAACAGCCCATGAAGAAAGGCTTCAGGATATTAATGATGCCCTGAAATGAACCAATGTCAGAATTATTGGGGTGCCTGAAGGTGAAGAGAGAGAGGGGGCCAGAAGGTATATTTGAGCAAATCATAGCTGAGAACTTCCCTAATCTGGGAAAGGAAACAAGTATTCATGTCCAAGAGACAGAGAGGACCCTTCCCAAAATCAGTAAAAATAGATCAACACCTTGACATACAATAGTGAAGCTTGCAAATTTTAGGGAAAAAGTGAATCCTGAGAGCAACCTGGGACAAGGGGCTCCTTACCTACAGAGGAACATCAGACTACATCAGACCTATCTACCGAAACCCAGCAGGCCAGAAAACGTTGGCATGCTATATTAAGGGTACTAAATGGAAGAACATGCAGCCAAGAATACTTTATTCAGGGGTGCCTGGGTGGCTCAGTCATTAAGCATCTGCCTTCGGCTCAAGTCATCATCCTGGGATCAGGCCCTGCATCAAGCCTGCTTCTCCCTCTCCCACTCCCCCTGCTTGTGTCCCCTATCTCACTGTGTCTCTCTCTGTCAAATAAATAAATAAAATCTTTAAAAAAAGAGAGTACTTTATCCAGCAAGGCTGTCATTCAGAATGGAAGGAGAGATAAAGAGACAAACAGAAACAAAAAAGAATTTGTTAACACTAAACCAGCCCTGCAAGAAATATTAAGGGGGATTCTGTAAGTGAAGCAAAACTCCAAGAGTAACATAGACCAGAAAGAAACAGAGACAATCTACAGAAATGGGGACTTTACAGGCAATACAATGGCATTAAATTCATACCTATCAATAGTTACTCTGAATGTAAATGGGCTAAATGCTGCAATCAGACAGGGTATCAGATTGGATAAAAAAGCAAGACCCAACCATATGCTGTCTACAAGAGACTCATTTTAAACCTAGAGAAACCTCCAGACTGAAAGTGAAGGGGTGGAGAACAATTTACCATGCTAATGGACCTCAAAAGAAAGCTGGGGGTATCAATCTTCATATCAGACAAATTAGATTTTAAACCAAATACTGTAGTAAGAGATGAAGATAGACACTATATCATACTTAAAGGGTCTATCTAACAAGAACACCTAACAATCGTAAACATGGGAGCTCCCAACATGGGAGCACTATTTATATAAACCAATTAATAACCGAAGTAAAGAAAGACATTGATAGCAATACATTAATAGGGGATTTCAACACCCCACTCACAGCAATGGACAGATCATCTAAACAGAAGATCAACAAAAAACAAGGGCTTTGAATGACAAACTGGACCAGATGGACTTCACAGATATATACAGAACACTCCATCCTAAAACAACAGAATACTCATTCTTCTTGAGTGCACGTGGAACTTTCTCCAGAATACATCTCATACTGGGTCACAAATCAGGTCTCAACCGATACCAAAAGACTGGGATTTTTCCCCACATATTTTCAGACCACAATGCTGTGAAACTTGAACTCAATCACAAGAGGAAATTTGGAAGGAACTCAAACACTTGTAGGTTAAAGAGTATCCTGCTAAAGATGGGTCAACCAGGAAATTAAAGAAGAATTTAAAAAATTCAAGGAAAGTAATGACAATGGAAACATATCTGTTCAAAACCTTTGGGATACAGCAAAGGCAAGAGGGAAGTAAATTGCAATATAAGCTTCTCTCAAAAAAATTAGAAAAATCTCAAATTCACAAGCCAAACCTACACCTAAAAGAGCTGGAAAAAGAACAACAAATAAAGCCTAAACCAAAAAAGGGAAGAGAAATCATAAAGATTAGAGCAGAAATCAATGAAATAGAAACCAGATCAGTAGAACAGATCTACTAGAAAGCTGGCTCTTTGAAATAATTAATCAGATCGACAAACTCTAGCCCGACTTATACAAAAGAAAAGAGAAAGGACCCAAATTAATAAAATCATGAATGAAAGGGGATTGATCATGACCAACACCAAGGAAATACAATTTTTAAGAACAACCTATTAGCACCTATATGCCAACAAATTAGGCAATCTGGAAAAAAAAAATAGATGCATTCCTGAAAACTTATAAACTACCTGAACTGAAGCAGGAAGAAATAGAAAATCTTAACAGACCCATAACCAGCAAGGAAATTGAAGCAGTAATCAAAACCTCCCAAAAAACAAGAGTCCTTGGCCAGATGGCTTCCCAGAGGAATTCTACCAAACATTTAAAGAAGAAATAATATCTATTCTACTGAAGCTGTTTCAAAAAATAGAAATGGAAGGAAAACTTCCAAACTCATCCTATGAGGCCAGCATTACCTTGATCCAAAAATCAGACAAAGACCCCATCAAAAAGGAGAATTACAGACTAATATCCCTGATGAACATGGATGCCAAAATACTCACCAAGATACTAGCCAATAGGATCCAACAGTACATGAGAAGGATTATTCACTACAACCAAGTGGGATTTATTCCTGGGATGCAAGTGTGGTTCAACATTCACAAATCAATCAACGTGATACATCACATTAATAAAAGAAAGGACAAGAACCATATGATCCTCTCAATTGATGCAGAAAAAGCATTTGACAAAATACAGCATCTTTTCTTGATTAAAACTCTTCAAAGTGTAGAGATAGAGGGAACATATCTCAATATCATAAAAGCCATCTATGGAAACCCCAAGCGAATATCATTCTCAATGTAAAAACTGAGAAATTTCCCTTAAGGTCAGAATTATGACAGAAATGCCCATTCTCACCACTGTTGTTCAGTATAATACTAGAAGTCCTAGACTCACATTTCAGAGAACAAAAAGAAATAAATGGCATTCAAATTGGCAAAGAAGAAATCAAACTCTGTCTTTGCAGATGACATGATAGTTTATGTGAAAAACCCAAAAAGCTCCACCCCCAAATTGCTACAACTCATACAGCAATTCAACAAGGTGGCAGGATACAATATCAATGCACAGAAATCAGTTGCATTTCTATACACTAACAATGTGACTGAAGATACAGATTTAGGGAATCGATTCCATTTACAATTGTACCCAAAACCATAAGATACCTAGGAATAAACCTAATGAAAGTGGTAAATGATCTGTACTCTAAATACTACAGAACACTTATGAAAGAAATTGAGGAAGACACAAAGAGATGGAAAAACAGCCCATGCTCCTGGATTGGAAGAATAAATATTGTTAAAATGTTTGTGTTGCCCAGAGGAATCTACACATTCAACGCAATCCTTATCAAAATACCATGGGCATTTTTTTTCACAGAGCTGGAACAAACAATCCTAAAATTTGTATGGAACCAGAAAAGACCCTGAATCACCAGGGGAATGTTGAAAAGAAAACCAAAGCTGGGGGCATCACAATGCCTGACTTCAACCTCTATTACAAAGCTGTGATCATTAAGACAGCATGGTACCAACACAAAAACAGACCCATGGATCAATGCAACAGAACAGAGACCCCAGAAAAGGACCCTCAACTCTATGGTCAACTAATAATCGACAAAGCAGAAAAGAATATCCAATGGAAAAAAGAGAGTCATTTCAATAAATGGTGCTAGGAATATTGGACCACTACCTGAAGAAGAATGAAGCTGGACCTACACCATACACTCAAAATGGGCGAAAGACCTACATGTGGGACAGGAATTCATCAAAATCCTAGGGGAGAACACAAGCAGTAACCTCTTTGACCTTGGCTGCAGCAACCTCTTGTAAGACACATCTCTAAATCAAGGGAAACAAAAGCAAAAATGAACTTCTGGGACTTCATCAAGTTAAAAAGCCTCTGCACAACAGAGGAAACAGTCAACAAAACTAAGAGGCAACCCATGGAATGGGAGAAGATATTTTCAAATAACATATCAGATAAAGGGCTGATATCCAAGATCTATAAAAACTTCTCAAACTCAACACCCAAAAAACAAATAATCCAGTCAAGAAATGGGCAGAAGACATGAAAAAACAGTTCTCCAAAGAAGACATATAAATGGCCAACAGACACATGAAAAACTGCTCCACATCACTAGCCATCAAGGAAATACAAATCAAAACCACAATGAGATAACACTTTACACCAGTTAGAATGGCTAAAATTAACACGACAGGGAACAACAAATGTTGGTGAAGATGTGTAGAAAGGGGAACCCTCTTACAATGTTGGTGGGAATGCAAGTTGGTACAGCCACTCTGGAAAACAGTATGGAGGTTCCTCATGACGTTAAAAATAGAGCTACCCTAGGATCCAGCAATTGCACTAAGTATTTTCCCCCAAAATACAGATGTAGTGAAAAGAAAGGGCACATGCACCCTAATGTTCATAGCAGCAATGTCCCCAATAGCCAAACTGTGGAAGAAACTGAGATGCCCTTCAACAGATGAATGGATAAAGAAGATGTAGTTCATACCCACAATGACATATTACTCAGCCATGAGAAAGGATGAATATCTACCATTTACATTGACATGGCTGGAACTGGAGGGGATTATGCCAAGTGAAATAAGTCAGGCAGAGAAAGACACTTATCATATGGTTTCACTCATATGTGGAATATAAGAAATAGTGCAGAGGATCATAGCGGAAGGGAGGTAAAACTGAATGGGAAGAAATCAGAAGGGGTGACAAACCATGAGAGACTCTTGACTCTGGGAAACAAATTGAGGATTCTGGAAGGGGAGGTGGGTGGGGCAATGGGGTAACTGGGCGTTGGGCCTTAAGGAGGGCAAATGATGTGATGAGCACTGGATGTTATATGCAACTGATGAATCCTTGAACACTACATCTCAAAATAATGATGTACTCTATGTTGGCTAATTGAATTTAAATTAAAAATCACACAACGAATAGTATACTTAATGGTAAAAGACTGAATGCTTTTCGTGTAAGATCCAAAACAAGACAATTATGTCCACTATCACCATCCTTATTTACAATTGTACTGTAGGTACTTGCCAGGGAAATTATATGAGAAATAACAAACATCCATATTGAAGAAGAAGAATACAAATATTTATATTTTCAGATTACATAATCATATATAGAAAATCCTAAAGAATTCATAAAACGATGATTAGAGCTAATAAATAAGTTTAGCAAGGTTGAAGGATTTAGGAACAATATACAAATATTAGTTGTACTTCTGTACACAAGAAACAAACTGTCCAAAAATTATGTTAAGAAAACAATTCTATTATACTAGCATCAAAAATAATAAATTACTAAGAAACAAATTTAATATACTGAAAACTACAAGACACTGTTGAGTGAAGATTCAGATAACTGGAAAAACATCTCATGTTCATGGATGAAAAGATTTAATATTGTTAAGGTGGTAACACTGTCCAAATCTGCAGAATCAATTCAATCATATGAAAATCTCAATTACCTATTTGCAGAAAGGAAAAGCTGATCCTGAATGGATCAGTATAGACCCATATGTAATTGCCACAAATCCTAAATAGCCAAAACAATCTTGAAAAAGAAAAACAAAATTTGAAGACTCAACAATTTCAAAATTTACTACAAAGCTATGGAAATCAAGCAATGTGGTACTGGTATAAATATAGATACATAGATCATGTAAAGCAATTGAGAGTCCAGAAATAAATCTGTATATCTCTGGTCATTGATATTTGAAAAGGCTCCCATTCAGTGGGAAAGCATAGTTCCTTCAAATAATAATGCTGGGACAACCAGACAATAAAATAATGGAAATGGGCCCCTATCTCATGCTATATACAAAAAATTAATTCAAAATGAATCAAATACCTAAACATATGAGCTAAAACTATAAAACTCTTTAAAGAAAGCATAGGAGTATATATGTATGACCTGGAGTTTGGTAATGGATTCTTAGATATGACACCAAAAGCACAAGCATAAAAAGAAAAAAAAATAGATCAGTTGGACGTCATCAAAATTAAAAACTTTTGTGCATCCAAGGACACTATCAAGAAAGTGAAAGGCAACCTACTGAATGGGATAAAATATTTGCAAACAATATATATGAAAAGAATCTAGCATTCAGAATATATAACAAACTCTTACAACTCAACATTTACAAAGGTAAACAATCAAATTTTAAAATGAGCAAACTTCCAATTATAAAATAAGAATGGGTATACAATGTACAACATGGGAGATATAGTTAATAACATGCAATAATATGCAACAACTTTGTATGGTAACAGATGATAGCTAGACTTATCATGGCGATCACTTCATAATGTTTATAGATGTTGAATTACCATGTTGTACACCCAAAACTAATATTGTATGTCAACTACACTTCAATAAAAAATAATGTGCAAAATATTTGAATAATACTTCTTCTCTGAAGAAGGCATACAAATGGCCACTAAGCACATGATAAGATACTCAACATCATTAGTCATTAGGGACATGCAAACTGCAACCACAATGTGATACTACTTCACACCCACTTAGTTTACTATAATTTAATAAATAAAATAGAAAGTAAATTGATGAGAGTGGGGAGAAATTGCAACCCTTACACATTGCTGATAAGAATGTAAAATAATGCAGCCACTTTGGAGAAGAGTTTGGCAGTTACTCAAATAGTTAAACATAGAGTGACTGTATGACCCAGCAATTCCATTCTTAGTCATGTACCTAAGAGAATTGGAAAAAAAATTCACATGAAAAAATTTACATGATTGTTAACAGCAGCATTATTCATAATAGCTAAAAAGTAGATATAATTCAAATTCCCATCAACTGATGAATGAATGATAACATGTGTTATATCCATGCAATGGAATATTATTTGGCAATAAAAAGAATGAAATGCTGATGCATGCTACAGCATGGATGAACTTTAAAAACATTATGCTAAATAAAACAACCACATACAAGAAGTCACATATTGTATGGTTCAATTAATTTCAAACACCCACAATAGATAAATCCAGAGACAGAAAGTAGATTAGTGATTCCTAGAGGCTGCAGGAATGGGGGATGAGAATGACTGCTTAATAGACATGGGTTTTACTTTTGTTTTTGTTTTTTTATTTTATTATTTTATTTTATTTTATTTTATTTTATTTTATTTTATTTTATTTTATTTTATTTTATGTTATGTTAGTCACCATACAGTACATCATTAGTTTTTGATGTAGTGTTCCATGATTCATTGTTTTCGTATAATACCCAGTGTTCCATGCAGTATGTGCTCTCCTTAATACACATCACTGGGCTAACCCATCCCCCCACCTACCTCCCCTCTAAAAACCTCAGTTTGTTTCTCAGAGTCCATAGTGTCTCATGGTTTGTTTCCCCCTCTGATTTCTCCCCCTTCATTTTCCCTTCCTTCTCCTAATGTCCTCCATGCTATTCCTTATGTTCCACAAATAAGTGAAACCATATGATAATCAACTTTCTCTGCTTGACTTATTTCACTTAGCATAATCTCCTCCAGTCCCGTCCATGTTGATATAAAAGTTGGGTATTCATCCTTTTGATGGCTGAGTAATATTGTGTATATGGACCACATCTTCTTTATCCATTCATCTGTTGAAGGGCATCTTGGCTCTTTCCACAGTTGGCTATTGCAGACATTGCTGTTATGAACATTGGGGTGTATATGGCCCTTCTTTTCACTACATCTGTGTCTTTGGGTAAATACCCAGGTAAATACCAGAAGAATTTTGCAATTGCTGGGTCATAGGGTAGCTCTATTTTTAATTTTTTGAGGCATCTCCACACTGTTTTCCAAAGTGGCTGTACCAACTTGCATTCCTACCAACAGTGTAAGAGGGTTCCCCTTTCTCCACAACCGCTCCAACATTTGTTGTTTCTTGCCTTGTCAATTTTTGCCATTCTAACTGGGATAAGGTGGTATCTCAATGTGGTTTTGATTTGAATTTCCCTGATGGCTAATGATGATGAACATTTTTCATGTGTCTGTTAGCCATTTGTATGTCTTCTTTGGAGAAGTGTCTGTTCATGTCTTCTGCCCATTTTTTGACTTGATTATTTGTGGTTAGAATGCTCTGGAATTAGATAATGGTGATGGTTGCACAACCAACCTAACCACTGAATTATATATATTAAAATGTTGAATTTTATATTATTGAAAGTATATCTCATTTAAAAAAAGATGTCAATGAAAAGTTTATATAATTTCTTTAGGCTAAGAAAGAGGAAGAACATTGCAGGCAGGGAGAACAGCATTTTATGTTACAGATGTGGAGATATAAAGATAGATAGGTAGGTTGAGGACACACTAAGGGAGTTTAGGCATTGTTTTTTGGTAGAAAAATCCATGGGGAGTAACAGAAGTTTTCTGAAGAAGAAATAAAAATTGCCCAATCTAAGTTTTGGGAAAATAATTCTGACAAGTGTGGTGAGGTTTTTGAAGGGGAGGGAGTGACATATTTTGTCCATTCACTTACAAATATTCATTGAGTGCATCCTATGTGCCAAGTACTTTTCAAGACCACCAAGAACCAGTGATGGATTTTATAACTTGTGACATAAAATAGATACTTAATAAATGTTCAATAAGTTGATGGTTTGGTGAGGATGGATGGACACAGAGAAGTCATTTAAAAAGCTATTGAAATTGTTCAGCAAAAAAGATAATGGAACTTTGAGGGTATGGGAAAATAAAGACAGAGCTTAATAAGAGCTTGATTTAGTAGTTGAATTCACAGCACTTGGTGATATTGATGATTATGTGAGAGGTAAAGTGGGGGGGGGAGTCTTAGATATTGCCAAATCTTCAAACTAAGTCTTTGACACTTATGATCAAGAGATAAATTAGGGAAAAGCCAGCAAAGAGGCCTGAGAAGGATCAGTCAGATAGGTCTTAGGAAAACCAAGAGAGAATGCTGGTGTTGATAGTGTAAATTGAAAGAGCTTTGAGGAGGAAGGGATGTCAACTGTTACCTTGATGTTAAGGAAGATGGGTGTGAATGAAGGGGTCTTGGGCTTTGGTAATTTGGAGGTCAGTGATGACTCCAGTTTATAAAGTTATGTTATAGTGAATCAAGAGGGACATCTGGTGGACACTCTTTTTCAGAAGGTTGGTAGTGGTCATAGGAGAGAGATGGAGTGGCAGATGTTATTTACAGATATGTATATTAGATTTAAACACATACATATTATAATACATGCATACATACATATTAGGCTTAGCCATAGAATAATAGGTGGGTCAGGGAATTAGATTAGCTGAAGTTAAAAGCAAAGGTGGAGGGTTTGCTGTGGAGAGAAGAAAGGCACATCTTACTCTGAGGCAAGAAGGAATAGGTACAGAAATGTCAAGGCAGAGAGGGTAGTTGATAGACTTCACAACTGAAGGGGCTCTGGATGTTCTCAAAGAAGGAGGAGATTGACCTCATGTTCTGAGAGCAGGTGTGGAGGCCTAAAATAAAGTGAAAGTGTTCTGAACAGCTGCTATCAGGAATGGGACAAAAATAAGCAAGTTGGTAAGCAGCATGAAGATAATCAGTTGACATCACAGAGCATGAAACTAAATTGAGACCAAAACATCGCTGCTGTTTGTTTTTGTTTGTTTTATGAAAACTTAGCAGTCCAAGAGTGTGAAAAAGGGCAAAGCATACAGGGCCATCCCAGAACTGAGGAACAGCATAGAGGGTAAGGCAAAAGGATGACAGTTGAGAGCTATGTAGGTCAGAGATGAAACAGGGAACCAGAATCATGGAACCAGGTTGAGATAACAGAAGGAAGAGAAGGCTCAGAGAGCAGGGAAGGGTACAAAGCTGAGAGTAACTTCTCTGAGCCTGTTTCCTTTTTCATCAGTAAGGGGCAATGGTAAGCACTGCCTAACAGCTTTGTTGCCTGTAAACTTAAATTTTGATAAGGAATAGACAGGTTGATTGGTTGTAAGCAAGGTCTTTCCCAGATGGGCTAAGAACCAATTCACAGAAAGGTGAGAATGTTCAACTTACGTCTTTATAAAGTATACATTCTTGAACTTTCTGGCCATGCTATATCCCCTCTGCCTGACCATATTGTCAACTCACAGAGAACTGAACCATATAATTCTCTAAGAGTGAGATTGCCCTTGTTCCCTTAACAACTAGCAGACCAGAACCTACAGCACACATATACTCATTACAGCTCAGCTTTGGGAAACAAATGCTTCCAGGCAAACACAGGAGTCTCAAAACAACATTAACCTCCTAATCCAAATAGTGAGAGCCAGTTTGCTCATTTTCCTTATACAGCACTATATTCTGAGGATAGTAATTTTCAGGTGGCTCTGAGGATAAGTCCCTAAAAGCAGTTAGTTCCCAACATGTTTTGGGCAATGGTGACCTTGTTGGAATAAGTGTCTTCCCTTCCAAGGAAATCTCTTGGAAGGCAACAAGATTCACTTAGGTTTTTTTTTTTTTAAAGATTTTATTTATTTGACAGGGAGAGACACAGCGAGAGAGAAAACACAAGCTCGGAGAGTGAAAGAGGGAGAAGCAGGCTTCCTGCTGAGCAGGGAGCCCGATATGGGGCTCGAACCCAGGACCCTGGGATCATGACCTGAGCTGAAGGCAGATGCTTAACGACTGAGCCACCCAGGCTCCCCAACAAGATTCACTTAGATGTATCACTGTTGGGCTGTTCATTAAAACCCCAGCCTGCAGTCTTCATGTACATAGTTTGTAGTGCTCCCAGGATAATGCTGTAAGAAACAGCCAGACCTTGATTAACCAGAGTCAATCTTCATTGACACCTCAACGAGAACTTGCATTTGACTTTAGGAACAAGATTGGGGGTGGTATTTAAAGAAACTATGTAGATATCTGAGCTTTATTTCATGAAACAAAACCAAACACAAACAATAAAATAACAGTAAAAAATCCTCGCTGAACAAAACAAAACAGACAAAAAGAGCAATGAGATATCACCTTACACCTGTCAGAATGGCTAAAATAAAAAATACAAGATGTAATAAGTGTTGGTGAATATGTGGAGAAAAAGGTACCCTCATAGATTATTGGTGAAAATGTAAACTGGTACAGCCACTGTGGAAAACAGTATGGAGGTTTTTCAAAAAAATTAAAAATAGAAATACTATATGATCCAATAATTCTGCTATTGGGAATTTACTTATAGAAAATGAAAACATGATGGGGATCCCACACTGCCAGTGAGTGACAGCCTCGCTCGCTGGGGACGGGGCACAGACTCGCAGACCAGTAGCGGCGGGGAAAGACTTTAGGGCAGCCCCCAGGGCAGAAACCCAGAGTGGTGGGGTCACACGTGTGAACTGGGAATGGCTGGAGGTTTTAGAATCACAAAGGGCAGAGACGTGCCCGATCTGGAGGCAAGACTGGGAGCACTGTGGAGGGGCGCACAACCCAGGACGCTAGAGTTTATAGCAGCACAGACAGAAACGGAGACAGTGTGGCCTGGAGAGCTCACTGAAGAACAGACTGTGAACTCTCTGCTCTGAGGCAGAGAGTTGGAAACGTTCTCTTCTGCTCTGACTCTCGGAAGAGACGTGGAAAGCCGCCAGAGAACAAAAACCCACAAAACTGATACCCACTAAGCCCATCCCCCATCACAGGGGGGCAGGGCAACTCTGGCCAAACAGGGTTGCCTGAGTAACAGCGCGGCAGGCCCGTCCCCCAGAAGACAGGCTGAGAAAACAAGAGGCCAGCAATCCTAAGGTCCCTAGAAACAGGTGCATCTTGCTTGGGTTCTGGTCTATAATTTGGACTCTATACATTCCTTCAACCACCAATCAACAGAATGACTAGGAGGAGGAACCCCCCAAATAGAAAAGACTCAGTGATTATGACTTATGCTGCAGATTTACAAATGGATGAAGATATAACCAAGTGTCAGAGATGGAATTCAGGCTAGCAATTGTGAAGACAATAGCTAGAATGGAGAAATCAATTAATGGCAACATAGAGTCTCTAAGGGCAGAAATGAAAGCTGAATTGGCAGAACTTAAAAATGCTATCAATGAGATCCAATCCAATCTAGATAATCTAACAGCTAGGGTAAGTGAGGCAGAAGAACGAATAAGCGACCTGGAAGACAATATAATAGATAAAAAGGGAAAAGAGGAGGCCATGGGAAAACAACTCAGAATCCAAGAAAACAGAATCAGAGAAATAGGTGACACCATGAAGCATTCCAATGTCAGAATGATTGAAATCCTGGAGGGAAGGGAGAGAGAGAGAGGACTAGATATATTTGAGCAAATTGTAGCTGAGAACTTCCCTAATCTGGGGAATGAAACAAACATTTGCATCCTAGAGGCAGAGAGGAACCCTCCCAAGATCAAGGAAAACAGACCAATGCCCTGGCATGTAATAGTAAAACTTGCAAATCTTAGAATCAAGGAAACCATCTTAAGGGCAGTTAGGGGGAAGAGATTCCTTACGTACAGAGGAAAGAACATCAAAATAACATCAGACCTATCCACAGAGACCTGGCAAGACATATTCAGGGTACTAAATGAGAAGAACATGGAGCCGAGAATACTTTATCCAGCAAGGCTGTCATTTAGAATGGATGGAGAGATGCCGAGCTTCCACGACTGGCAGAAACTGAAAGAATATGTGACCACTAAGCCGGCCCTGCAAGAAATATTAAGGAGTTTTTCTTAAGAGGAGAAAGACCCCAAAAGTGATATACAACAGAAATTTACAAGGACAATCTATAAAAACAACATCTTCACAGGCAACATGATGACAAATAATTCATATCTTTCAGCAATCACTCTCAACGTGAATGGCCTAAATGCTCCCATAAAATGGCACAGGGTTGCAGATTGGATAAAAAGACAGGACTCATCCATATGCTGCCTACAAGAGACTCATTTTGAACCTAAGGATACATCCATACTGAAAGTTAAAGGGTGGAGAGCCATCTTCCATGCCAACGGACCTCAAAAGAAAGCTGGGGTAGCAATTCTTATATCAGACAAATTAGATTTTAAATAAAAGTCTGTAATTAGAGACACAGAAGGACCCTATATCATTCTTAAAGGGTCTATCCAACAAGAAGATCTAACAATTGTAAATATCTATGCCCCCCAACATGGGAGCAGCCATCTACATAGGCCAACTGTTCACCAAAATAGAGTCATATTGATAACAATACATTAACTGTTGGAGACCTCAATACTCCACTCTCAGCAATAGATGAATCATCTAAGCAGAAAATCAACAAAGAAACAAGAGCTTTGAATGACACACTGGACCAGATGGACCTCATAGATATATACAGAACATTCCACCCTAAAACAGAATACTCATTCTTCTTGAGCACACATGAACTTTCTCCAGAATAGACCACATACTGGGTCACAAATCAGGTATTAACCGATACCAAAAGAACGAGATTGTTCCCTGCATATTCTTAGACCATAATGCTTTAAAACTGGAACTCAATCACCAGAAAAAATTTGGAAGAAATTCAAACACTTGGAAGCTAAAGACCACTCTGCTTAAGAATGTTTGGGTCAACCAGGAAATCAAAGAAGAAATTAAACAATTCAGGGAAACCAATGAGAAAAACATATTGGTCCAAATCCTATGGGATACTGCAAAGGTGTTCCTAAGGGGGAAAAATAAAACTATCCATGCATCATTAAAAAAAAAAATAGACAAATTCCGAATTCACCAACTAACCTTACACATTAAAGAATTGGAGAAAAACAAAAAATGATGCCTAAGCCACACATTAGAAGAGAAATAATTAAAATTAGAGCAGAGATCAATTAATTAGAAACCAGAAACACAGTAGATTAGATCAACGAAACTAGAAGTTGGTTCTTTGAAAGAATTAATAAGATCGATAAACCACTGGCCAGACTTATCCAAAAGAAAAGAGAAAGGACCCAAATTAATAAAATTATGAATGAAAGGGGAGAGTTCATTACTAACACCAAGGAAATAGAAACAATTATTAGAAATTATTATCAAAAACTATATGCCAATAAACAGCTATCTGGATGAAATGGAGGCCTTCCTGGAAACCTATAAGCTGCCAAGACTGAAACAGGAGGAAATTGACAACCTGAATAGGCCAATAACCAGTAACAAGATCGAAGCAGTGACCAAAAACCTCCAAAAAACAAGAGTCCAGGGCCTGATGGATTCCCTGGGGAATTCTAACCAATATTCAAAGAAGGAATAATGCCTATTCTCCTGAAGCTGTTTCAAAAAATAGAAACAGAAAGAAAACTTCCAAACTCATTCTATAAGGCCAGCATTACTTTAATCCCCAAAGCAGGCAAAGACCCAATCAAAAAGGAGAATTTCAGACTGATATCCCTGATGAATATGGATTCCAAAATCCTCAACAAAATCCTAGCTAATAGGATCCAACAATACATTAAAAGGATCATCCACCATGACCAAGTGGGATTTATCCCTGGGATGTAAGGGTGGTTCAACTTTTGCAAATCAATCATTAATAAGAGGTGGGAGAAACATGGTCCTCTCGATTGATGCAGAAAAAGCATTTGAGAAAATACAACATCTTTTCCTGGTTAAAACTCTTCAGAGTATAGGGATAGAGGGAACATTCCTCAAGTTCATAAAATCCATCTGTGAAATACCCACAGCGAATATCATCCTCAATGGGAAAAAGCTGAAAGCCTTTCCCTTCAGATCAGGAACACGTCAAGGATGCCCACTCTCGCCACTATTGTTCAACATAGTACTAGAAGTCCTAGCAATCAGAGAACAAAAAGAAATAAAAGATATTCAAATTGGCAAAGAAGAATTCAAACTCTCTCTTTTCACAGACAACATAATTCTTTATGTGGAAAACCCAAAAGACTCCACCCCCAAATTTCTAGAACTCATACAGCAATTCAGTAATGTGGCAGGATACAAAATCAATGCAAAAGAATCAGTTGCTTTCTTATACACTAACAACACAACTGTAGAAAGAGAAATTAGAGAAATGATTCCATTTACAATAGCACCAAAAACCATAAGATACCTCGGAATAAACCTAACCAAAGAGGTAAAGGATCTATACTCTAGGAACTACAGAACACTCATGAAAGAAATTGAGGAAGACACAAAAAGATGGAAAAATATTCCATGCTCATGGATCAGAAGAATAAACATCATTAAAATGTCTATGCTACCCAGAGTAATCTATACCTTCAACGCCATCCCGATCAAGATTCCAATGACATTTTTCAAAGTGCAGGAACAAACAATCTAAAATTTGTATGGAATCAGAAAAGACCCCAAATCGCCAAGGAAATGTTGAAAAAGGAAAGCAAAGCTGGGGACATCATGTTGCCCAATTTCAAGCTATATTACAAAGCTGTGATCACCAAGACAGCATGGTACTGGCACAAAAACAGACATATAGACCAATGGAACAGAATAGAGAACCCAGATATGGACCCTCAACTCTATGGTCAAATAATCTTTGACAAAGCAGGAAAAAACATGCAATGGAAAAAAAGACAGTCTCTTCGATAAATGGTGCTGGGAAAATTGGACAGCCACATACAGAAGAATGAAACTCGACCATTCTCTAACACCATACACAAAGATAAACTCAAAATGGATGAACGACCTCAATGTGAGACAGGAATCCATCAAAATCCTAGAGAAGAACATAGGCAGTAACCTCTTGGACATTGCCCACAGCAACTTCTTTCAAGATACATCTCCAAAAGCTAGTGAAACAAAAGTAAAATTGAACTTTTGGGACTTCATCAAGATAAAAAGCTTCTGTACAGCAAAGGAAACAGTCAAAAAAACAAAGAGGCAACCCACAGAATGGGAGAAGATATTTGCAAATGATACTACAGATAAAGGGCTGGTATCCAAGATCTATAACGTTCTCAAACTCAACACCCAAAAACACAAATAATCAAGTCAAAAAATGGGAAGAAGGTATGTAAAGACACTTCTCCGAAGAAGGCATACAGATGGCTAACAGACACATGAAAAAATGTTCATCATCATTAGCCATCAGGGAAATTCAAATCAAAACCACATTGAGATACCACCTTACACCAGTTAGAATTGCAAAAATGGACAGGGAAAGAAACAACAAATGTTGGAGAGGTTGTGGAGAAAGGGGAACACTCTTACACTGGTGGTGGGAATGCAAGTTGGTACAGCCACTTTGGAAAACAGTGTGGAGGTGCCTCAAAAAGTTAAAAATTGAGCTACCCTATGACCCAGCAATTGCACTACTGGGTATTTACCCCAATGACACAGATGTAGTGAAGAGAAGGGCCATATGCACCCCAATATTGCAATGTCTGCAATAGCCAAACTGTGGAAAGAGCCGAGATTCCCTTCAACAGGTAAATGGATCAAGAAGATGTGGTCCATATATTCAATGGAATATTACTCAGCCATCAGGAAGGGCGGATACACTACTTTTACATCAACATGGATGGGACTGGAGGAGATTATGCTAAGTGAAATAAGTCAAGCAGAAAAAGTCAATTATCATATGGTTTCACTTATTTGTGGAACATAAGGAATAGCATGGAGGACATTAGGAGAAGGAAGGGAAAAATGAAGGGGGGAAAATCGGAGGGAGAGATGAACTATGAGGGACTATGGACTCTGAGCAACAAACAGGGTTTTAGAGGGGAGGGAGGAGGGGGGATAGGTTAGCCTGGTGATGGGTATTAAGGAGGGCATGTATTACATGGAGCACTGGGTGTTATATGAAAACAGTGGATGGTGGATCACTCCATCAAAAACTAATGATGTATTGTATGGTGACTAACACAACTTAATAAAATTAAAAAAAAATGAAAACACTAATTTAAAAAGATATATGCATCCCTATGTTTATTGCAGCATTGTTTACAGTAGTCAAGATGTGGAAGCAACCTAAGTGTCCATCAATAGACAAATGGATAAGAATATGTGATTATATATATATATATATATATATATATATATATATATATACACACACACACACACACACACATATACACACACACACAATGGAGTATTACACAGCCATACAGGAGTAAAAAATCATGCCATTTGAGAAAACATGGATAGACCTAGAGGGCATTATGTTAAGTGATATATGTCAGACTAAGAAAGACAAATATTGTGACACCTGGGTGGCTCAGTTGGTTGAGTGTCTGACTTCGGCTCAGATCATGGTCTTGGGGTCCTGGGATCAAGCCCCAAGTCAGACTCCCCATTTAGCAGGGAATCTGTTTGTCCCTCTGCCTCTGTCCCCGCACCCCCCGGGTTGTGCTTTCTTGTTCTTTCTCTCAAATAAATAAATAAATAAATAAATAAATAAATAGTAATAAATAAAGTCAAATACCATGTGATTCCACTCCTATGTGGGACCTAAGTAAATGAATAAACAAAAAGTAGAATCAGACCTATAAATTCAAAGAACAAACTGATGGGGAGGAGAGTGGGGATATGGGCAAAATATGTATGGAGATGTGTGAGATATAGGTTTCTAGTTAGGGAATAAAAGGGGATAAAAGGCACAGTAAAAAAAGAGTATAGTCAATGATATTATAATAGTGATATAATGGTAGCTACACTTGTGGTGAACATAGCATAATGTATAAACTTGTCAAATCACTATGTGGTGTACCTGAAACTAATGTAACATTGTGTGTCAACTATACTCAAAAAATAACAAAAAAGATTCCAAATGGTATCCAGGAGCTAATAAAGATTCAATCATAGAGGCAATCAGACATAATGGAAAGAGTATGTGATCTGTGTGCAAGTTCCAACTTGAACTTCCTAACTGTTAACCCCTGGGCAAAAAAAACCTTCCCTTTCTGATTTTCAGTTTCTTCTTCTGTAAAATGAGGGTAATGATAGCTATCTCATGAGTTAAATGTGGGTTTCAATTACAGACTGTGTGTTGAGTTCTTGTGAATTGTATCTGGCAAATATGATTTGCTTAGTGAATGTCACTTTCCCCTTTACCATCTTTATCTTCTTAACCTATAACATGACAGGTATTGTCTCCAGCCTTATTACAATCAGTCTGGAATTTTTCTTTGTGATATTACAACCCAGGACACCCCCTCTCTCCACACACACAAACTCTCTTCTCTGGAATAAAGGCACTACTTTACTGAGTTATCTCCAGTACAAGGTGGTCCATTGCTAGGATCACCAAGAGAAAGGGTTGCTTACCTTTGACCACAAACTTCACAATGTTGCTTTGCTGCTCAGAGCCTACCCGGCCCTTGGCAGTACAGAAATAGGAGCCTGAGTCAGCCACCATGGCAGGCTTGAAGAGTAAGGTACTCAAGACTGCTACTTTGATGGGTTCTTGATTGTTGGTCTGTTCCTTGTACCAAACATAACTGATGGGAGGAGAACCCCAAGCCTGGCATTGAAGGCTAATCCTCATTCCCTGGGGTACTGTGAAGCCATAGCCACTGCCAGTTGTCACCGTGGGCTTGGAAACAGAGACTGCAAAGGGAAGACAAGAGAGGAGGCTCTGGGAAGTTACAAGAATATGTGAAGACAAGGCTGAGTCATCCTTGCTGTGTATAGTGATAATTATATATCTGCAAAGGGAACTAAAAGGGGCTCCTGACTTGGGAGGGGTAAGAAATAGGATAATGTAAATAAAAATAGCTTCCTTTGGAAGATTAGGTACTGTTTTGTGTTATCTAAAGTTTTGGATTATCTGGATTTACAAATCAACTGATTTTAAAATATATATATATATATATATAGAGAGAGAGAGAGAGAGAGATTATTTTAGGCTTTAGTAGATAGAGATTTTGGATTATCTGCAGTTTTGGATTACCAGGGCCAGGTTTTCACAAAATTGTCAAGTCAGCAAAATGTATCTTGGCTAACCCCCATATCTCTTTCCCCAGATCTTCTCTGTCAGTATCTATTTACTCTCCAATACCCTGATAAGATGGATATACTTATTTTTATGAGTTTTAAGACCCATAGCCCAAGGAGGGCAACCACAGTGTGGATGCTAGAATTTCTGGGATGCTTGAAGGGTAGAGATTTGAAGGCCAGGAACCCTTCCCAACATTTCTTAAATTATACTGTAAGAGTGATGACCTTGAGGATCCTCTGCCTGTCCACTTCCCCTGATTAACACATATGACTGAAGAAAGCCTGTGTACAAGTAAATAAAATTCTCTGGATTTCTAAAGCTTTTCTAGTATTATAGTCCTCTATTTGTTCTTTGTCACTCAGTGCTTTCCTATCATCACAGTCACTCACGTTTCTGGACACGGAGCTCAATGATCTTATCTCTCACCACTTGGTTGCCATTAGGGGTCTGCCAAGTGACTTCACATGTGTAGTGGCTCCTGTCATCCATCTCCAGGGTATTCAGTTGGAGGGACACATCTCCTGGAACCTCATGGTTCACTTGCAGACGGCCCCGGTACTTTGCTTGCTGGATATGGTCTCCAGAGGAATCATGTAGGAAGATGGTGACTGGGTCCAAGCCACGTTGTACCAGCCACTTTACCAAGACTTGAGTGTAGCCTTGCAGAGGACCATAGGTGCAGGGTATATTCACATCTCCTTTCCAAGGCCCTGTCACACTCTCAGGTGCTTCCAGGATGGGATGGCCTGAAAAGGAGGAAGAAAGTGGACATAGATAGCACACCCACTTGGGAGCTAGGATGGCAGTGGCAGACCTCAAGAGACTTCTGAGAAACACCTCTCAAATTTCCTTCCATCATACTTTTGGATTCCATGTGCCCTTTTGTTCTCTGCCAGCCTTCCCATCAATCAGAACCAGTCCTCAGAAGGAAAACTCTTAATACTGTTTGGCTCTTGTCTGTTTCAAGTTCCTTTCCTGTCACTGCCTTGCTGTAAGATGACCCTGGATAAGTCACTTTCTACCATGAGGACCCATTTTCTTCATCTATATGTAGAGAGTTTGAATGGAATGATCTCTAGGGATTCTTTAAATTCTGAAGTTCTGTAAGTCTATGAAAAAGATCTTCTTTCAGTATTTTCCAAAAGAAGTGTAGGAGCAAATGCTGAACAGTTGTGTCTAGGCTATTTTATTATGTAATTATATACCTGGAGAAATGTGGGGGCTGCAGGGCTAGGAAAGAAAGGGCCATATTCCTCACTTATTCCTTATTGCTCCCTCAGAAAGTCTCAGTATTTGGGTCCCTGACCCTAAGACCTTCTCTGGAAGGGAGGAAGGACACAGGGCAATTCTGAGGGTGGAAACTTGTGTGAAATGTACTCCTGTTTAACAAAATCATTAGTTATTAAGTTTGAAATCTGCACTTTGTAAACCTGAACTTTTTTTTCTGATTTATCTTTATTTCCCTTTTGGTTTCTCTTAGATTTCACCAAAGGTACCTTGGAAAATTCCATCTTGAGGAGGAATGGAGAGGAAAATGTCTGGAAAGGAAAAGGGTCTGAATAAAATCCTAAAGCTGTCTGTGGTAAGAATGGTAGTAGGACCAAAAAGAGATTGTTCCTTGGTGTGCTGGGGAGGGAAACATGGTGGAGAGGAATTGGGAGTGTTGAGAGAGGCATCACTTCCTATTAGAAATTTTCATTCAGGGTGCCTGGGTGGCTCAGTCAGTTAAGTGTCTGCCTTCATCTCAGGTCATGATCCTGGGGTCCTGGGTTTGAGCCCTGTGTCGGGTTCCCTGCTCAGCAAGGAGCGTGCTTCTCCCTTTCCCTCTGCCCCTCTCCCTTCTCATGCTCTCTCTTTCTTTCTGAAATAAAAAAAATCTTAAAAAAAGAAATTTTCATTCATAAGTTCATATTTTGAGGATTTTGTGTTTTATTTAACTCCAGCCAGGAGTGAGGGATTCTATGTAGACAATTTATTTATGTCTGTCCTAGAAGAAGGAGGTTCAAAATGTGAGATATCACTGAATAAAAGCCTGTTATGTAGCCCAGGATTCTCAGGCTTCAATCAAACAGATGGTAGGGAGGGAGTATGCCTTCTAGCTCCCAGAATTTATTGCCAAGTACCAAGTACCAGGGCTTCTATCAGTGGGGAGACTAAAGTCAGGCCTCTAGCCTGTGCCCTCACTAGGGATTCTTAGAACATCAGAACATCACTAGCACATTTGGCCTTGACTAGAAAAGAATAAATAAACATGAGCCTGTGTTGCTAAATCCGCCACATAGTCTCTGGAGAGTTTCAGATCAGGCAGGGAGCAGAACTCAGACCCATGAATGGGAGTGCAATAGGGGCAGATTTTGGTTTGCCCTAACAATGAACTTTATAATTAATTAGAGCTGTTTATTGATGAACTAAGCAGTCTGGGAGAAGTTCTGAACTTTGTTTAAGTCTTGGACAGCATTACTCCTTAAGATCCCCTCCAATCCTAGATGATTCAATGCTAATAGGCTATAATGGAAATGGAAGTTAAATAATTACATTTTCTAGCTGGTGGTGAACTTTCACCAGATGGTGATGAGTGTCACTGTACTATTGCTAGTTCAGGCCTCCATATGCATGCAGATGCAGCTTATCATCATCATGAACATGCATGTGTCACTTACAAGCACACACATACCAGCCTTAAGCCCCATGAAAACCATCTGAACCTTTCAGTTTAATGTGCTCTTTCCCATTAATCTTCTTCCAGCTCTCACAAATCTCCTGCCCCTCCTCTGAAAAGCATTCTCATATACTTTTCCTAACAACAAACAGCATTCTGCTGTGAGGACATCTGGAAGAGCTGAAAATGCCTTTGTCTATGTGTATGTATGTCTTCCCTCTGGCCTTGGGGGAACTGCAAAGCTTGGTTTGCATTACCCTCTCTGGGAACTTCCTGGGGATTCTCACATAGCCCACTCTGGTCTGTCAATTATGTGAATAGCCAGTCTCAATTTCTCAATCTTGAAAGTCACTTCTAAAAGTATGTCAGGCTTGATTCCTCCATTCCAGAATAGGGGCATGGGACAGAGTTAGTAACCAGACTTCAAAGAATTACATGTTTTTGCCCCCTTTACTTCCCCCCTTCCTTCTTCTTTCCTTCCTTCAGCATATCCTTCCATCTAATTTCTATTCTTCTTCCTTCTTGTTTTCTCCTCTTTCTCCTCCTGCTTCATTAGTATCACAAAGAGACAGTTTATGGTAGGCACGAGGCATCACACACATAAAAAAGACATTGTATATTCTGTACTCTGATTTCCAAAGTGAAGGTAACCTCAATAGAATTGACTTATACCTTCCAACTATCCTTGTGGTTCTCAGAGAGCCTAGGGAAACACTGAATAGAAGCACCTAGTGAGATCAGGAGAATAGTGAAGGAGCACATGGTGTAGTAAAAAGAATTAACACCAATCCAAGTCCAAGGTCTGTCTTAACACATGACCTGTGTCACCATGCCTTTATGTGACCCTGAGTAAATTGCTAAACCTGTCTGAGCTTTAGGCCATTACCAATAAAATGGAGGTAATAATATACCTTCCATGGAGGGTTATTTTGAAGATCAAATGAGCTTATAGGTGTGAAAGCACCTAGAATAATGGCTGGCATTCAGTAGGTGCTGGATAGATTAGCTTAGATGATAAATGTTAATAAAATATTTGTAATGTTTATAAAATAAAAATGTTTAGGATTTATTTTATTATGATTATTTCAACATGTGCTTTGACCTAGCAGCTGATTCTGGCCCCTAGAAGCTTTTTAGAAGTGAAGCTACAGTCCTACAGAGCTGTCCAGCTGGCGGGGCCATTTGAGGCCAGCCAAGTTGATCTCCTCACTGTACAAATAGGCTGGAGACACTGAGATCCAGGGAGAGGGAATGTGTCATTGGCCATTCAGTATGTCCTGAGCTTCAGGTCTATAGTGTTAAACACTCCACACAAAAGGAAGACCTGTTTCCAGGTCTAGGGGAACTCACAGGCTGAGGATGGAACAATATACATGAGAGTACTCATATGTACACATACACAATTTAGCTTTGACATGTACAGCATGTTATCCTGAGCCCCAGTCCTGCCTCTGTAAATATCAGCTCAAACCAACAGATTTGGAGAAGATAGAAAGGGACACTCTATAACATATTAGAGAATGAAAATATTGTATTTGTAAAACAAACAAACAAACAAACTCTATTATTTAGTAGTATTAACTCTGCCACTAATGCTCTGTGGCCTGGAGAACATTCTTTTCCCTCTCAGGTGACTTATTTAGTATCCCTTTTAGCTTTGAGGCTCTAGAATTTGATTGGTCACAGAGCCCCAGGAGCAGCATAATTTGAGTAAGCTATGAAAAGCTGTAGCATAATTTGAGTAAGCTATGAAATGGCTTAATTTGAGTAAGCTATGAAAAGCTGAGTTCTTTATGACCACATAAGGAACATAATTTGAGTAAGCTATGAAAAGCTGAGTTCTTTATGACCACATAAGGAACACCAAGCTAACATATATCTGGCATCTCCCTCTAAAGATATGGAACAAGTATATATGCAGCAAGAATCCCTTTGCTGTATCTTGGGTCTCACTTAGTTATTACTTAGGCTTAGTTACCTAAAAGTCTATCTCAATTCTCAGGGATATAAAAGAGGATGGAAGAATACTCAAGGAAATAATGCTTCTATGGGACAGTAAGACCTCTTTTCGGATACGTATTCAGCATTAATTTCCCACACGTAGCCTGGACAAACTGGGCCATGTTCACAGGAAACTGAGTTATCCCAGGAGATGGTAAGAAACAAGTGACACATAGAACATATCTACTCCCTTGATGCTGTGACAGCCCTTTAGAGTTCTGAGGGCAGACATCATGTCCTCTTGATTCATCTCTTCTCCAAGTTAAACAAACCCTAACTCCTTTACCTGGTTTAGCTCCTTCACCTGGTTTAGGGCTTGTTTAACTTGGAGAAGAGATGAATCAAGAGGACATGATGTCTGCCCTCAGAACTCTAAAGGGCTGTCACAGCATCAAGGGAGTAGATATGTTCTATGTGTCTCTAAGAAAAAGAGCTAGGGCCTTAGGATGGAAGCCACAAGGAAGTGTATTTAGTTCAACACAAGGAAGAACATCTTAACATTTGTAGCTACCCCTGGATAGACTAGATACTCTGGAAATGTCATCAACTCTCAGTCACTGGAAGTTATGTGAACAGATATTTTGAGCACTGTTCATAACAGCAAAGGTTTAGGTTACTTTTAAGGTCCCATCTAGCTTTTAGACAGCATTCCTTCTTTGAAGGTTATATATATTAACAGGGATCAAGACCTGGAGACAGAGGGGTTAATGTATAATGGTAGAATTTCAAATGAAATAAGATGGAGGAGGAATTTGAATGGCATTGGACCCTTAATGTCTCTGAGATATGACAAGTACTAGAAAATCATGTGGATGTTTTTCAAGAGAGGATCTTTTTTAATTTCCATCCAAACTTACCTCCTGGCTTCTTCAGCAGGCTTCAACTACCCAAAGCTTAGAGAGTCTGCAGCACAGTCTGAGAACATTCACCTATTCAGCAGGAATAGGCTTTCCCCAGTAGCCATTCAATCCCAAACCCCCAGCCTTTTGCTGGTGTCAGCGGTGGAAACCAGGCCCCCATTTGCTGCCTTACCATAGGTGACCACTGTTAGGTGGCCTAGGAGCAGGAGGCCCAGTAAGAGCCCCATTGTAGCCAGAACCACTTCTGTCCTTTCTTCTCGCCTCCTGTTGTCAAAGAGGCTTGAACTTCTGATGGCTGCCAGCGTCTGTGCTTGCTCACTTCCCTTCCTTCTCTATATCTCTCACTTGGATTCCCAGCCCCATCTCACATTCTCCTTCCTTCCCTATTTCAGCACAAGTCACGTGAGTACCCCCTCCCTCCCCTGCCTGGGATTGGACATTCAGTGTGAGTGAAGCAATCCCCCCCACCCCACGGTGTTGACTTGACTTTCCATGGAGCCAGTAGGGTTCTCTGGTCTTTGATATCCCAAGCTGTGTTTATTTTAGGCTTCTTCCACAAGACTCAGAGGTAGGAGGGTGACCTTTGGAATGAGTTGTCTCACTCCAGTATGGTGGTATTTTCCTTTCTGGTGGGCCTAGGGAGAAGAGATCAACATTGCTGACCTGTGCAATATTCAGCAGTCATACTGCTAACTCCTGCCTGATACACTTTTGCAAATGAACAGAGTGATGGGAGTGCGTGTCTGTGGGCTTCAGAGTATAAGAGATTAAGTGTATGAAAGAGCTATCTACAAATCAAAGCTTAAATAATTGGCAAACCCATGGATGAAGTTGTTATGGGGATATATATTCCCATATCTCATATCTTTGAATCACTTTCTCCAATAGCTCCACCTCTTTGGTGGAGAGTGTTCCCATTAGTGCTCATTTGGGGTCTATTATTTTTTTTCTTAAAGGGAAAATTAAGTTTAACATCCAGTGTACTTGCCTATTGACCAGGTAGTGGTATGTCTATTAGGTTAACTTTTCAATGACTTTTAATTGGTACATATCTGTGATCAGCAAGAGAGAGGCATTAGGCTTACTAAGAAGCTTAATTGCATCACTTCACAAGCCCCAGAGTGACCGTAAGTTCACCAGCAGTCTACCCCTAGGTTTGGCACTGCTCACAGTCTACTAAACATTGAAAATATAAACACCTCCAAAAGGAGAAATACATCCAACAAATTCATACCAAACTGTAAGTAAAGTCTAAGCTTGGCTTCTTTTTTTAATTGGACGGATAAGAGAGGCCTTGGTCAGGGGAGGGGTGAGCTGTGTAGAAAGGGGTAGTGAGACCCAAGGACAGACAGTATCTCCTCCACATGCTTGCCAAGGGGTAGTTATATACAGATGAATTGGGACTAGAAAAAGGTTAAGCAAAGACTACAGCATCTCAGGCCCTGACATTGTTACATGGAATTCTGTCAAGCACCTCTGCTTCCCAGATTCAATCCCTCTTGTCTGGTTGTCCTTGATTTTTGGTTATTTCATTCAGTCCACCTCATTTGAATTTCTAGTCATTGTTTTCCATTGGGTTCCTCACACAGAGAACCCTGAGCTTTGGAGAGCCCCCCCTTTTTTTGTATTTTACAACTAAACCCCTAACAGACACAGACACAGACACACACAGACACACACACACATGCACACCTCCCCTTTATGGTCTTTCCTAATGAAAAGCTGAAAACCCATACCTCATTGGACTAGTGTCAATTTCTGTCTGACCTGGTGACTGTATTTTTGAACTGCCTCTGGCCTCTTGTTAAGACCTTCTAGATGTGAAGATAAGTGTCCCAGAAAACATGCACAACATTTCTTTGGGGCAGAATTCCAATCCTGCTGTGGGATCAGTAGCACTGAGAAGAATATTGAAGAGGAAGTCAGGAAACAGAGAAGGGCCTAGCTCTGCATCTACTTCATTCTGAGAATTTGAGCAAGTTAAATCTGAACTTCAGCTTCCCCAATTGTAACATGAGCACTGTTAGATTTGATGTTTACATCATTTAAGATTTTTAAAAATCAAACTACACTATACATACAATAACTATAAAAATGATAGTCACTATCTCTTGATCTTTTACTCTTCCATGCACTGCACTAAGCACTTTTCATGGATTAATTCATTTGGTACTTACAATCTTTCATGGTGAGTATTGTACTCTTTCTTTTTTTGCAGTTTTTATTTTAATTCCAATTAGTTAACATATAGTGTTATATTAGTTTCAGGTACATAATAAGGTTATTCAACATTTCCATACAAACCTGGTGCTCATCACAGCAAGTACATTCCTTAATCTTCATCACATATTTAACCCTGACCCACCCAACTCCCTTCTAGTAACCATCAGTTTGTTCTTTATAATTAAGAGTCTACTTTTGACTTCTATCTCTCACTGTCTCTCTTCCTTTTGCTCACTTATTTTGTTTCTTAAATTCCACATACAAGCAAATCATATTATATTTGTCTTTCTTTGACTGATTTATTTCATTTAGCATTATACTCTCTAGCTCCAGCCATGTCGTTGCAAATGGCAAGATTTCATTCTTTTTTATGGCTGAATATGGTTAAATATGTAATATTTATATATTAGATATTTATATATAATCCTCTTAATCATTCTTCAATCAGTGAACACTTAGGCTGCTTCTATATCTTGGCTATTGTAAATAATGCTGCTATAAACATAGGGGTGCATGTATCCCTTCAAATTAGTGTTTTAATATTCTTTGGGTAAATACCTAGTAGTGCAATTACTGGATCATAGGGTTGTTCTATTCCTAACTTTTTAAATATTATCACTTTTTTTAAGTTGTTGTTTTAATTCCAGTTAGCTAACTTACAATGTTACATTAGTTTCAGGTGTACACTATACTAATTCAACAGTTCTATACATCACCCTGTGATCATCATGACAAGTGGACTCCTTAATCCCCATCACTTACTTAATGCATCCTCTCACTCACCTCTCATCTGGTAAATCAATTTGCTCTCTATAGTTAAGAGTCTGTTTCTTGGTTTGCCGATCTTTCTTTTCTTCCC
The DNA here is from genome assembly GCF_003265705.2 of Callorhinus ursinus. NCBI lineage: Eukaryota > Metazoa > Chordata > Mammalia > Carnivora > Otariidae > Callorhinus > Callorhinus ursinus. The sequence continues at coordinate 2,246,887 of NW_027397128.1, forward strand.
TTATGTTCATCTGTTTTGTTTCTTAAATTCCACATATGAGAGAAATCATATGGTATTATCTTTCTCTGACTGACTTATTTCACTGAGCATAATAGTCTCTAGCTCCATCCACATCACTGTAACTGGCAAGATTTCATTATTTTTTATGGCTGAATAGTATTCCACTGTATGTAAATACCACATCTTCTTTTACCTATTAATCAGTTGATGGACACAGGCTGATTCCATATCTTGGTTATTGTAAATGATACTCTAGAAAAATAAGAGTGCATGTATCTGTTTGAATTAGTGTTTTGGTATTATTTGGCTAAATACCTAGTAGTGCAATAGTTGGATCATAGGGTAGTTCTATTTTTAACTTTTTGAGGGACCTCCATACTGTTTTCTAGAATGGCTGCACCAGTTTGCACTCCCACCAAAAATGCAAGAGGATTGCATTTTTGCAATCCTACTTCCTCCACATCCTCACCAACAGCTGTTGTTGATTTTAGCCATTCTCAAAGGTGTGAGGTGGTAGCTTATTGTAGTTTTGATTTGAATTTCCCTGATGATGAGTGCTTTTGAGCATCTTTTCATGTGTCTGATAGTCATCTGTACATATTTGAAAAAATGTCTATTCAGGTCTTCTGCCCATTTTTTTTATAGGATTGTTTTTTGGGAATTTAATTTTTTTAGAGGGTGTTGAGCTTTATAAGTTTTATATATATTTAAAATGTTATGTTAGTCACCATATCGTACATCATTAGTTTTTGATGTAGTGTTCCATGATTCATTGTTTGTGTATAACACCCAGTGCTCCATGCAATATTTGCCCTCCTTAATACCCATCACTGGGCTAACCCATCCCCCCACTCCCCTCCCCTCTAAAACCCTCAGTTTGTTACTCGGAGTCCACAGTCTCTCATGGTTCATCTCCCACTCCGATTTCCCCCCCTTCATTTTTCCCTTCCTTCTCCTAATGTCCTCCATGCTATTCCTTATGTTCCACAAATAAGTGAAACCATATGATAATTGACTTTCTCTGCTTGACTTATTTAACTTAGCATAATCTCCTCCAGTCCCATCCATGTTGATGTAAAAGTTGGGTATTCATCTTTTCTGATGACTGAGTAATATTCCATCGTATATATGGACCACATCTTCTTTATCCATTCATCTGTTGAAGGGCATCTTCGCTCTTTCCACAGTTTGGCTATTGTGGACATTGCTGCTATGAACATTGGGGTGCATATGGTCCTTCTTTTCACTACATCTGTGTCTTTGGGGTAAATACCCAGGAGTGCAATTGCTGGGTCATAGGAGAGCTCTATTTTTAATTTTTTGAGACACCTCCACACTGTTTTCCAAAGTGGCTGTACCAACTTGCATTCCCACCAACAGTGTAAGAGGGCTCCCCTTTCTCCACAATGTCTCCAACATTTGTTGTTTCTTGCCTTGTCCATTTTTTGCATTCTAACTGGTGTAAGGTGGTATCTCAATGTAGTTTTGATATGAATTTCCCTGATAGTTAATGATGATGAACATGTTTTCTTGTGTCTGTTATCCATTTGTATGTCTTCTTTAGAGAAGTGTCTGTTCATGTCTTCTGCCCATTTTTTGACTTGATTATTTGTTTTTTGGGTGTTGAGTTTGAGAAGTTCTTTATAGATCTTGGATATCAGCCCTTTGTCTGTAGTGCCATTTTCTCTTTCCTGTATAAAGAACAGTTTGTAAAGAAAACTACAATCTTTAGAAAATTAAGTAAATGAAAATACTCTTCTGTCAATTTTGTTAATCTCTCAAGAGATAGGTTTTTACTCAAAGTATTTAACTAAACTCTAAGAATGATTGGCTGATAAAGACACTAGTACTCTTGGGGCCCCTAGGTGACTCAATCAGTTGAGCAGCCAACTCTTGGTTTTGGCTCAGGTCATGAGATCAAGCCCTACATCAGTCTCTGTGCTCAGCATGGAGTCTGTTTGAGATTCTTCCCCCCTCTCCTGCCCTCCCCCTCTGTTCCTCCCCATGCTCGTGCATACTCTCTTTCTCTTTCTTTTGAAAATAAATACATAAAATATTTAAAAAATATACCAGTGCTCTCTCTTTCTACCAAGAGTACAAATTTAATTAAAAAAATTAATAATGAGAGGTAAATCCACTTGAAGTTGATGGGAAAAAAGGAATGAAAGCATACTTCCAGAAGAATCAGAACACTTACCATCTTAGTCCTAGCCACACCACTTACTACCTAGTTAATTGACAAGGCAATTAAACTCTTTGAATCTGAGTTCACTTATATGTAACCTAAGGATAATAATAACTGCTTTTCTTGCTTCATGAGTTATTGTGAATATCAAATGAGATAATATATATGAAGAGTCCTGAAAACTGTTACATAAACTTGAGAGAATATATTATGATGTCTCTGATTTTAAGACAAAAATCATGAAAAAATTACCAAAGGGATGTGTTATAATAAATTCGGGTTTGCACATGGCATTCAAATAAGTTCTTTCTTAGAAAGAACCTCCTTTGTTGCTTACTGAGACTAGTCTTCCACAGTCTGCCTTAGATTTTATGAGAAGTGGGTCCTGCAGAGATCTATGCCATAGTGTTTAGCTCTATTCCAAAATCAGTGGATGTTGATGTGATTACATGAAAGATCTTTTTTTATTTTTTTACATGAAAAATCTTTATTATTCTTTTGTGGAAATAAGAAGATTGAAATAGTGGCTATATTAAGGAAGGCTGATGTTAGCTTCTCAGACCAGAGATGAATACATTATTCATTGTTGAGATACTCTTCCAGGAGACATTTTGTAGAGTGTGACTCAGAAGAGTGATAGAAAAACCCTAATCCTGTGTCCTGATACATTTAGAAGTGTAGGACTTTTTAAATATAATTTCTCTTGAACTCCTTTTTCTTCCACATCATATATAAAAAACATCCCTCTACATACAAGAAGATGGTACAGTACACGAAAATTCCCCTGCATTTCCTGTTTGATGAGGTGCCGATAAGTGACTTTGGAGAAAGATAACAAGATTCCAATGACCTAATTTGGAAGATCTGAAGAACCCATTCAATGTTTTACCAAATTTAAATGACCATGATTATATAGGCTTGAATGGTCCTTCTCCACCAGAATATGTCGCAAATCTTAACGAAATGTTTGAACCCCAGATATCTGCAGAAATCACTGGGCAGTACAAGCTATTCCCTTTGTTGTTTCTCAACACTGTGTCCAATTTTACTGAAGATTGTGCTAAAATTGAGATTTCCACTTGAATTTATTTTTGTATTCCCCCTCAATCCAGCCTCCTGCTGGAAAATAGACAGGGATCCCACTACCTTTGGCTGTCTGATGAATTTCCTTCTGTCTGTTAAATGCCATAACTTAAAAATGTGGCTTAAATTGTTACTTCCTAGTGCCTAAGCAAGATGTTTTTAAATTTTTTATTGTTATGTTAATCACCATACATTACATCATTAGTTCTTGATGTAGTGTTCCATGATTCATTGTTTGTGCATAACACCCAGTGCTCCACGCAGACTGTGCCCTCTTTAATACCCATCACCAGGCTAACCCATCCACCCACCCTCCTCCCCTCTAGAACCCTCAGTTTGTTTTTCAGAGTTCATCGTCTCTCATGGTTCGTTTCCCCCTCCAAATTACTACCCTTCATTCTTCCCCTCCTGGTATCTTCTTCTTTTTCCTTTTTCTTAATATATGTTGCATTATTTGTTTCAGAAGTACAGATCTGTGATTCACCAGTCTTGCACAATTCACAGCGCTCACAATAGCACATACCCTCCCCAATGTCTATCGCCCAGCCACCTCATCCCTCCCACCCCCCACCACTCCAGCAACACTCAGTTTGTTTCCTGAGATTAAGAATTTCTCATATCAGTGAGGTCATATGATACATGTCTTTCTCTGATTGACTTATTTCACTCAGCATAATACCCTCCAGTTCCATCCACGTCGTTGCAAATGGCATGATCTCATTCCTTTTGATGGCTGCATAATATTCCATTGTGTATATATACCACTTCTTCTTTATCCATTCATCTGTCGATAGACATCTTGGCTCTTTCCACAGTTTGGCTATTGTGGATATTGCTGCTATAAACATTGGGGTGCACGTACCCCTTCGGATCCCTACATTTGTATCTTTGGGGTAAATACCCAGTAGTGCAATTGCTGGATCGTATGGTAGCTCTATTTTCAAATTTTGAGGAACCTCCATACTGTTTTCCAGAGGGGTTGCACCAGCTTGCATTCCCACCAACAGTGTAGGAGGGTTCCCCTTTCTCCCCATCCCCACCAACATCTGTCGTTTCCTGACTTGTTAATTTTAGCCATTCTGACGGGTGTGAGGTGATATCTCATTGAGGTTTTGATTTGGATTTCCCTGATGCCGAGCGATGTTGAGCACTTTTTCACGTGTCTGTTGGCCATTTGGATGTCTTCTTTGGAAAAATGTCTGTTCATGTCTTCTGCCCATTTCTTGATTGGATTATTTTTTCTTTGGGTGTTGAGTTTGATAAGTTTTTATAGATTTTGGACACTAGCCCTTTATCTGATATGTCAAATATGCAAATATTTTCTCCCATTCTGTCGGTTGTCTTTTGGTTTTGTGGACTGTTTCTTTTGCTGTGCAAAAGCTTTTTATCTTGATGATATCCCAATAGTTCATTTTTGCTCTTGCTTCCCTTGCCTTTGGCGATGTTTCTAGGAAGAAGTTGTGGCGGCTGAGGTCAAAGAGGTTGCTGCCTGTGTTCTCCTTTAGGATTTTGATGGACTCCTGTCTCACGTTTAGGCCTTTCAACCATTTGGAGTCTATTTTTGTGTGTGGTGTAAGGAAATGGTCCAGTTTCATTTTTCTGCATGTGGCTGTCCAAATTTCCCAACACCATTTGTTGAAGAGACTGTCTTCTTTCCATTGGACATTCTTTCCTGCTTTGTCAAAGATGAGTTGACCATAGAGTTGAGGGTCCATTTCTGGGCTCTCTATTCTGTTCCATTGATCTATGTGTCTGTTTTTGTGCCAGTACCATACTGTCTTGATGATGACAGCTTTGTAATAGAGCTGGAAGTCCGGAATTGTGATGCCGCCAGCTTTGCTTTTCTTTCTCAATATTCCTCTGGCTGTTCGGGGTCTCTTCTGGTTCCATACAAATTTTAAGATTATTTGTTCCATTTCTTTGAAAAAAGTGGATGGTATTTTGATGGGGATTGCATTGAATGTGTCGATTGCTCTAGGTAGCATTGACGTCTTCACAATGTTTGTTCTTCCAATCCATGAGCATGGAATGTTTTTCCATTTCTTTGTGTCTTCCTCAATTTCTTTCATGAGTATTTTATAGTTTTCTGAGTACAGATCCTTTGCCTCTTTGGTTAAATTTATTCTTAGGTATCTTATGGGTTTGGGTGCAATTGTAAATGGGATCGACTCCTTGATTTGTCTCTCTTCAGTCTTGTTGTTAGTGTATAGGAATGCCACTGCTTTCTGGGCATTGATTTTATATCCTGCTACTTTACTGAATTCCTGTATGAGTTCTAGCAGTTTCGGGGTGGAGTATTTTGGGTTTTCCACATACAGTATCATATCATCTGCAAAGAGTGAGAGTTTGACTTCCTCTTTGGCGATTTGGATGCCTTTGATTATTTTTGTTGTCTGATTGCTGTGGCTAGGACTTCTAATACTATGTTGAATAGCAGTGGTGAGAGTGGACATCCCTGCTGCGTTCCTGACCTTAGGGGAAAAGCTCTCAGCTTTTCCCCATTGAGAATGATATTCGCTGTAGGTTTTTCATAGATGGCTTTTATGATACTGAGATATGTACCCTCTATCCCTATACTCTGAAGAGTTTTGATCAAGAAAGGATGCTGTACTTTGTCAAATGCTTTTTCTGCATCTACTGAGAGGATCATATGATTCTTGTTCTTTCTTTTGTTAATGTATTTTATCACGTTGATTGATTTGTAGATGTTGAACCAGCCTTGCAGCCCAGGGATAAATCCCACTTGGTCATGGTGAATAATCCTTTTAATGTACTGTTGGATCCTATTGGCTAGTATTTTGGTGAGAATTTTTGCATCTGTGTTCATCAAGGATATTGGCCTGTAATTCTCCTTTTTGATGGGGTCTTTGTCTGGTTTTGGGATCAAGGTAATGGTGTCCTCATGAAGTGAGTTTGGAAGTTTTCCTTCCATTTCTATTTTTTGGAACAGTTTCAGAAGAATAGGTATTAATTCTTCTTGAAATGTCTGATAGAATTCCCCTGGGAAGCCATCTGGCCCTGGGCTTTTGTTTCTTGGGAGATTTTTGATGACTGCTTCAATTTTCTTAGTGGTTATAGGTCGGTTCACGTTTTCTATTTCTTCCGGGTTTAATTTTGGTAGTTGATACATCTCTAGGAATGCTTCCATTTCTTCCAGGTTATCTAATTTGCTGGCATAGAGTTGCTCATAATATGTTCTTATAATTGTTTGTATTTCTTTGGGGTTGGTTGTGATCTCTCCTCTTTCATTCATGATTTTGTTGATTTGGGTCATTTCTCTTTTCTTTTTGATAAGTCTGGCCAAGGGTTTATCAATCTTGTTAATTTTTTCAAAGAACCAGCTCCTAGTTTCATTGATCTGTTCTACTGTTCTTTTAGTTTCTAGTTCATTGATTTCTGCCCTGATCTCTATTATTTCTCTTCTCCTGCTGGGTTTAGGCTTTATTTGCTGTTCTTTCTCCACCTCCTTTAGGTGTAGGGTTAGGTTGTGTATTTGAGACCTTTCTTGTTTCTTGAGAAAGGCTTGTATTGGTATATACTTTCCTCTCAGGAATGCCTTTGCTGTATCCCAAAGATTATGAACAGTTGTGTTTTCATTTTCATTGGTTTCCATGACTTTTTTAAATTCTTCTTTAATTTCCTGGTTGACCCATTCATTCTTTAGTAGGATGCTCTTTAGCTTCCATGTATTTGAGTTCTTTCCGACTTTCCTCTTGTGATTGAGTTCTAGGTTCAAAACATTGTGGTCTGAAAACATGTAGGGAATAATCCCAATCTTTTGTTACCAGTTGAGACCTGATTTGTGACCTAGAATGTGATCTATTCTGGAGAATGTTCCATGGGCACTAGAGAAGAATGTGTATTGTGTTGCTTTGGGATGGAATGTTCTGAATATGTCTGTGAAGTCCATTTGGTCCAGTGTGTCATTTAAAGTCTTTATTTCCTTGTTGATCTTTTGCTTAGATGATCTGTCCATTTCAGTCAGGGGGTTGTTAAAGTCCCCCACTATTATTGTATTGTTGTCAATGTGTTTCTTCACTTTTGTTATTAATTGCCTTATATAATTGGTTGCTCCATGTTAGGGGCATAGATATTTACAATTGTTAGAACTTCTTGTTGGATAGACCCTTTAAGTAGGATATAATGTCCTTCCTCATCTCTTATTACAGTCTTTCTTTAAAAATCTAATTTGTCTGATATAAGGATTGCCACCCCAGCTTTCTTTTGGTGTCCATTAGTATGGTAAATGGTTTTCCACCCCCTCACTTTCAATCTGGGGGTGTCTTTGGGTCTAAAATGAGTCTCTTGCAGACAGCATATTGATGGGTCTTGTTTTTTAATCCAATCTGATAGCCTGTGTCTTTTGATTGGGGCATTTAGCCCATTTACATTCAGGGTAACTATTGAAAGGTATGAATTTAGTGCCATTGTATTGCCTGTAAGGTGACTGTTACTCTATATTGTCTGTGTTCCTTTCTGATCTATGCTGCTTTTAGGTTCTCTCTTTGCTTAGAGGACCCCTATCAAGATTTCTTGGAGGGCTGCTTTCGTGTTTGCAAATTCCTTTCGTTTTTGTTTGTCCTGGAAGCTTTTTATCTCTCCTTCAGTTTTCAATGAGAGCCTAGCTGGATATAATATTCTTGGCTGCATATTTTTCTCGTTTAGTGCTCTGAAGATATCATGCCAGTCTTTTCTGGCCTCCCAGGTCTCTGTGGATAGGTTTGTTGGCAATCTAATATTTCTACCATTGTAGGTTACATATCTCTTCTCCCGAGCTGCTTTCAGGATTTTCTCTTTGTCTCTGAGACTCGTAAGTTTTACTATTAAATGTTGGGGTGTTGACCTATTTTTATTGATTTTGAGAGGGGTTCTCTGTGCCTCCTGGATTTTGATGCCTGTTTCCTTCCTCACATTAGGGAATTTCTCTGCTATTATTTGCTCCAATATACCTTCTGCCCCTCTCTCTCTTTCTTCTTCTTCTGGGATCCCAATTATTCTAATGTTGTTTCATCTTATCGTATCACTTATCTCTCGAATTCTGCCCTTGTGATGCTGTAGTTGTTTATCTCTCTTTTTCTCAGTCTCTTTATTTTCCATCATTTGGTCTTCTATATCGCTGATTCTCTCTTCTGCCTCATTTATCCTAGCAGTTAGTACCCCCATTTTTGATTGCACCTGATTAATAGCCTTTTTGATTTTTACTTGGTTAGATTTTAGTTCTTTTATTTCTCCAGAAATGGTTTCTCTGATAACTTCCATGCTTTTTTCAAGCCCAGCTAGTATCTTTTAAAGTCATGATTCTGAACTGTAGGTCCGACATCGTACTAATGTCCGTATTGAGTAGGTCCCTGGGTGATGGTACTCTCTCTTGTTCTTTTTGCTGAGGTGATTTTTTTCGTCTTGTCATTTTGTCCAGAGGAGAATAGATGAATGAGAGAACAAAATGCTAACAGGTCAACAATGTCTCCAGCAATTATACTCTACACAAATCAGAAAAGACCTGAAACCAGGCGAAAAGAAAGGGAAAGAATGAATAAAGAAAGAGAAAAGAAAGAAAAAAAAACAAAAAGAAAAGATAAAAACAAAAACAGAACAATACATAAAAAACCAGAATATGATCAAATATGATCAGGCTAGTGCATAGATCAGTGCCAAACACTAGATTTTGGGCATATTTTGGTGTGTTAGAAAAAAGTGCCTCCCAAAATTTTAAAGGAAGAAAGACTTATATATGTACAAAATAAGGGTTGATACAATGAAGGGATGGAAGATGATTGTAAAGATGAAAATTATAAAAGATTTTATAAAAGGAATTGATAAGATAAAAGTTGTTTGAAAAAAGAAAGAAGATTTAAAAATAAAGAAAAAGAAAAAAAAGGGAGAGAATGTGATTAGGCAGGAGACTAGAACAAAGCTATACACTAGTGATTTAGGGTATATTTTGATTCGTTAGAAGAAACTGTATCTCAAAATTTTAAAGAGAGAACATTATATATATATATATATATGCCAAAAATAAGGGTAACTACTATGAAGGGATAAAATATGACTCTAAAAATGAAAAATAAAAAATGTGTTTTTTAAAAAAGGGATTGATAAGAGTTTGGTTGAAAAAGGGAAAAAGAAAAATTAAAAAAACAGTTAAAAAGTTAACTTTGAAAAACTAATGAATCATGGTAAAAAAAAGCCATGAATTCTATATGCAGTATTCCCCTAGCACTGGAGTTCTCCCATTCTCCTTGATCGGTAAACCTGGTCTTGGCTTGCTGGCTGTTCGTGCTGATCTTCTGGGGGAGGGGCCTGTTGCCGTGGTTCCCAAATGTCTGTGCTGGAGGCAGAATTGCCCCACCCTTGTGGGTCCGGGCTAAGTAAGCTGCTGGGTTTGCTCTCAGGGGCTTTTTTTCCCTGCAAGCTCTGGTACAGCTTTGGAGGACCAGGGTGAAAATGGTGCCTTCCCAGTCTCCACTCGGAGGAGCTGAGAACTTGGGGCCCTGCTCCTCAGTGCGCCCCCAGAGAAAAGCAGTCACTCCCGTCTCCCTGGTCTCCTGCCGCACTGCGTGCTCACCCGGCCTGTGACCGAGCATTTCTATCTCTGGCACTCGACCCCGTGTGGAGTCTCCAAACCCAGCAGATCCCTGTGGTGTGCTCCCGCTCCAGTCCTCCCAGGGGAGGGGGGGGAGTCTCCCTGGATCTGCTGCTTGTTGGGTCCCTGCTGGAGGAGCAGTGGCCCGACTGTGTCATCGATCACAGTTTATGGCAACCCCGAGCTGAGAGCCTGCGCCTCGTCTCCGTCTCTGCAGCTGGCTTCCTTGCTCTGATACCTGGGAGCTCTCCTGCACTCAGGTACCCCCGGTCTTTCTGTGACCCTGAGGGTCCTGAGACCACACTGTCCCGCGAGGGTTCCACCCCCAGCTTAGCCACTGGAATGACGTCTCTCAGCAGACCCTGGTTTCTAAAAGTTCCGATTTTGTGTTCCAGGGCTCTATCACTTGCCAGAAGCAGCCGACGGAGGCCCCCTCCCCCACCGTCTATCCTCCCAAATATTGCCTCAGATTCACTTCTCCGGACGTCCTACCTTCCAGTAAGTGGTCGCTTCTCTGTTCAGAGAGTTGTTGCTACTCTCTTCTTCGGTCTCCTGTTGAGTTCGTAGGTGTTCAGAATGGTTTGATCCCTATTCATCTGAATTCCTGAGACCAGACAAAATCCAGGTCTCCTACTCCTCCGCCATCTTGCTCCGCACCCCCCAAGCAAGATTTAATATCTAGGAGACAATTAAGACCACACAAAAAGAATGGGGAATACATCAAATTTGGAGGGAATAAAAAAGGTTTTTTTTAAAGTTCTAAACAATATTCTAAGACCTTAATAATGTCTAGAACAGGAATTTGTGTTAAACACCAAAAGTGTGGCAGTTTTCTAAATAATTTGCAATTGCATGTACATTCTACATACAACAAATGACTTCTATTATCTCAGGGTTTTCTGAAACTGATCAGTTTTTGAAAAGCAGGAATTTTTGTTAGTATTTAAAATATGGGACTAAAGTTTTTCCTAGATTTTCATGTACATTTATTTTACAATTTTATAAATAAATAAACTGAAATTAAATCTAATTTTATTATTTATAAAATTTGTAACTCCTGTGGAGTTCAAAATTTTCAACATAAAATATTTTTTCATTCAAGATTTTATTTAAAATCAAATTAGTTAACATATAGTGTAGTATTAGTTTCAAGGGTAGAATTTAGTGATTCATCACTTGCATATAACACCCAGTGCTCATTATAACAAATGCCCTCCTTAATGCCCAACACCCATTTACTCCATCCCCCACCCCCGCCCACCCAGCAATCTTCTGTTTGTTCCCAATATTTAAAGAGTCTTATGATTTGCCTCCCTCTCTGTTTTTATCTTATTTTTCCTTCCCTTCCCCTATGTTTATCTGTTTTGTTTATTAAATTCTACATATGAGTAAAATCATACAGTATTTGTCATTCTCTGACTGACTTACTTTGCTTAGCATAATACACTAATTCCATCCATGTCATTGCAAATGGCAAAATTTCATCTTTTGATGACTAAATAATATTCAATTGTATATATACCACATCTTCTTTATCCACTCACCATTCGATGGACATTTGGGCTCTTTCCTCGTTTTAGCTATTGTGCATAGTGCTGCTATAAACATTGGGGTTCATATGCCCTTCAAATCACTATGTTTGTATCCTTTGGATAAATACCTAGCAACGCAATTCCTGGGTCATAGGGTAGTTTTATTTTAACTTTTTTTTTTTGCTTGCATTGAGTTTTAATTGAAAATATTAAAACAATTTAACCACTCCTAATGAATTACAAATCTTTGACAGTTAAATTGTACTATCATTTATGAGGCATTTATTCATCATTAGGTTTGTAAACCTGAAAGAAACTTTGCATACTTGTGTTTTCTGTTCTCATCTCAGAGGAAGATTATGAAGAGAAAGTCTAAAATATTTATAAATCAAGGGCATTTTTTCCCAGTTTGGGGACTGGATCGTCAGAAGATAGAAGCTGCATGTTGGAATGAATGGGATTTGGAGTTATCATAATGGAAGCAAAATACGTGAAGGAAAAATAGTTACCTTTTTATCAGCGTATTGCACCTGACTACTAGTTGCAAGTGGTTTTCATTACCTAAGAAAATTTGTGATGTAAATGAAAAATTACCTTTTAGACTCATTGTTTGTAAATATGCTTCGCCTAAGAGCTATTTGTCCCTTCTCCTGGAGAGTGTTTCAATTTCGAACCTGCAGCTGTAAACCACTAATTAGCCAGATGATTACGTGTACAGATGAAGAGCAAGTTGAAAAAAACAAAGCCATACTTTCAGAAAAGCAAGTGGAATGTGCATTTAATATACTTTGGCAGTTTCAAAAGCAGAAGACCAGCTTTTTAAAAATGTTGAATGTATCAGAGACCATCCCCAATTTCTTACTCTTCATAATTTAGCTACAAGTCAAATGGAATCATGAATGATGATACTCTGGTGAATGTCTTGTACATCACACAACAGTGTACTACTGAAGCCCATGACCTGGTTGCAGCGCTAGTTACAGAAGCATGGAGAAGACTGGAAAGAGAGAGACACAGCGAGAGAGGGAACTCAAGCAGGGAGAGTGGGAGAGGGAGAAGCAGGCTTCCCATGGAGCAGAGAGCCCGATGCGGGGCTCAATCCCAGGACACTGGGATCATCACCTGAGCTGAGGGCAGATGCTTAACGACTGAGCCACCCAGGCGCCCCTCTATAATTATTTTAAACATAAATGGACTGATGCCCACTTCTGGCTCTGTGGCCTCAGCATGGTTGCTTTAGGTGTCCCGAGGCTGCACAGCAGTGTGGTGGCTCAGGTGGGCAACCAGTGACAATTGCAGTGAGTACCAGTCTGGGGAGAAATGGGGGACAGAAGCTGGGCTGAATCCTCACCGAACTGTTTTTCTCCACCCAGGCAGGGCCTGGCTGCCAACTCCTCTGCTAAGGGTCTCTTACAGAGTTCCCAAACTGGTCTTACACAGATGGCTGTCCTGCACTCCAGTGAAAGGCTAGCTTCAAAGAAAAGCCCAAAGGGAGAAGTTTTGAAGATGAGTTATACTGCTGTCAGAGGAAATGGATACTAGATTACAGGCATGGCAGCTTAGGCAGCAGGAGAAGTTGCAGAAAGAAGAAAGGAAGCAGAAAAAAATGCCCTTAAACCTGAAGGGGCTCTACTGCAGAATGCACTACCAAGTCAATAAAAAGCAATTCCTGTCTCCCTTCAAAAAAAAAAAAAGCCAACTGAGTTAGAAGTGAAATATAAAGGGAACAAAATCTACACAACTGTGCTGAAAGAGCAGAGGTGGGTTTTAGCTCATGTTTTGACCTCATCTCACACAAAACAAAAGCAGATGCAATAGTAAAGCTAAATCATGAAAACCCTAATTAGTTATTTTTAGCATGCCTCTTAATTTTTCTTTCCCCTGGTTTCTTGTCTTCTGAGCCTGAGTCTTGAACAGGTAACCACTTGATGGGATGTCAACGATAAATAGGCCATGGAGGAAGTGTCAACAAACATGAAAAAGCAAATCCTGTCATAACTATATAGATAGTCCACCCCAACTGTTGAGCCACGTACCCATAGATAAATCGAACTATTGCAGGAAAAAGAATAATTCCCTGAAACATCTGTTCAAGCTTCTGGCCCTTGTAATCCATTTGTGTGGGCATCAAGCTCAGATGATCTAGCATGACTGGCTGAGAAGGCTGACAGTGGCACAAGGGCAGCCAGGACTCAGAGATTGGTGGTGTCTGTTTCTGGTACCAGGTGCAGCTCAGCGGCCTGCTGAGGCTGGGAATGTGATGGCCACAGCCCCGGAAGCAGATGTCTCCCTATTTTTAATTTTTTGAGGAACCTTCATACTGTTTTCTAGAATGACTTCACCAGCTTGCTTTCTCACCAACAGTGCAGTAGGGTTCCCCTTTTCTCCACATCTTCACTAACATCTGTTGTTTCCTGAGTTGTTAATTTTAGTCATTCTGATGGTGTGAGGTGGTATTTCATTGTGGTTTTGATTTGTATTTCCCTGACGATGAGTGATGTTGAGCATCTTTTTGTGTGTTTGTTAGACATTTGTATGCCTTCTTTTGGGAAATATTTGTTCATGTCTTCTGTCCATTTCTTGACTGGATTTTTTTTTTATTTTTGGAGAGTTAAGTTTGATAACTTCTTTATACATTTTGGATACTAGCCCTTTATCTGATATGTCATTTGCAAATATCTTCTTTCATTCCATTGGTTGTGTGTTAGTTTTCTTGTTTCCTTTACTGTGCAGAAGCTTTTTATCTTGATGAAGATAATAGCTCATTTTTGCTTTTCTTTCCCTTGCCTCTGGAGACCTGTCTAGTAAGAACTTGTGGTGGTCAAGGTCAAAGAGGTTTCTGCCTGTGATCTCTCCTAGGTTTTTGCTGGAATGTTGTCTCACATTTAGGTCTTTCATTCATGTGGAATTTACTTTTGTGCATGGTGTAAGAAAGTGGTCCAGTTTGATTCTTCTGCATGTGACTATCCAATTTTCCCAACACCATTTGAAGAGACTGTCTTTTTTCCATTGGATATTCTTCCCTGCTTTGTCAAGGATTAGTTGACCACATAGTCATGGGTATATTTCTGTGTTCTCTATTTTGTTTCATTGATCTGTGTGTCTGTTTTTGTGCCAGTACCATGCTAACCTTGATGATTACAGCTTTGTAATACAGCTTGAGGTCCAGAACTGTGATGCCTCCAGCTTTGGTTTTCCTTTTGAACATTACTTTGGCTATTCTGGGTCTTTACTGGTTCCATACAAATTTAATTCTTTGTTCCACCTCTGAAAAATGCTGGTGTTATTTTGGTAAGAATTGCATTGAATATGTAGATATTTTTGGGTAAGTATAGACATTTTATCAATATTTGTTCTTCCAATCCATGAGCATGGAATGTTTTTCCATCCTCTAAATCTTCCTCAATTTCTTTCATAAGTGTTCTATAGTTTTCAAAGTATGGATCCTTTACCTCTTTGGGTAGATTTATTCCTAGGTATCTTATGGTTTTGGGTACAATTGTAAATGCGATTGATTCCTTGATTTCTCTTTCTGCTGATTCATTTTTGGTGCATAGAAATGCAACAGATTTCTGTGCATTCATTTTATATCCTGTAACTTGGCTGAATTCTTCTATCAGTTCTATCAATTTTTTGATGGACTCTTTTGTTTTTTCTACATTGAGAATCATGTTGTCCATGAAGAGTAAAAATCTGACTTTTTCCTTGCCTATTTGGATGCAGTTTATTTCTTTTGTTGTCTGATTACTGAGGTTAGGACTTCCAGTACTATGTTGAACAACAGTGGTGAGAGTGGACATCATAGTCATATTCCTGACCTTAGAGGGAAAACTCTCAGTTTTTTCCCATTGAGGATATTAGCTGTGTGTCTTGTTTTTAATCCCCATAAATCATCTTATATTTTTTTCTATTTTTTTATTTTATTATGTTATGTTAGTCACCATACACTGCATTATTAATTTTTGATGTAGTGTTCCATGGTTCATTGTTTGTGTATAACACCCAGTGCTTCATGCAAAATTTGCCCTCCTTAATACCTATCACTGGGCTAACCCATCCCCCCCACTCCCCTCCCCCTAAAACCTTCAGTTTGTTACTCAGAGTCCATAGTCTTTCATAGTTCGTCTCCCCAGCCACCCAATTTCCCTCCCTTCATTTTTTCCCTTCCTTCTCCTAATGTCCTCCATGCGATTCCTTATGTTCCACAAATAAGTGAAACCATATGATAATTGACTTTCTCTGCTTGACTTATTTCACTTAACATAATCTCCTCCAGTCCCATCCATGTTGATGTAAAAGTTGGGTATTCATCCTTTCGGCTGGCTGAGTAATATTCCATTGTATATATGGACCACATCTTCTTTATCCATTCATCTGTTGAAGTGTATCTCAGCTCTTTCCACAGTTTGGCTATTGTGGAATTGCTGCTATGAACATTGGGGTGCATATGGTCCTTCTTTTCACTACATCTGTGTCTTTGGGGTAAATGGCCAGTAGTGCAATTCCTGGGTCATAAGGTAGCTCTATTTTTAATTTTTTGAGGCACCTCCACACTGTTTTCCAAAGTGGCTGTACCAAATTGCATTCCCACCAACAGTGTAAGAGGGTTCCCTTTCTCCACAAGCTCTCTAACATTTGTTGTTTCTTGCCTTGTCAATTTTTACCATTCTAACTGGTGGAAGGTGGTATCTCAATGTGGTTTTGATTTGAATTTCCCTGATGGCTAATGATGATGAACATGTTTTCATGTGTCTGTTAGCCATTTGTATGTCTTCTTTGGAGAAGTGTCTGTTCATGTCTTCTCATATTTTGACTTGATTATTTGTTTTTTTGGGTGTTGAGTTTGAGAAGTTCTTTATAGAACTTTGATAGCAGCCCTTTGTCTGAAATGTCATTTGCAAAAATCTTCTCCCATTCCGTGGGTTACCTCTTTGTTTTGTTGACTGTTTCCTTTGCTGTGCGGAAGCTTTTTATCTTGATGAAGTCCACAAAGTTCATTTTCATTTTTTGTTTCCTTGGCCTTTGGAAATGTGTCTTGAAAAAGTTGTTGTGGCTGATGTCAAAGATGTCACTGATTATGTTCTCCTCTAGGATTTTGATGGATTCCTGCCTCACAATGAGGTCTTCCATCCATCGTGAGTTTATCTTTGTGTATGGTGTTAGAGAGGGGTCGAGTTTCATTCTTCTGTATATAACTGTCCAATTTTCTGAGCAACATTTATTGAAGAGACTGTCTTTTTTCCATTGCATATTTTTTCCTACTTTGTTGAAGATTATTTGATCATAGAGTTGATGGCCCATATCTGGGCTTTCTATTTTTTTCTATTGGTCTATGTGTCTGTTTTTGTGCCAGTACCATGCAGTCTTGGTGATCATGGCTTTGCAATATAGCTTGAAATCAGGCAACATGATGCCCCCAGCTTTGTTTTTCTTTTTCAACATTTCCTTGGTGATTCGGGGTCTTTTCTGATTCCATACAAATTTTAGGATTGTTTGTTCCAGCACTTTGAAAAATGCCATTGGTAGTTTGATTGGGATGGTGCTGAAAGTGCACATTGCTCTGGGCAGCATAGACATTTTAACAACGTTTATTCTTCCAATCCGTGAGCATGGAATATTTTTCCATCTTTTTGTGTCTTCTTCAATTTCTTTCATGAGTGTTGTGTAGTTCTTAGAGTATAGATCCTTTACCTCTTTGGTTAGGTTTATTCCAAGTTATCTTATGGTTTTTGGTGCCAGTGTAAATGGAATCGATTCCCTAATTTCTCTTTGTACAGTTACATTGTTAGTGTAAAAGAAAGCAACTGATTTCTGTGCATTAATTTTGTATCTTGCCACATTACTGAATTGCTGTATGAGTTCTAGAATTTTGGGGGTGGAGTCTTTTGGGTTTTCCACATAAAGTATCATGTCATCTGTGAAGAGAGTTTTACTTCTTCTTTGCTAATTTAAATACATTTTATTTCTTTTTGTTGTCTGATTGCTGTTGCTAGGACTTCTACTACCATTTTGAACAATAGTGGCGAGAGAGGGCATCCTTATCATGTTACTGATCTTAAGGGAAAGGCTCTCAGCTTTTCCTCATTGAGAATAATATTCGATGTGGGTTTTTCATAGATGGATTTTATGAAATTGAGGAATATTCACTCCATCCCTATAATCTGAAGAGTTTTAATCAGGAAAGGATGTTGTATTTTGTCAAATGCTTTTTCTGCATCAATTGAGAGGACCATATCGTTCTTCTCCCTCTTCTTATTAACGTGATCTTTCATGTTGACTGATTTTCAAATATTGAACCACCCTTGCATCCCGGGGATAAATTCCACTTGGTTGTGGTGGATGATCCTTTTAATGTATTGTTGGATCCTATTAGCTAGGCTTTTTTTGAGAATTTTGCATCCATATTCATCAGGGATATCTGTCTGAAATTCTCCTTTTTGATGGGGTCTTTGCCTGCTTTGGGAATCAAGGTAATGTTGGCCTCATAGAATGAGTCTGGAAGCTTTCCTTCTGTTTCTATTTTTTGAAACAGCTTCAGGAAAATAGGTATTATTTCTTCTTTGAAATTTTAGTAGAATTCCCCAGGAAGTCCATCAGGCCCTGGACTCTTGTTTTTTTGGGACGTTTTTGATCACTGCTTCAATCTCACTCCTGGTTATTGGCCTATTCAGGTTGTCAATTTCTTCCTGTTTCAGTCTTGGTAGTTTATAGGTTTCCAGGAAGGCATCCATTTCTTCCACGTTGCTTAATTTATTGGCATGTAGTTGTTGATAATAATTTCTTTCTTTTTTTTAAGCTTTTATTTATTTATTTGACACAGAGATAGAGTGCACAGATAGTGAGAGTGGCAGGCAGAGGGAGAAGCAGGCTCTCCACTGAGCAGGGAGCCCGATTCAGGGCTCAATCCCAGGGCCTGGGATCATGACCTGAGCTGAAGGCAGATGCTTAACCGAATGAGCCACTCAGGCACCCCTGTAATTTCTAATAATTGTTTCTATTTCCTTGGTGTTAGTCGTGATCTCTTCCCTTTGGTTCATAATTTTATTAATTTGGGTCCTTTCTCTTTTCTTTTAGAGAAGTCTGGCCAGTGGTTTATCAGTCTTATTAATTCTTTCAGTGAATCAGCTTCTAGTTTTGTTGATCTGATCTACTGTGTTTCTGGTTTCTAATTTATTGATCTGTGCTCTAATCTTAATTATTTCTGTTCCAATGTGTGGCTTAGGCATCATTTTTTGTTTTTCTCCAATTCTTTAATGCGTAACGTAAGTTGGTGAATTCGGAATTTGTCTATGTTTTTTTTTTTTTTTTGAGTGATGCATGGATAGCTTTATTTTTCCCCCTTAGGAACACCTTTGCAGTATCCCATAGGATTTGGACCAATATGTTGTTCTCATTGGTTTCCCTGAATCGTTTAATTTCTTCTTTGATTTCTTGGTTGACCCAAACATTCTTAAGCAGAGTGGTCTTTAGCTTCCAAGTGTTTGAATTTCTTCCACTTTTTTTCTTGTGATTGAGTTCCAGTTTTAAAGCATTATGGTCTGAGAATATGCAGGGAACAATCTCAATCTTTTGGTATCAGTTAATACCTGATTGTGACCCAGTATGTGACTATTCTGGAGAAAGTTTCATGTGCTCTCGAGAATGAGTATTCTGTTGTTTTAGGGTGGAATGTTCTGTATATATCTATGAGGTCCATCTGGTCTAGTGTGTCATTCAAAGCTCTTGTTTCTTTGTTGATTTTCTGCTTAGATGTTCTATCTATTGCTGAGAGTGGAGTATTGAGGTCTCCTACAATTAACTTATTTTTATCAATATGACTTTTTATTTTCGTTAACAGTTGGCTTATGGAGTTGGCTGCTCCCAAGTTGGGGGCATAGATATTTACAGTTGTTAGATCCTCTTGTTGGATAGACCCTTTAAGAATGATATAGTGTCCTTCTCTGTCTCTAACTACAGTGTTTAGCTTAAAATCTAATTTGTATGATATGAGAATTGCTACCCCAGCTTTCTTTTGTGGTCTGTTGGCATGGGGAAGATGGATCTCCATCCCTTCACTTTCAGTCTGGATATATCTTTAGGTTCAAAATGAGTCTCTTGTAGATAGCATATGGATGGGTCCTGTATTTTTATCCAATCTGCAACCCTATGCCATTTTATGGGAGCATTTAGGCTGTTCACGTTGAGAGTGATTATTGAAATATAAATTTATTGTCATCATGTTGCCTTGTTTCTATAGATTGTCCCTGTAAATTTCTGTTGTATATCACTCTTGGGGTCTTTCTCTTTTTAAAGAACCCCCCTTAATATTTCTTGAAGGGCCAGCTTAGTTGTCACATATTCTTTCAGTTTCTGCTGGTCTTGGAAGCTCTGCATTGCTCCATCCATTCTAAATGACAGCCTTGCCATATAAAATATTCTTGGCTGCATGTTCTTCTCATTTAGTACCCTGAATATGTCTTTCCAGCCCTTTCTGGCTTACTAGGTCTCTGTGGATAGGTCCTACATTATGCTGATGTTCCTCCCTCTGTTTTTAAGTAATCTCTTCCCCCTAACTGCCCTTAAGATGGTTTCCTTGGTTCTAAGATTTACGAGTTTTACTATTACATGCTGGGGCATTGGCTTGTTTTTCTTGATCTTGGGAGGGGTCTTCTCTGCCTCTAGGACATGAATGTTTGTTTCATTCCCCAGATTAGGGACGTTCTCAGCTATGATTTGCTCAAATATATCTTCTGGTCCTCCCTCTCTCTCTCCACCCCCTCAGGGATCCCAATAATTATGACATTGGAATGTTTCATGGCTTCACTTATTTCTCTCATTCTGTTTTCATGGATTTTAATCTGTTTCTCCCAGGCCTCCTCATTTTCCTTCTTTCTTATCAGTTTGTCTTCTAGATCATTAATTCGTTATTCTCCCTCGTTTACCCTAGCTGTTGTGTATCTAGATTAGATTGGATCTCATTGATAGCATTTTAAAATTCTGCCAGATCACCTCTCATTTCTGCCCTCGAGACTGTAGTTTGCCTTAATCAATTTCTCCATCCTAGCTATTTTCTTCATAATTGTTACCCTGAAGTCTATTTCTGACATCTTGTTTATGTCTATATCCATTTGTAAATCTGTGCAGAAGTCACAGTCTGAGTCTTTCCTATTTGGGGGGTTCCTCCTCTTAGTGATTCTGTTGAGGGGTGGTTGAGGGTATGTACAGAGTCCAAATTATTGACCACAACCCAAGCAAGATGCACCTCTGTTATAGAGACCTTAGGGTTGTCGGCCTCTTGTTCTTCCAGCCTGTCTTCTGGGGAAGGGGCATGCCGCACCGTTACTCAGACAACCCTGGTTGGGCAGAGTTGCCTTGCCCCCTGTGGGTGGTTTGGGCTCAGTGAGAACAATTTTTGGGGGGCTTTTGTTCTCTGGTGGCTTTCCCTGTTGGTTTTCCACGTCTCTTCTGAGAGTCAGAGCAGAAGTGACCATTTCTAACCTTCCTCTTCAGAACAGAGAGATGGCATTTTTTCAGTGAGCTCTTTAGGCCATACTGTCTCCGTTTCTGTCTGTGCAGCGTTCTGGGTTGTGTGCCCCACAGCAGCACTCCCAGCTCTCACTTCCAGGTCCAGGCACCTATCTGCCCTTTGTGCTTCTAAAACCACCAGCCACCCCCAGTTCACACGCATGCCCCCACAGCTCCGGGTTTCAGTCTGGGGGGCTGCCCTAAATTCCCGTCCCCACTGCTACCATTTTGTGAGTCTATGCTGGGTCCCCATCATGTGAGGCTTCGAGCTCTGTTGGTGCAGGATCCCAGAGGCTCTCTCCCCCTTCTGTTTATCTTCTGTTATCTGCTCAGGGAATCACAGCTCCCCGCTTCACACCTCAAAACCAACCACTGGCAATATTCTCAATTTCCATGGAAGCATCAAACTTTCACTGTGAAGTTCCATGCTAGGGAAACTCAGAAAAACCTTCTCTAGCCTCGCTGGTACTGAGCTCGGCAGAGAAGGCATAGGGGCCATGGAGCTGTGACTGTATCCTCCAGTCATCTCGCCTAGCGCTATATTGCAGGCCGCTCCTCCCTCACTGGCTCAGACCCCTCCCACCCACCGGGGCCACCCAGTTTTCTTTTCCGACTGAATGGAAAGTGAATCTCAGTGAGAGGAGGGCTGTGCTGGGGCCTTTGAGTCGGGAGGAGGAGCCGCTGTGAGTCTTTTGTATATGGCCTTTATAATATTCAGGTATGTTCCATCTATCCCTACTTTGTGGAGGGTTTTTATCAAGAAAGGATGCTGTATTTTGTCAAATGCTTTTTCTGTTTTTATTGAGAAGATCATATGGTTCTTATCTTTTCTTTTATTAATGTGGTATATCAGCTTGATTGATTTGCAGATGTTGAACCACTCCTGAAGCCCAGGAATAAATGGTCATGGTGAATAATCCTTTTAATGCACTGTTGGATTTGATTTGCTTATGTTTTATTGAGAATTTTTACATACATGTTATTGGGGATGTTGGTTTATAATTCTCCTTTTTGGTGGGGTCTTTGGTTTTGTGATCAAAGTAATTTTGGCCTCATAAAATGAGTTTTGAAGTTTCCCTTCCAAATATTTTCAGAGGAATAGGTATTAATTTTTCTTTAAATGTTTGGTACAATTCCCCTGGGAATTGATTGGCCCTGACCTCTTGTTTGTTGAAGATTTTTTATTACTGATTCAATTTCTTGGCTGATTATGGGTCTGTTCAGATTTTCTATTTCTTCCTGTTTCAGTTTTGGTAGTCTATATGTATCTAGAAATTTATCCATTTCTTCCAGATTGCCTAATTTCTTGGCATATATTTGCTCATAATATTCTTTTATAATTGTTTGTATTTCTGTGATGTTCATTGTGATCTGTCCTCTTTCATTCATTATTTTTTTTTATTTGGGTCCTTTCATTTTTTTTTTGATAAGTCTGACTAGAGGTTTATAAATTTTGTTAATACTTTCAGAGAACCAGCTCCTAGTTTCACTGATCTGTTCTACTGTTTTTTTTTTATTTTTGTTCCAATATCATTGATTTCTACTCTAATCTTTATGATTTTCCCCTGCTGAATTTAGGCTTTTTTGTTGTTCTTTTTCCAGCTCGTTTAGGTGTAAGGTTAGCTTGTGTGTTTGACACTTTTTGTGCTTCTTTAGGAAAGCATGCATTGCTATATACTTCCTTCTTGGGGCTGCCTTTGTTATGTCTGAAAGGTTTTGGACTGTTATGTTTTCATTTTCATTGCTTCCATGTACTTTCTAAAAAAATATTCTTTAATTTCCTGGTTAACCCATGCATTCTTTAATAAGATGTTCTTTAACCTTCATGTATTTGTGGTTCTTCCAAATTTTTTCTTGTGGTTGCCTTCAAGTTTCATAGTATTGTGGTCTGAAATTTTGCATGGTTGATCTCAATCTTTTTGTAACAGTTGAAGCCTGATTTGTAACCCAGTATTTGATCCATTCTGGAGAATTTCCCATGTGCACTCAGAAAGAATGTGCCTTCTGGTGTTCCTGGGAGGCTCAGTTGGTTAAGCGTCTGCCTTAGGTTCAGGTCATGATCCCAGGATCCTGGGATTGAGTATGGCATCAGGCTCTTTGCTCAACTGGGAACCTGCTTCTTCTCTCTCTGCCTGTTGCTCCTCTGCTTGTGCTCTCTCGCATGCATTCTCTCTCTCTGTCAAATAAATAAATAAATAAATATATATATATATATATATTTAAAAAAGAATGTACATTCTGCTGCTTTAGGATGAATATATTTACTAAGTTCATCTGGTCCAGTGTGTCCTTCCAAGCCCTTGTTTCCTTATTGATTTTCTGTCCATTGTTTTTAGGAGGGTGTTAACATCCCCTACTATTATTGTATTATTGTCACTGAGTTTCTTTGTTTGTTATTGATTTATGTATTTGGCTGATCCCAAGTTAAGGGCATAAATATTTACGATTGTTAGATCTTCTTGTTAGATAGACTCCTTTGTTATGATATAGTGTCCTTCTTCATCTCTGATAACAGTCTTTGGTTTAAAATCTAATTTGCCTGGTATAAGGATGGATTCTCCAGCTTTTTTTAATGTCCATTAGCATGATAAATGGTTCTTCACCCCTTCACTTTCAATCTCGATGTGTCTTTGTGTCTAAAATGAGCAGCATATTGATGGGTCTTGCTCTTTTATCCATTCTGATACCTTATGCCTTTTAAAAAAGATTTATTTGATTATTTTAGAGAAAGAGAGAGATTGCTTGAGTGGGGGGAGGGGCAGAGTGAGAGGGAGAAAGAGAATCTCCAGCAGACTCCCTGCTGAGCACAGAGCCCAACACAGGGCTTCATCTCATAACACTGAAATCATGACCTGAGCCAAAACCAAGAGTTGGATGCTTAATGAACTGAGCCACCCAGGCAGCCCTCTGATACTGTATGCCTTTTTATTGGAGCATTTAGTCCACTTATATTCAGAGTGATTATTTATAGATATCAATTTAGTGCCATTGTATTACCTGTAAAGTCAATGTTCCTGTAGATTGCCTCTGTTCCTTTCTATTCTTTGTTGCTTTGGTCTCTCTTTTGCAATCAAAGCGTCCCTTTTAATATTTCTTGTAGAGGTGGTTTAGTGTTCATGAACTCCTTTGGTTTTTGTTTGTCTGGGAAACTTTTTATCTCTCCTCTTCTGAATTACAGCCTTGCTGGATAAAGTATTCTTGACTGCATATTTTTCCCATTTAGCATGATGAATATTTCCTGCCACTCTCTTCTGGCTTGTCACGTTTCAGTGGACTGGTTTCTTGCTAAACTTTTTTGTCTACCATTGTAGGTTAAGGAACATTCGTCCCTATTTGCTTTCAGAATTCTTTATCTTTGCATTTTGCAAGTTTCACTCTGATACATTATGGAGTTAGCCTGTTTTTGTTGATTTTGAGGGGAGTTCTCTGTGCCTCTTAGGAATTGAATGCCTGTTTCCTTCCCCAGATTAGGGAAGTTTTCAGTTATAATTTGTTCAAATAAACCTTCTGCCCCCTTTTACTTCTCTCATTCTTCTGGGACTCCTATGACACAGATATTAATTCACTTTATGGAATCATTGGGTTCCCTAAATCTACCTTCTTGATCTAGTAGTTTTCTTTCCCTCTTCTCTACAACTTCATTATTTTCCATAATTTTATCTTCTTTATCACCTTTTGTCTCCTCTGCTTTTTCAGTCCTCGTGTTTATATCCCATCAGTTTTTCTTCTCAGTTATAACTTTTGCTATTTCAGCCTGACTAGTTTTTAGGTTTTTTTGTCACTGAAGCCAGGGTTTCTCTGGTGTCTTCTATTTTTATTTTCAAGTCCAGCTAGTAGTCTTATGACTGCTAAATATTGTTCAGATATATTGCTTATATCCGTTTTCAGCAAGTCCCTGGCTGTGGTATCTTCCTGACCTTTCTTTTGGGGAGATTTCCTCCATCTTGTTATTTTGTCTAAATTTCTGTCTTCTGCGTGTTTTGAAAGTTTGTTATTGTTTCCTGCACCTGAGAGTAATGCTGTATTAAAAAGGGGTCATACACTGTCAAAGCCTGGCACTTCAGGAAATGTTTCTGGTGTATGCTGTGTGTATTCTGCTGTTGTGTTTTGGCTGCTCTTTCCCACTGTCTATCCTTTGTGGAGTTCTTCCTTCCTTGCAGTGAGGAGTGCTTGGACCTTTAGCTAGGTGTGCTTTGGTGTGTTTGTTAAAATAAACCTGGAACAAAAAGGGGGGGAGAGCCTGATCCAAAAGGGGGAGAGAGAGAGAAAAGGAAATGAAAAAACAAGGTAACAAACAGAAAACTATAAGCTTGATTCCAAAGGGGGGGAAGTAAAGCCTTGTGGTGCATGCAGGGTGCTGCCTGTGCTGGTCTTCTAGGGGAGAGGCCCACTGCATTGGCTCAGAGTGAGACCTGCACAAGTAAAAATGCATTTACCAGGCACAGCAGGGTGGGGTGAGTTTAGGTGTAAGCCATAAGTCATTCCTGCCTCCACTGGGGGCTGCTGTGTTGTTCTCTGAAGTCTGTCTGTGGTGGTGGCTTGGGGTAAAATGTCACTACCCCACTATCTCAACCCCAGACAGGGGATCTCACACTTCTTGCTGTTCAGGAAACTCACAGAATAGCAAGGGCCATCAGTGCACCCAGTTCCACAGTTGTCCTGCATTTTATCTTTGGTGTAGGGTTAAGATTCAAAACTCCAAATTTTAAAGGACCCAGAACCATGTGGACCTGCTCCCCTCCTCTGGAGTAGAGCCTGCCCTGCTGTGTCTGGTGTCCTTTCTCCAAGTAAAACAGTCCCACACTTGTCCAATGTGCAGAATCTGTGGTGTAGCACAGGGAAAAGAAGCAACCAGGTTATCCACCCTTTTTTGTGTACCTCTGTCCCCTGCTGATGAAAGGCCTTTTGCTGGTGCCTGCAGGGTCTTTTGTCCTTAGAAAGGCAATATACCCTCTTCCAAATGCACTTTACAAAGGGCAACATTCTCTTCCAGTGCGACCCAGGAACTCCCTACACCATGTTATATGCTCCTGGGCCTGTGCCCCCATTATCCCTAGGAGCTCACACCAGAGCGCCAGTCTGGCAAAAGTTGCACACTTCCAAAACTCCAGAGTTTGAGCTCCACACACTGTTTGCAAAAAATCTGTGACACTCAGTAACTCTCGCTCCCCAGTCCATGGTCTAGAATGGTTTTCTTCTTGTGCAAACCCAACACAGCACTGTCTCTACCCCTCTCTTTTGCTCTCCCTTTTCTCTTCCCAAAGAAAGGGCTCCCTCCTCTCTGCAGCATTACAGTTTTTCTCCCCCCCATTCACTTCCATGCACCTAACACCTGCCACACTGTCTCCCTCCAACCATTGAGATCCTTCTTCCAATCCTCCAGTTGATTTCTTAGGTGTTCCAAGTGATCTGACCTCAGTACAGCTGTGTTCAAGGGTTGAGGAAATCCCAGGGTCCCCCTACTTCTTTAACATCTTAATTCCTCCTAAAATCTTATTATTATAAACCAGTGATCATCTGTTGCTCCAGAGTTTTCTCTTTAATCAATGCCTTAAATCCCACCTAAACTTTGTGTAAAATCAAGAGTCATACTCTTGCTAAGTTCTTCCCTGAGATAAAAGGAAATTTGAGAACAAGTGACTTATTATGTTTTATAGAACACATACACAGTCAATCATTTCTCAACTATAGCTCCCATCTCCCTAGTCTTTCTAGTTGCTTCAAGTACACTCTGAGATATATACAATTCTTTCAGAATTAAGTATGTTTCAGAAACATTTCCAAAGGCTAGTGAAACAAAAGCAAAAATGAACTTTTGGGACTTCATCAAATTTTCTTTATTCACAGCAAAGGAAACAGTCAACAAAACAAAGAGGCAACCTACAGAATGGGAGAAGATATTTGCAAATGATACTACAGATAAAGGGCTGGTATCCAAGATCTATAAAGAACTTCTCAAATTCAATACACCAAAAACAAATAATCAAGTCAAAAAATGGGCAGAAGACATGAACAGACACTTCTCCAAAGAAGACATACAAATGGCTAACAGACACATGAAAACATGTTCATCATCATTAGCCATCAGGGGAATTCAAATCAAAACCACATTGAGATACCACCTTACACCAGTTAGAATGGCAAAAATTGACAAGGCAAGAAACAACAAATGTTAGAGAGGTTGTGGAGAAAGGGGAACCTTCTTATACTGTTGGTGGGAATGCAAGTTGGTACAGCCACTTTGGAAAACAGTGTGGAGGTGCCTCAAAAAATTAATAATAGAGCTACCTTTTGACCCAGCAATTGCACTACTGGGTATTTACCACAAAGACACAGATGCAGTGAAAAGAAGGGCCATATGCACCCCAATGTTCATAGCAACAATATCCACAATAGCCAAACTGTGGAAAGAGCCAAGATGCCCTTCAACAGATGAATGGATAAAGAAAATGTGGTCCATATATACAATGGAATATTACTCAGCCAGCAGAAAGGATGAATACACAACTTTTACATCAACATGGATGGGACTGGAGGAGATTATGCTAAGTGAAATAAGTCAAGCAGAGAAAGTCAATTATCATATGTTTTCCCTTATTTGTGGAACATAAGGAATCGCATGGAGGACATTAGGAGAAAGAAGGGAAAAATGAAGGGGGGGAAATTGGAGGGAGAGATGAACCATGAGAGACTGTGGACTCTGAGAAAAAATCTGAGGGCTTTAGAAGGGAAGGTGATGGGTATTAAGGAGGGCACATGGTGTTATACATGGAGCACTGGGTGTTATACAAAAACAATGAATCATGGATCACTACATCAAAAACTAATGATGTATTGTGACTAACATAACATAATAAAATAAAATAAAATAAATAAAAAGTAACATCATGGTGTTTATTAACCTGAAACAGTATTTATATAAGCTTTTCCTGCAGCAGCATTCATATTTGTCCAATCAGTGGGCACTACCACACTTAGAATTTAGATAATCTATTTGATAAATGGAGCATTTAAAATATTTTAGCTTTACAATATGAATATGAAAACTTCAAGCTAATTTTTTTAAGAAATATGTTAGTACCACTTTCTTACTCCTTTGTTCCCATCTATTTTCCCCTTATTTTTTAAAGATTTTTTAAAGATTTTATTTATTTATTTGAGAGAGAGAAAGAGAGTATAGAGGGAGAGTGAGAAGAAGAAACAGACTCCCGGCTGAGCAGAGAGCCCAATGTGGGGCTCATTTTACTTTGTCTGTGTTCAGGGCATTGTCCTTCAGGAATCAGAACTGGTAGATCTGGGGTGCCTGGGTGGCTCAGTTGGTTAAGTGGCTGCCTCCAGCTCAGATCATGATCCCAGGGTCCTATGATTGAGCCCAAAGTCGGGCTTCTTGCCCAGGAGGGAGCCTGCTTGTGCTTCTCCCCCTGATTGTGCTCTCTCTCTGTGTCAAATAAATAAATAACATCTTAAAAGAAAGAACTGGTAGATCTGATTTTAGAACAATGGAGGAAGATCTCAGTTCCCTATTCTCAAGTGCCTCCTCAAGACACAAGATATTTAGGCAAAGATAAGTCTTTGCTGACTATTTAACTATTGTGCTACTGACAAAGAGTAGAAAGAACAAAGTATGAAACTCATCAATTAAAAAGGTGATAAATCGGGTGCCTGGGTGGCTTAGTTGGTTAAGCGACTGCCTTCAGCTCAGGTCATGATCCTGGAGTCCTGGGATCGAGTCCCACATCGGGCTCACTGCTCAGCGGGGAGTTTGCTTCTCCCTCTGACCCTCTTCCCTTTCGTGCTCTCTGTCTCTCATTCTCTCTTTCTCAAATAAATAAATAAAATCTTTAATAAAAAAAGGTGATAAATCACCACCAGTTTTTTATTGTTATGGGTCCTCTCATTTAATAAATATTTATTGATTGCCTACTCTGTGTCAAGAACTGGAAATACAAAGGTCAGTAAGAGAGGGCCCCAGCCCTCATGGAGTTTAGTGTATTTTAAGGGAGTCCTATTAATCAAACAAAGAACTATCTCTACAACCAGTGACATTTTTAAAGGGAATGCTTAGTCTGGATCATTTCACTTATAGCCGACAAATATGCCTGGGAAACTGCTTGAAATAAAGCAAGAGGACATTCTACTTTTTATGGAGAGCCTGAACCTACCTGTTTCATTGTGGAAGCTGTCCACATATGGGGCAAAAAATCTTACCTTTGTTTTGTGATTGAAATGCTATTAGCCATTTCATGTTTTTTTTTCTTTTTTTCTACCTCCAAATACTCATTTATTTCTTTAAATATTTGTTTATATTTATCCCACACTATTGTGATGACCTTCAAAAATGAGGGCTTAATCTGAATACTCCCAGAAGGTTCCTATTCTAATATTTTTTATCTTAGCATGATAAGTACAGCTATTGCATGTTTTATTACATATATATGCCAGCAAAGTTGACTAGGAAGTGAATTTCTTAAAATCAAATTTTAAGTAGCATTGGTTTCCATTAAAGAAAGAAATCACAGAAGGAAATCATAGGGTAGGAAACTTACCAAAGAATTGATTAGTATGGTTGTATCCCTTTACATACAGGAGAGTATTAAATGATAGTAATACTAAGGTCTCATGAGATGAAAGGGTATTTGGCTTCTGTTATCTAATTCCAGAATCTCCCCGTATCCTTTATTCTATTTATGCACTTTCCCAAATCATAAGAATTCTTCCCTTGCCTAGTGAGCAACTGACTCTACACTTTAATCATATGCTCACCAATGATAGCATTTAGTCTAATTTCCCAGGATGGTATTTCTTATGTATGTTCATATCAAAAGGGAGAAAAAAAGAAGTTGTAATTCCTGGAAATCTTGTTAATTGTATCTGTCATCACAGTAATTAAAATTACACTTGGGTTTATACAGTGATTAATGCAGTGGTTCTCAACCTTGGCCGCACATTGGAATCTGCTGGGGAGGTTTGCCAAACACTGATGTCTGGGATCTACTCCTAAATATTCCAATTTAATTTTTTTTGAAGTAATATCTGGGCATTGGGACTTTAAAAATTCCTCCAGATGATTCTAAAATGTAAGCAATAGTGAGAAATACTGCTTTATATATCTGATTAATTTGACACCATTCAACAGATGTGATAATAATGACTTTCTGAATCCATAAAGTTAAGAACTTACCCTGAAGTAATTGGAACCAAACCAACTTTTGAAGCGCCTTCTAACCAGTGCCCCAAGATAGCATGAGAAGTACACATTTCTCCCTCATACTATCAAGCCTTTGGAAAAATAAAACACTCTTGAAAATGCCTTTTTTATTTTATTTTTTTTTATATTTTCAGTGATGTATAACTCTCACTTTGAGAGATTATAAGGGAGACAAATAGACGTATCATTAACTGCAAGACTCTGAGATATTTCCTTGCAATAGCTTCCAAAGTGGAGATGGGCAACAGCTGTGTTTGAGTTGTTACATGGTCCATGTAGCAGCATCTACTGTTCAACACTTTGTGTCCCCTCATATGACACAGCACCAGTACAGTTCCATTGAGCCAGTTTTGTTATAAGTATCTGGGCCTTTAGATCTATCTGTACATGACTCATCTTAAATAGTGCCAGCCAGGAGCATCTGTGGTACTATTGTGGCAAAGTAGCACAGTAATAAATTTAATATCATCACTCTTCATCTAGGTGACGGTGACCAAGCCAATCAAGAAAAGTATGAGTCGTGGTCACCTCTGAAACTTTAAGAATTCTGGTGACTCCTTTTAAGTCTGTCTTTGTTGTTTCTCTCACCTGCTCTCTGTTTCCGAACTTTACCCTATTGCTGCACCATCCTAGTTGCTCCATGCTCTAGGGAAGTGGAGGGCTGATTATAATTTTAGATCATCAACAGCATTTTTTCCATCTCAGTCAGCACACCCTCTGAGAATCCTTTAATTTCCCAACTTCCAGTCATGGGGTTGACTACCACGGCTTACTAGACTAGTTACCAGGAAGAAAACCTAGAAAGGGCTCTCAAAAATTGCTCAAAGTCGTACGACCATGTCCTGTGAAGCAAGGCTAATGGAACTGAAATTATGTATTATAGAGAAAAAAGGCTAGGAGAAGGACGATTAAAGGAAGGGGGCATCCTTGTTAACAGTCATGGAAGCTATGTTAAACAATATCTGAATGTTTTTTCTAATACTTTAATGGGCTGAAGCTGCCAAAGGAAAGATATTGTATATTGGGATTTAAAGACAATATTATAGGTGATATTAAAGGACAGAAATATAAGTGATCTGTCCCCTTTCCACTTCTGGATTATTTGGTATATATAACATGGTACTTATTATATGTAGCCTAAAAGTCTAATTAGTTTTATATCTATGCCCAACTCTAGATTCTGGATTTCCTTAAAGCAGGGGTATTTTGTACTTATTTTTGTACTCTGGCAGTTGAGGTTCAGGCACATAGTAGGTTCTCAACAACTGAATGAAGACTACATGAACAAAAGAACAAACTCTAGCAGTAAGTAGCTTTATACAATGGAAAGGTTTTTTGAGAAAAACTGTAGATTCTTATTCATTAGGATATATGGCTTCTAAGGTTTAAGAGCAGGTTAATTTCCTATTTAAGCACTAGAGAGGAAGAGAATAAACTATATGATCTTAGAATGTTCATAAATTCACTCATTCATTCATTCAACAAATATTTATTGACCCCCATTAGTTTTCAAGCACTGTTCTAGGCACTTGAAACATAGCAGCAAACATAATACACAAAATCCCTCCCCCATGGAGCTTACATTCTAGCAGAAAATAAATTAGAAGGGAGTTATATTTGTGTTCCCCACTTCTACCTGCTCTCTGTTAGAGTATTTGGGATATCTAAGTTCAGAGGAGGAGTTGGTGAAGTTTTGAGAACTGAGAAAAGATGGCCAACATGGAGCCTTTGGTGTAAATTAAAATTAAATTTGATATAGCTAGGTCCATGAAGAAAAGCTTTTAATAGTCCAGCTATGACACAGAAATTTAATGAGAAATTTGACTATAAGGATAAAGAAGAGAGAGCAGCACACTGAGACACCTAAAAGAAGGGATAAATGGAAAAAGAAGAGTACCTAGTCCTTTTAAGATTAGGGATGAGATAGGAAATGTACAAGCATAAGGAGCAGAATTAAGTTTCAAATATTTATATTCGTTGTGTTCATAAGGGCATGTTTTTGTCTCCATTTCAACTTTCCTGTTTCATCTGGGCTTTGTCAGCTTTTGTCACTTCTGCTTTGTTCCCAGACCAGTGAAATAGAAGAATCTGGTTTACTCAAGTGTTCTCAAACTCTGTGGTCAGTGAAAGCCCATGAACTAGCAGGACACATAGCTACTCTTGGCTCAGTCCGGAAATACCCCAGAACAGAACATGAGGGGTTCCACTTCCACTTTCTAGTCCCTAAAGCAAAACAAAACAAAACAAAACAAAACAAAAAAACAGTCTGGGGGTGAAAGGTGATCGCTGTGCAAGGGACTAAGGGGATGTACCAGGGAAAGTCTATTCACTCTCTACTTGAATTAATCTGGACAGTGTTGTGCAATATGAAAGAACACAAACTTAGAATAACACAGAACAGGGTAAGATTTCTGGTTCCACTATGTGTGACCATGAGCAAGTTACTTAACTTTAGAGCCTCTGTTTCATCTATAAAGTGATGATAACTGACAGAGTTGGGATGATATGTAAAAAAAATATTTAGTTTTCAATAATCTTTAAGATCAGAGGTCTAAGGCTTTTCCCATCTAGGGAGCTCCTTTTCAGGTTACCACTCTGCTCCCCATAGGAAAGTTTCAGACAACTTCTCCTGCCCTTGCTTGTTACTCTGACAGTTGTCAAACCATTATCTAAATGTGGATTGTTTATTTTTTCTTTACCATTTTTCCTGATTTCAGAAACAACGCATGAAAATTATTAAAGATTAGAACACTACAAAGCAGAATAAGTGGTACTTATTGAGCATTTACATGCATTTTCCATTTCATCTTCAAAAAAGAAAACCTTATGAGATGTGTATATTTTTAACTCTGTTACATATGAGAAAACTGAATTTAGAGAGATGAAATAACTTATATAAAGTCCCACGCCTTAGTAAGTAGCAGGTCTAGGATTAAAATTCAATCCTCCTCTTTTGTAGAAAGTCCCCCATTAACTGACTCCATAGATTACAGTTTGTCATTTTCCCTGCACAGAACTGCCCTATGTATATATTAACCTATTATTTACATAAATTCATTATACATTCTTTTTATAAATTTTCTTTCTTCAATTAAGAATATGTTGTAGACATCTTTTTGTATCTGAACATACAGTATAGATGTATTCCATTCTTTTAAACAGCTTCATGGTATTCTTCATTATATTCATAAACTATAATTTATTTAAACAATTCTAAATTATAGTTCATATCTATGGACATGATCACTTCCATATTGATAGACATTTAAGGTGCTTCTGATTTTACCTCTTATAACCAATGATAAAATAAGGATCTTTGTTTGTATTTCACTTTACACTTGTCTAAAGGTTTCTATAGAATAATATCCTAAAACTTCAATATCTCAGTAAATATGCTTTTCCTAAATCTTGATAGATATTGCCAAAGTGTCTTCCAAAATGGTGGCACCAGTCAACACTCTGGCCATCTCTGTGGAAGAGTGCCTCTCCCCCCATACCTCCACCAATAATGAGCAGTATCAACTGTTTTTCTCTTTTGTCTATTGCAAATGAGTTTTAGCATATTCCCACGTGTTCATTAGCTAAATGCATTACTTCTTGTGCAAGTTATTTCCTAATGATTGCTCATTTTTTCATTGGTTCATTTAAATTATTTTTATTTATTTGTAGATGTTATAATATGCAATGGATATTTTATGATATTTTCAATGCTTTAGTTTTGTCTGATTATTAAAGTAATGCATTTTAACTATAAAAACCTGGAAAATAATGAAAAGTAACAAGGATAAAAATTTATTTTAAGCCCACCAATTAAAAACAAGTATTTGATGCTTATTTTCCACATGTAAAAAAATTCTTTTAAAAATATGATCATTAGGAAAAATGAAAACTGAAAAGAAAAAAATTAAAAATATATGTAAATCCATCATATTTTTCAGATTATGGCCTATATAGAGTTTCATAATCTGCTTTATTGTTTCACATTGCATTATAAACATTTTCCCAGGCCATTAAAAATATTTCCAAAGCTATAATGAAATTTTCAATAGCTTTATTGAGACATAATTTGCAGACCATGAAGTTCACTATTTAAAGTGTACAGTTCAACGGTTTTTAGTATATTCACAGAGCAGTGCAACAATCATCATAATTGATTTTAGATTATTTTAAAAATCTCAAAAAGAAACCTTGTACCCATTAGTAGTTACTCCTCAGTACCCCCTTGTCTCCCAGCCCTAGGCAATGACTGATCCATTCTCTGATTCTATAAACTTGTCTATTTTTTAAATAAAGATTTTATTTATTTATTTGACAGAGAGAGAGAACACAGGCAGGAGTAGCAGCAGGCAGAGGGAGAGGGAGAAGCAGACTCCCTACTGAGTAAGGAGCCCAATGCGGGGCTCAATCCCAGGACCCTGGGATCATGGCCTGAGCAGAAGGCAGCCACTTAACTGACTGAGCCACCCAGGTGCCCCAAATTTGTCTATTTTTTAATGAATTTTTAATGTTGGCTTATTTGTTTATACCTACCAATATGGGCACAGACACCTTCTTGAAATTTTTCAGATGGCATATGTCAGGTAATGCAAACTTCTACTTAACACGGTGGAAATTTTATTTCATGGTGTGCAATTATATAGCTTTGTGTATACCCTAGGTCAAATCTTTTCCTAAGGCAAACAGCTGCTCAAGTCTGGAGGCTGAAGTCTAACATATTAATCAAGGATAGAAGTGCTGAAGAGAAAGTCATCCATCCACACAAAAGTGGTTCTGCTTCACCTTGAACTTCACTTTGAGCGCCCCCCTTATTTTCCTCCAATTCTTCCTATAGAAGACCTACCAAGTCAGGGCACCTGGGTGGCTCAGTCGTTAAGTGTCTGACTTAGACTCAGGTCATGATCCCAGGGTCCTGGAATCGGGTCCCGCATCAGGCTCCCTGCTCCGCAGGGAGCCTGCTTCTCTCTCTCCCACTCACTCTTCTTGTGTTCCTTCTCTAGCTATCTCTCCCTCTCTGTCAAATAAATAAATTAATAAATCTTAAAAGAAAAGAAGACCTACCAAGTCTTCAAAATCTATTTCAAATGCTACCTCAAACCCTTTCCCGACTCTTTCAGGGTAGTTTTATATTACTTTAAACTACCAGTTACAACATCGTTCACATTCAATTTGGTTAAACTTAACAGATACTAAGTACCTGGTATATACCAGGCCCTTGGCTGGGCCCAGAATTACAGAAGTTAAACTCATAGTACAAGATACAATATTGGATAATGGTAGCCAGATCATGAATTCTGGCTACAAAGTGCATAGGTTCAATTCTGAGCTCTGCTTCAAATTAGCAATGGAGACTAATGAAAGTTATCTACTTTCCCAAAGCTGTCATCTGTAAAATGTGAATAAAATTAGTACTTTCATCATAGCATTGCTGTAAGGGTTAAATAAAGGAGACAGTCCATATAAAATACCTAACACAAACTTGACAACAAGTCAGTAATCAAACTTTTGGTGAAATAAATTGGAATTAAACTGAAAGTCCACTCAGAAGGGTCTGGGGGAAAGACTGGAAGACACACCCTGTCACTGATCTTCCTAAGCATTGGGATATGAGTGTCTATTGCTCAACTTTCCAAGTCAGTGGGTAGTGTGGGTGGGAGTAGGAAACTCATGAAATTTGGACAGTGTGTTTATATCACATCCACCCACTCACAGTCACCACAATTGTTTCACTTCCTTTTTTCTGTCACTTAAGAACCAGAACTCAAGAAATTTTGGGTTTTATTGTTCGGTCAAAAAAGAACTGGTGGCATTTGCTTGTTTCATTTTTTTTCCTGTAATGTGTATATGCATGTAACCAATGGATCCAGACTTGATTTTCAAGAACATTCTTGGTTATTCCAGGAGACTTATCAATTCTAGTGGCTCTAAAGGATGAGGCAAGCTCAAGTTCTCCCTACTACTTGCTATCTTAACTCCACACCCCCATTGGCTTTATACTTTAGAGAGAGAAACTGGAGCCCAATAAGAACAAAGTAGTTCTACTCTGACAAGTCTAGAAGGGGCTTCTCCCAAATACATTTCTGAGGGTGATTTAACAAAACCTTCAGAATTAGGGGATGTAGCAGCATGTGTGGCAGTATCATGCAGTTAAAAGCAGTCTGAGTTCTAATCCTGCCTCTGACACTGATTTCACTGTGTAGCCTTGAACAAATTCCATTCTCTTTCTAGGCTTCAGTTTTCCCCACCTGTACAGTTGAGGCAAAATAAGACCCATGGTGCTCTCACAGGATTCTCTAAGCTCTGACTTTCTGTGATTCTAAGTATGGGTCTGGAAATGGTGGCAAAGGAGGGAGTTGGATGTACTATAGGACTTCTTGGTTCACCATCCTTGGGTAAACTCCCATGGTGTCGCCATCATCTGTCTGTAAATGATTTGTGAAAGATCTCCCTCTAGCCATGACCTCTTATCCTGCCATATTCTCCCTAGGAGAACTTCTCAAAGCAGGAGTCACGTCACTCTATTTCCACATGACTAGTCTCAAACTATCTTCGCTAAAAATTGCAGAGTTCTATTTGTGGCCCTATTGTTGCCCAGGACATCTGGATCTACTACATGAGCTGTATCTATGCTTTCCATTTAACCATGATTCACTCTGACACAGCCAAATCCTAGCCACTCTTCTTTCCCCAGTCTCTGGCATCCACTCTTTTTACTCTGATTTCACTGCCACCATCCTACGTTTGCTTAGTTGTTGCATAATCATCCAGACTTGTCTCACTGTTTTTATCCCTGCCCCTCTAGAGTCTACCATGGAGAAGTCAGGGAAACGTGTTTTAAAAAAACACAAAACAGATCATGTCACTTCAAACATGTTCAGATTCCTCCAATAATTCCTTATCTTAGAACAAAAGCTAAGATCCTTTAAATGACCTACAAGATCCTTCATGATCTATTCCCCCTCAAACATCCCCATTTCCACATATCCTCTATCAGTTTTCCCCTTTACTCAGTCCGCTCTAACCACAATTACTTGAACATTCCAGGCATGCTTCCTCCTCAGGATCTTTCCATTTATAGTCCTCCATTCCTGGAATTATTTTTCTTCAGATATCTGCCAAGCCTGATCCCTCACTTTATCAAATCTCTGCTCAAATGTCACTTTCTCAGGAAATACATGCCACCTTATTAATCTCTGTATTAGTTTTATATTACTGCCATAAAAATTTACCACAAATTCAGTGTCTTAAAACAACACAGATTTACTATCTTACAGTTCTAGAGGCCAAAATTCTGCCATGGATATTATTGAGCTAAAATCAAAACATCAGCAGGTCCACATTCCTCTATGGAAACTCTAGGGGATAACCTATTTCAGCTTTGTCCTTCTCAGCTTTTAAAGGCCACCCACGCTCTTTAGCTAATGGCTTCCTTCTATCTTCAAAGCCAGAAATGTTGTACCTCCCTGTGCTTTTTATCCATAGTAACATTTTCACCTAACTCTGACTCTTCTGCCTCCCTCTTCCACTTTTAAAGACCTTAGTGATTGCATTGACACCACCTGGATAATCCATAATAATCTCAATGTTGATTGAACTGTTGATTAACAACCTTTACTCCATCTGTAAATGTAATTCTCCCTTGCCATGTAATTTAACATATGCACAAATTATGGGAATTACTGGACATTTTGGGGGGTCCAGTATTCTGCCTACCACACTCTCTTTCTCATGCCACTTCTTTATTTTAACTTCATGGTACTCATCACCACTTGTCACATTATATTCGATACTCATACTTTCTAGTTAAATATTCATATAATCAAAATAATCAAATAGTTATACAATGCTTTCTAAAACATTTTCCCTTTTTCAGAGACATTTATTTTTAACTCTCTTAACTAATCTTTTGGGGGTTTTGACTTTATAACTCTAAATAATGTTCTTATATTGCTATTCCTTCTTTCATTTTTTATAAACAGTGAGAATCTAACTCTCATTCACTCTCTTACTTCCATCCATGCCAATCCTGTACATACACACTCATGCATATTTTCTATTTTCCCGTCCTCCCAATAAATGTATAGATGATTTTGGTGGTGAAAACAAAATTCAGCGTTAATGTTCCTGGGACTTCATGGCTAAGCCATATTGTATATTTTACTTTTAATTTTCATATTTTTGATTGTTTGTTTAATATAATTTCTTCCCATTAAACACTAAGCTCTATCTCTGTTTGGTTCACTGTTACATTCCCAGTAGCTGGTACAGAATCAGAAGCATTGAAGGTACATAATAAACATTTGTTCAGTATCTACTATGTGCCTAGTCTCATGCATGGATTCTTGTACCAGACCTTGTAAAGCCTGCCCTAGCAGGGCCTTTAATGACAAATTAGGTCTGTGATGTCCCTACTTTTCTATGTATACAACAAGCTAAAGTCTAATTTTCTTCCTCTTTACCAGAATTCTTCTTATCCTTGCTACCACTGGGGTTTGGTTCTCTCTTTCCTTTCTTCTTACCTGGAATTCCTTCCCCTTTTTCTTTGCCTCCTTAATGCTAACTAAATTTCAGATCCCAGCTCACATTCCAGCTTCTCTAGGGAGGCTTATTAGATCATTTAAGTCCAGGGGGTTTGTTATCCCATTATGCAAATGAGATTCTGTTATTCCCTTGTTCCTTAGTATGTGAGATCTGCTATTGTTAGTTTGCTTTTAAACAACTCTGCTGATCTTTTTATGTATCTTTGGGTTAATGTTTATATGTGTGTATCTGTGTGTTTACATGAGTGTTTATATGCTTATATGCATGTGCTGTCTGATTATGTTCTGCTTGGGTGTATAGATCTGTATTTCAGTGCTTTTTGGGTGTCTGTGCATGGCTGTGTATATTTGTGTATCTGTGTGACTGTTTTGTGTGTCCGTGTGCTATGTATCTCTGCATGTATATTTTGTGTGTTTTGTGTAAATGTGCTAATATTTTATGTCTACGGACATTTTCTGTGTGTGTGTGTGTGTGTGTGTGTGTGTGTGTTTCTGTGCATCTTTGTTTGTATGTGCACACGCATACAGGAAGGGACACAACTAATGTTTGCATACTGATAAATTATTCTAATCTGTCTTTTCAACATTTTTCCAAGAAAGTAAGCTATGAAGGTACAAGTAGGCACAGAGTCACAATGACCTCTGAATACTGGGCCTCAAAGGATATGGGCCATTTTACCTGCTGCTTACCCACAGTCTGTGAGCTCCTACCATAAATGCATACTATCATCTCAGGAAGCACTGAGTTTGAAGATAAGGAAAAGGTGAACTCCCTAGATTAAGGTAAATATGCATCTTCCCCTCTGCTTCTTGTCAACCACCTCATCATTCTTGGCTCAGTTCAAGTATAGCCCTAGGGAATGGAAGAGTAAGACACAGACTTTGGAAAAAGACTAACATGAGTGACACTTAACAGCTGTGTTACTATGGGAAGGTCCCTTGGTGTCTCTAGACCTCAGTTATCTCAACTAAAAAAAAGGGATTCATAATGTTTTTTCTTGCAAGGTATAGCTTAAGTTACAGTCCACAGATAATGTGCCCAACCCAGAACAGAAGTTCTAAAAATGGTTTTCATATTACTTCCTCTGGAAAGTCTTTACACATTGTTTACTGGATGCTGTCTAAGCCACAAGGTTT
Source organism: Callorhinus ursinus (assembly GCF_003265705.2). NCBI lineage: Eukaryota > Metazoa > Chordata > Mammalia > Carnivora > Otariidae > Callorhinus > Callorhinus ursinus. Next base: position 2,286,656 of record NW_027397128.1, read on the forward strand.
AAAGCTCAATTAATAATCCACCATGTATCACCGTGTACGTGTGTGTGTGTGTTCATTGGTGTGCCCATATATATGTATCTTGACTCTATCTATACTAAAATCTCACTAATTCAGGGTTCATGTCTAAAATTTCTTCTCTCTCCCTTACAATATCCAGAGAAGGTCTGGAAATACTTCATAAATGGTCACTGAAGGCAGGAAAGGAACAGAATAGGTTGATGCTTAACATATCATTTTTGGAGCACAAAGAAATGTGTTGGGATCTTGTCTAGGCAGCTTCTATATAGGTAAGTGGTTTCATGATTCTGGGCCTCATTTTCATTTGTGAAATGGTGATTTATTCAACTAATTCATTAAAAATAGTGTCTATTTGTGTCTATGACTGTCTATTATATGCCAGGCACTGTTCTAGGCACTGGGGATGTAGCAGTGAACATGCGATACAAAATTTCTTCTTTTCATGATATTTATATTCTAGAATGGGAAACAGAAAACAAACAAGTAAACCAGGAAATATACAATATGCCAAGTAGTGATGAATTTTATAAAGAAAAAGGAAAACAATGTAAGAGTGTAAAGAGTAACAGAAGAAGAATACACAGCTGCACTGAAAGGAAAAGTGACTCAGACACAATAGCAGGGAGTAGGCAACACATAGAATACTCTCCTGAAGAACCAGGTTCTGGTGAACAAGGGACATGGCACAGCAGGGCACTCTAGGTCCTCTTCTTCATAAAATCACTACTTTCAAGAACAGAAGACAGAGCCGACTTTCTTAATGCAGAGAAATACAGAGAAGTAGGCAAAATGAGGAGACAGAGAGATTTATTCCAAATTAAAGAGCAGGACAAGGCAATGGCCAGAGATCTAAGAAAAACAGATATGCCTAACATGCCTCATGGAAAATTTAGAGCAATAATCATAAAGATACTCACTGGACTTGAGAAGAGTGGAAGACATGAATGAGACCCTTAACACAGAGATAAGGAATAACATAGCAGAGAAAAAGGGTTAAATAAGTGAAATGAACAAAACAAGTAATTAAATGAACCACAGTATACAAGAAGAGGGATGAATTAGTGATCTAGAAGACAGAGTAATGGAAATTAATCAAGCTGAACAAAAGAGAGGAAAATGAATTACTCAAAATGAGAATAGACTGAGGGAATTCAGTGACACGATCAAATATAATAACATTTATATTATAGGAGTTCCAGGAGAAGAAAAGGGGACAGAAAATTTATCTGAAGAAAAAATAGATGATAACTTCCCTATGTGGGGAAGGAAACAGATATCCAGATCGAGGAGGCACAGAGAACCTCCATCAAAATCAACAAAAACAGATCCACACCAAGACATACTGTAACTAAATTGGCAAAATATAGTGATAAAGAAAAAAGAAATTGAAAAGCAGCAACAAAAAAGAAGACAGCAACTTACAAGGGAAAACCCATAAGACCAGGAGGGGACTTTTCAGTACAACTTTACAAGCCAGAGGAAAGTGGCATGATATATCCAAAGTGCTGAATGGGAAAAATTTGCAGCCAAGAATACTCCATCCAGCATGGATATCATTCAGAATAAGATAAAGAGTTTCCCAGACAAACAAAAACTAAAGGAGTTCATGACCACTAAACCAGCTAAACCTTAAATAAGGTCCTTTAAATACAGTAACTTAAATACTGGGGCGCCTGGGTGGCTCAGTTGGTTAAGTGACTGCCTTTGGCTCAGATCACGATCCCGGAGTCCCGGGATCGAGGCCCACATCGGGCTCCCTGCTCAGCAGGGAGTCTGCTTCTCCCTCTGACCTTCCCCCCTCTCATGTACTCTCTCTCTCTCATTCTCTCTCTCAAATAAATAAATAAAATCTTTAAAAAAATAACTTAAATACTAAAACTTTGGTTATCATGGGGAAAAAAGATTTTACACGATAGTGAAGAATAATATGACAAGAAGAGGAACTTTAGATACATGAAAACTTATTATTAAAGCATCACAATTCTACTTGATGGCTACTTTAATATTGACTGTTTTTAAGTAACTACAGCAAGTAGAAACACCACATAATAGCCAAAAGAATGTGATATTACTATGGGGAAGAGAAGCTATAATAACATCTTTTCCAGTTCAGAAAACCACGACATAAATACCACATACACCAGATTGGTGAAAAAGCCAAGGTAGGAATTCAAATATCCTTGAATTACCAGGCCTATTATCCTGTGTCAGTTGTCACATATCGTTTTCTTTCTTTTCCTTTTATTGAATAACCTGCATAATTGTATTAAATTCTCAAAAATGAATTCACAGGCTTACTTCACTGACATGATCAGTCACATGCATTTTCTTCCTAGACAGCAATGACTTTTGCTCCACTAAATTAGCTTCATTGCATTGCTTGCACATTTTATCCCATAAGTGACAAATGGAGGGATTGGTAGTCAATAAGAGATTACAAGAAATGAAATTGAATTGGTAATCAAAAACTACCAAAACAGGGCGCCCGGGTGGCTCAGTTGGTTAAGCGACTGCCTTCGGCTCAGGTCATGATCCTGGAGTCCCGGGATTGAGTCCCACATCGGGCTCCCTGCTCAGCAGGGAGTCTGCTTCTCCCTCTGACCCTCTTCCCTCTCGTGCTCTCTATCTCTCATTCTCTCTCTCTCAATAAATAAAATCTTTAAAAAAAAGTAAGTTCTGCTGCCGAACATGATGGAAAAATGTCAGTGTGTCAGAAGACATACAACCCTGGGACTAATACCAGAATCAGTCTTTTAGAAAATGATCCAAAGGTAATAAATTTCACAGATCGGCAGATTCTCAACCAAAAAAAAAAAAAACAAACCATATAGCATTTCCCACTTATAGATGTTTTGCTTTCAGACAATAAAGTCTATTGTTATTCATAAGATTTTAGTAGATAATCCACTGGTTGTAATTCAGCCACAGTGACCCTCTTTCAAGTAACATACCAGAATTTATAACATGAAAAGACCCAGAAAAGAATAGAAGAGAAAACACATGAGTCCAGTTTAGTCTAATAAGATTTTAGGAATCCTGAATAGGCAGCACTCTTCAACCCAGGAAAACTCTCAGTTCAAAGAATGCCTTTTTGCTCATGTAGTGTCAGGTAAAGACAATAAATCAGAATAGAATGAGGTGGGATGTACTACAACAATGTAACTGGCTAACCCAAACGACCTCTAGGGTATTCTTATCTATGAGATTCTACACACAGACAATTTAGGCTTTGGAATGACTGTATTCTTCCCAGTGAACAATATTCAGTCTGAATTTCATCAATAGATAAGAGCCTCATATTTGAAAGGAGGGAGACATATCAACTGTCATTGAGCAAAAATGTTGCATATTCTGATTTTAGCCTGTGGCATTGCTATTGACTTCATTTTATGGTGCCATTCATTAAGAAAATCAGATGCTCTGGAAACCATTTGTGGTATTACTGTCAACTATTCCTGTTTAATCTGATTTCAAGAAGCCCAGATGCTACAAGAATCTTATACCCAACTAACACAGGAAGTGTTTGGTCTTCCCTATAGCATTCTCAATCTAGCAAAACTTCAACTCAGCTTCAGGGACCAACTTAGTTATTTAGTGTTAAAGCTACCCAGAATTGATCAGTTGAGTTGCTATGACCAGTAAGTTCTGAGGAGCTTCAGTGCCCTGAAAGATGAAGATTATTTCATTGTCTAGATTAGTTCCCCTTGGTATAGGTCCAAGGGTATATGTTCTGCAGTAAAGTTTGGGATCTTAGAACTTAGAAAGTTCACAAGGCCCCTTTTTGAGTATTTCTCAGGAAACTATGTGTCAAGATCTATCAAGGCCCACACTTGATCTTTTTCTCTTTGGGGATGGACAATAAAAGAAGGTTGGTAGCAGAAAATAGTGTAAACATAAAATAATAAATCATATAAACAAACAATTGTAAGCATTCCTGATGAAGGTGAAACTTAGGCAGACACCCCTCCTCCACATGCTACTCAGGGTTTTTATGGGTAGAGATTTGCTGACAATAGTGCCTTCATGACTCCAATTTAGTAGTATTTCTGCTGAAGCAAACACAACCTTCTAGTTTCAGGAAATGAAGACATCTTTTTTTCCCCCCTACAGTTCTGTGTCAGGAAGGAGATTTCACACTACTTTAAAAATGTACTTTTAGATATAAGATGGAGGATGGATTTTACACCATGGATGTCTGGCTCTCATTTTCAGAAGACTACAGAGGGGGGAAAATCAAAGAGTGTATCTGTGATATATGAGAAACAATGATAATATTTGGGAGTGGAGATACAAGGGAAATGTTTCCTTGATCACATCTTGCTCCCATCACTATAATATTACCCTTTGATCTACCAGTGATTTTCTAACCCCCAAAAAATATGTATCTACAAATCAACATACAGAGATCCTCAGAAACATAAGGCATATATTGGAGCTAAGTCCTAGTATAAGGTGTTGAAAATAATTTAGTTTTACCCTAAAAAAAAGTCTGATTAGTAAATGTTTTGATGTGAATGTAGATTCAGTATTCAACTGTGTAACCATAAATATAGGATAAAATTATGCTACCTTTTAGCTAGAGGGAGTCACTAGCTATAGACTTGAATTTCCAAGTCCCTATCCCTATTCCAAATAATGTTCCAGGGCTTCTCAGAAAGGAAAGGGAATGACTGGACAAAGGTACTCCTCAAAGGCTCTATAAGTTGTTGATATATTTCTACCTTTTCTAAGCCCTATACCAAGTAATTTCAGGACTAGGAAAACATTTTTTAAATTCACATTATCCTCAAAAACAGGATCCTATTGAAAGGATCATATGGTTCTTATCTTTCTTTTATTAATGTGGTGTATCACACTGATTTGTGAATATTGAACCAACCTTGAAAACCAGGAATAAATCCCACTTGATTGTGGTGAATGATTTTTTTTAATGTATTGTTGGATTAGGTTTGCTAGTATTTTATTGAGAATTTTTGCATCCATGATTATCAGGAATATTGGTCTTTTTAAATGGAGTTTACATGGTTTGGTATCAAGGTAATGCTGGCCTCATTGAATGAGTTTGAAAGTTTGTATTTTTTGGAATAGTTTGATTCTTTAAAAGTTTCAACAGTGGGTGTTACACGAAAACAATGAATCGTGGATCACTACATCAAAATCTAATGATGTATTGTATGGTGACTAACATAAAATAAAATTTAAAAAAGGAAACTCCCAATCATCACAAGTTTTGATGTAGTATCAAAGAATGCCTTCAATTAAATGAAAAGATTATTTAAAATCCCTCCATTTTTCAACTGCATATCGGTGAAGCTGGATTTTCCTCACTTACTTCATCCAAAACAACATATACCACCAAATAAAATAAAAAAGCAAATATGAAAAAACTCCACTCATCTTCTATTAAACCAAATATTTAAGAATTTAGAAAAATGTGAAATAATGACATTCTTCTCCCTATTCTTTTTCTTTTGGAAAATATAGTTATTTATAATAAAAATATATTTTTTAATTTTTTTATTGTTATGTTAATCACCATACATTACATCATTAGTTTTTGATGTTGTGTTCCATGATTCATTGTTTGTGCATAACACCCAGTGCTCCACAGAGAACGTACTCTCTTTAATACTCATCACCAGGCTAACCCATCCCCCACCCTCCTCCCCTCTAGAACCCTCAGTTTGTTTTTCAGAGTCCATCATCTCTCATGGTTCGTCTCCCCCTCCTATTTGCCCCCCTTCATTATTCCCCTCCAGCTATCTTCTTCTTCATTTTTTTCTTAACATATATTGCATTATTTGTCTCAGAGGTACAGATCTGTAATTCGAGAGTCTTGCACAAATCATAGCGCTCACCATAGCACATGCCCTCCAATGTCTATCACCCAGCCACCCCATCCCGCCCACACCAAACCCAGTTCAGCAAACCCCAGTTTGTTCCCTGAGATTAAGAATTCCTCATATCAGTGAGGTCATATGATATATGTCTTTCTCTGATTGACATATTTCACTCAGCATAACACCCTCCAGTTCCATCCACATCGTTGCAAATGGCAAGATCTCATTCCATTTGATGGCTGCATAAGATTCCATTGTATATATATACCACCTCTTCTTTATCCATTCATCTGTCGATGGACATCTTGGCTCTTTCCACAGTTTGGCTATTGTGGACATTGCTGCTATAAACATCGGAGTACACGTACCCCTTTGATCCCTACATTTGTATCTTTGGGGTAAATACTCAATAGTGCAATTGCTGAATCATATGGTAGCTCTATTTTCAAATTTTGAGGAACCTCCATACTGTTTTCCAGAGGGGTTGCACCAGCTTGCATTCCCACCAACAGTGTAGGAGGGTTCCCATTTCTCCGCAACCCCGCCAACATCTGTCATTTCCTGACTTGTTAATTTTAGCCATTCTGACTGGTGTGAGGTGGTAATTCATTGAGGTTTTGATTTGGATTTCCCTGATGCCGAGCGATGTTGAGCACTTTTTTAAGTGTCTGTTGGCCATTTGGATGTCTTTGGAAAAATGTCTGTTCATGTCTTCTGCCCATTTCTTGATTGGATTATTTGTTCCTTGGGTGTTGAGTTTGATAAGTTTTTATAGATTTTGGATACTAGCCCATTATCTGATATGTCATTTGCAAATATCTTCTCCCATTCTGTCGGTTGTCTTTTGGTTTTGTGGACTGTTTCTTTTGCTGTGCAAAAGCTTTTTATCTTGATGAAACCCCAATAGTTCAATTTTGCCCTTGCTTCCCTTGCCTTTGGCAATGTTTCTAGGAAGAAGTTGCTGCGGCTGAGGTCGAAGAGGTTGCTGCCTGTGTTCTCCTTTAGGATGTTGATGGACTCCTGTATCACGTTTAGGTCTTTCAACCATTTGGAGTCTATTTTTGTGTGTCGTGTAAGGAAATGGTCCAGTTTCATTCTTCTGCATGTGGCTGTCCAAGTTTCCCAACACCATTTGTTGAAGAGACTGTCTTTTTTCCATTGGACATTCTTTCCTGCTTTGTCAAAGATTAGTTGACCATAGAGTTGAGGACCCATTTCTGGGCTGTCTATTCTGTTCCATTGATCGATGTGTCTCCTTATGTACCAGTACCATACTGTCTTGATGATGAGAGCTTTGAAATAGGGCTTGAAGTCTGGAATTGTGATGCCACCAGCTTTGCTTTTCTTTTTCAACATTCCTCTGGCTCTTCTGGGTCTTTCCTGGTTCCATACAAATTTTAGGATTATTTGTTCCATTTCTTTGAAAAGAGTGGATGGTATTTTGATGGGGATTGCATTGAATGTGTAGATTGCTCTAGGTAGCATTGACATCTTCACAATGTTTGTTCTTCCAATCCATGAGCATGGAAAATTTTTCCATTTCTTTGTGTCTTCCTCAGTTCCTTTCATGAAGATTTTATAGTTTTCTGAGTACAGATCCTTTGCCTCTCTGGTTAGATTTATTCCTAGGTATCTTATGGTTTTGGGTGTAATTGTAAACGGGATTGACTCCTTAATTTCTCTCTCTTCTGACTTGTTGGTGTATAGGAAGGCCACTGCTTTCTGTGCATTGATTTTATATCCTGCTACTTTACTGAATTCCTGTATGAGTTCTAGCAGTTTTGGGGTGGAGTCTTTTGGGTTTTCCACATAAAGTATCATATCATCTGCAAACAGTGAGAGTTTGGCTTCTTCTTTGCCGATTTGGATGCCTTGGATTTATTTTTGTTGTCTGATTGCTGTGGCTAGGATTTCTAATACTATGTTGAATAGCCGTGGTGATAGTGGACATTCCTGCTGCATTGCTGACCTCAGGGAGAAAGCTCTCAGTTTTTCCCCATTGAGAATGTTATTCGCTGTAGGTTTTTCAGAGATGGCTTTTATGATGTTGAGGTATGTACCCTCTATTCCTATACTCTGAAGAGTTTTGATCAAGAAAGGATGCTGTACTTTGTCAAATGCTTTTTCTGCATCTATTGAGAGGATCATGTTTCTTTTTCTTTCTTTTGTTAATGTATGGTATCACGTTGATTGATTTGTGGATGTTGAACTAACCTTGCAGCCCATGGATAAATCCCAGTTGGTCGTGGTGAATAATCTTTTTAATGTACTGTTGGATCCTATTGGCTAGTATTTGGGTGAGAATTTTTGCATCGATGTTCATCAAGGATATTGGTCTGTAATTCTCCTTTTTGATGGGGTCTTTGTCTGGTTTGGGGATCAAGGTAATGGTGGCCTCATAAAATAAGTTTGGAACTTTTCCTTCCATTTCTATTTTTTGAAACAGTTTCAGGAGAATAGGTATTAATTCTTCTTGAAATGTTTGGTAGAATTCCCCTGGAAAGCCATCTGGCCCTGGACTTTTATTTCTTGCGAGATTTTTGATGACTGTTTCAATTTCCTTAGTGGTTATAGTTCTGTTCAGGTTTTCTATTTCTTCCTGGTTCTGTTTCTGTAGTTGATACATCTCTAGGAATGCATCCATTTCTTCCAGGTTATCTAATTTGCTGGCATAGAGTTGCTCATAATATGTTCTTATAATTGTTTGTATTTCTTTGGTGTTGGTTGTGATCACTCCTCTTTCATTCATGATTTTATTTATTTGGGTTATTTCTCTTTTCTTTTTTCATAAGTCTGGCCAGGGATTTATCAATCTTGTTAATTCTTTCAAAGAACCAGCTCCAAGTTTCGTTGATCTGTTCTACTGTTCTTTTGGTTTCTAGTTCATTGATTTCTGCTCTGATTTTATTATTTCTCTTCTCCTGCTCGGTTTAAGCTTTATTTGCTGTTTTTTCTCTAGCTCGTTTAGCTTTAGGGTTAAATTGTGTATGTGAGACCTTTCTTGTTTCTTGAGAAAGGCTTGTATTGCTATATACTTTCCTCTTAGGACTGCTTTTGCTGGATCCCAAAGATTTTGAACAGTTGTGTTTTCATTTTCATTGGTTTCCATGAATTTTTTTAATTCTTCTTTAATTTCATGGTTGACTCATTCATTCTTTAGTAGGATGCTCTTTAGCCTCCATGTATTTGAGTGCTTTCCGACTTTCTTCTTGTGATTGAGTTCTAGTTTCAAAGTATTGTGGTCTGAAAATATGCAGGGAATAATCCCAATCTTTTGGTACTGGTTGAGACCTGATTTGTGACCTAGGATGTGATCTCTTCTGGAGAATGTTCCATGGGCACTAGAGAAGAATGTGTATTCCGTTGCTTTGGGATGGAATGTTCTGAATATGTCTGTGAAGTCCATTTGGTCCAGTGTGTCATTTAAAGTCTTTATTTCCTTGTTTGTCTTTTGCTTAGATGATCCGTCCATTTCAGTGAGGGGGGTGTTAACGTCCCCCACTATTATTGTATCGTTGTCAATGTGTTTCTTTGCTTTTGTTATTAATTGCCATATATAATTGGCTACTCCCATGTTAGCGGCATAGATATTTACAATTGTTAGATTTTTTTGTTGGATAGACCCTTTAAGTAGGATATAGTGTTCTTCCTCATCTCCTATCACAGATTCAATCTGGGGGTGTCTTTGGGTCTAAAATGAGTCTCTTACAGACAGCATATTGATGGGTCTTGTTTTTTAATCCAATCTGAGAGCCTGTGTCTTTTGATTGGAGCATTTAGCCCATTTACATTCAGGGTAATTATTGAAAGATATGAATTTAGTGCCATTGTATTGCCTGTAAGGTGACTGTTACTGTATATTGTCTGTGTTCTTTTCTGGTCTCTGCTGCTTTTAGGCTCTCTCTTTGCTTAGAGGACCCCTTTCAAGATTTCTTGTAGGGCTGGTTTCATGTTTGCAAATTCCTTTCGTTTTTGTTTGTCCTGGAAGCTTTTTGTCTCTCCTTCTATTTTCAATGACATCCTAGCTGGATATAGTATTCTTAGCTGCATATTTTTCTTGTTTAATGTTCTGAAGATATCATGCCAGTCCTTTCTGGGCTGCCAGGTCTCTGTGGATATGTTTGTTGCCAATCTAATGTTTCTAGCATTAGAGGTTACATATCTCTTCTCCTGAGCTGCTTTCAGGATTTTCTCTTTGTCTCTGAGACTTGTAAGTTTTACTGTTAGATTTTGCGGTGTTGACCTATTTTTATTGATTTTGAGAGGGGTTCTCTGTGCCTCCTGGATTTTGATGCCTGTTTCCTTCCCCACATTAGGGAAGTTCTCTGATATAATTTGCTCCAGTATATCTTCTGCCCCCCTCTCTCTTTCTTCTTCTTCTGGGATCCCAATTATTCTAATGTTGTTTCATCTTATGGTATCGCTTATCTCTCGAATTCTGCCCTCATGATGCAGTAGTTGTTTATCTCTCTTTTTCTCAGCTTCTTTATTTTCCATCATTTGGTCTTCTATATTGCTGATTCTCTATTTTGCCTCATTTATCCTCGCAGTTAGCACCTCCATTTTTGATTGCACCTGATTAATAGCCTTTTTGATTTTGACTTGGTTAGATTTTAGTTCTTTTATTTCTCCAGAAAGGGTTTCTCTAATAACTTCCATGCTTTTTTCAAGCCCAGCTGGTATCTTTAAAATCATGATTCTGGGGTGCCTGGGTGGCTCAGTTGGTTAAGCGACTGCCTTCGGCTCAGGTCATGATCCTGGAGTCCCGGGATCGAGTCCCGCAACGGGCTCCCTGCTCAGCGGGGGTCTGCTTCTCCCTCTGACCCTCTTCCCTCTCGTGCTCTCTATCTCTCATTCTCTCTCTCAAATAAATAAATTAAATCTTAAAAAAACTAAAATCCTGATTCTGAACTCTAAGTCTGACATCGTACTAATGTCCGTATTGAGTAGGTCCCTGGCAGACGGTACTACCTCTTGTTCTTTTTGATGAGGTGATTTTATCCATCTTGTCATTTTGTCCAGAGGAGAATAGATGAATGAGAGATTAAAATGCTAACAGGGTAACAACGTCCCCAGAGAATATACTCTAAACAAATCAGAAAAGACCTGAAACCAGGGGAATAGAAAGGGAAAGAAAGAAAAAAAAGAGAAAAAAGAAAAGTAAAAGGTAAAAACAAACAAAAACAGAATAAAAAAACAGAATATGATCAAATATGATCAGGTTGGTGCATAGATCAGTGCCACACAATAGATTTTGGGTTTATTTTGGTCTGTTAGACGAAAGTGCCTCCCAAAATTTTAAATAAAGAAAGACTTATATATGTACAAAATAAGGGTTGATACAATGAAGGGGTGGAATATGACAGTAAAGATGAAAATTATAAAAAAATGTATAAAAGGAATTGATGAGATAAGAAGTTGTTTGAAAAAAGAAAGAAGAGGATTTTAAAAAATAAGAAAGAAAGAGAAAAAAAAAGGTGGGGGGGAGAATGTGATCAGGCAGGAGACTAGAACACATCCATACACTAGAGATTTAGGGTATATTTTGATCTGTTAGAAGAAACTGTATCTCAAAATTTTAAAAAGAGAATATATATATATATATATATATATATATATATATATATATATGCCAAAAATAAGGGTAACTACTATGAGGGGATAGAATATGACTCTAAAAATGAAAAATAAAAATGTTTTCTTAAAAAGGGATTGATAAAATGTTGGTTGAAAAAGGGAAAAAGAAAAATTCAAATATAAAAAGTTTAAAAAAATTAACTTTGAAAGACTAAAGGATCATGGTAAAAAAGCCATGAATTCTATGTGCTGTATTCCCCTAGCACTGGAGTTCTGCTGTTCTCATTGATTGGTAAACTTGGTCTTGGCTGGCTGTTCTTGCTGATCTTCTGGGGGAGGGGCCTGTTGCTGTGCTTCCCAAATGTCTTTGCCGGAGGTGGAATTCCCCCGCCCTTGTCCGTCTAGGCTAAGTAATCTGCTCGGGTTTTCTCTCAGTAGCTTTTGTTCCCTGCAAGCTTTCGGTACAGCTTTGGAGTACGAGTGTGAGAATGGCGGCCTCCCAATCTCCACCCTGGAGGAGCGACAACTCAGGCCTCCATTCCTCAGTGCGCCCCCAGAGAAAAGCAGTCAATCACTCCAGTCTCCCTGTTCTCCGGTCGCACTCCGTGCTCACCCGGCCTATGACTGAGCGTTTCTGTCTCTGGCACCAGACTCGGTGTGGACTCTCCAAACACAGCAGATCCCTGTGGTGTGCTCCCGTGCTGCTCCTCCCAGGGGAGGAAGGGGAGTCTCCCTGGATCTGCCACTTATTGTGTCCCTGGTGGAGGAGCAGTAGCCCGACTGTGTCATCGATCACAGTTTATGGCAACCCCGAGCTGAGAGCCAGCGCCTCGGCTCCGTCTCTGCAGCTGGCTTACCCGCTCCGATACCCAGGAGCTCTGCTGCACTCAGGCACCCCCGATCTTTCTGTGACCCCTAGGGTCCTGAGACCACACTGTCCCATGAGGATTCCACCCCTCACTTAGCCACTGGAGTGATGTTCCTCAGCAGAGCCGACTTCTAAAAGTTCCGATTTTTGCTCCACTGCTCTATCACTTGCCTGAAGCAGCCCACGGAGGCCCCGTCCCCCACCATTTATCCTCCCAAATATCGCCTCGGATTCACTTCTCTGCACAGCCTACCTTCCATAAAGTGGTCAGTTTTCTGTTCAGAGTTTTTGTATTTTTTCTTCGATCTCCTGTGAGTTCGTAGGTGTTCAGAATGGTTTGATCCCTATCCAGCTGAATTCCTGAGACTGGACGAAATCCAGGTCTCCTACTCCTCTGCCATCTTGCTCCGCCCCCTATCATAAAAAATATATTATCAGAAAAAAAAAAAAGAATTCACCTGTGAAGCCATCTGGCCCTGGACTTTTTTTGTTGGGAGTTTTGTAATTACTGATTCAATTCCTTTGCTGGTTATTAGTCTGTTCAAGTTTTCTATTTCTTCCTGTTTTAGTTTCCAAAGTTTGTATGTTTCTAGAAATTTATCCATTTCTTTTAGGTTGTCCAATTTGCTAGCATATAGTTTTTCATAAAATTCTTTCTTTTTTTAAAATTTTATTATGTTATATTAGTCACCATACAATACATCATTAGTTTTTGATATGGTGATCCACGATCCATTGTTTTTGTATAACACCCAGTGCCCCATGCAGTATGTGCCCTCCTTAATATCCATCACCAGGCTAACCAATCACCCCTCTCCCATCCCCTTTAAAACCCTGTTTGTCTCTCAGAGTCCATAGTGTTTCATGGTTCATCTCTCCCTCTGATTTCCCTCCTTTCATTTTTCCCTTTCTTCTCCTAATGTCCTCCATGCTATTCTTTATGTTCCACAAATAAATGAAACCCTATGATAATTGACTTTCTGTGCTTGACTTATTTCACTTAGCATAATCTCCTCCAGTCCCATCCATGTTGATATAAAAGTCGGGTATTCATCCTTTCTGATTGGCTGAGTAATATTCCATTGTATATATGGACCACATCTTCTTTATCCATTCATCTGTTGAAGGGCATCTCGGCTCTTTCCACAATTTGGCTATTGTAGATATTGCTGCTATGAACATTGGGGTGCATATGGTCCTTTTTTTCACTACATCTGTGTCTTTGCAGTAAATACCCAGGAGTGCAATTGCTGGGTCATAGGGTAGCTCGATTTTTAATTTTTTGAGGCACCTCCACACTGTTTTCCAAAGTGGCTGTACCAACTTGCATTCCTACCAAAAGAGTAAGAGGTTTCCCTTTCTTTCTCCACAACCTCCCCAACATTTGTTGTTTCTTGCCCTGTCCATTTTTTGCCATTCTAACTGGTATAAGGTGATATCTCAATGTGGTTTTGATTTGAATTTCCCTGATAGCTAATGATGATTAACATTTTGTTATGTGTCTGTTAGCCATTTGTATGTCTTCTTCAGAGAAGTGTCTTTTCATATCTTCTGCCCACTTTTTGACTTGATTATTTGTTTTTTGGGTGTTGAGTTTAAGTTCTTTATAGATTTTGGATACCAGCTCTTTTTCTGTAGTGTCATTTGCAAATATCTTCTCCCATTTGTGGGTTGCCTCTTTGTTTTGTTGACTGTTTCCTTTGCTGTGCAGAAGCTTATTATCTTGATGAAGTCCCAAAAGTTCATTTTTGCTTTCGTTTCACTAGCTTTCGGAGATGTATCTTGAAAGAAGTTGCTGTGGGCGATGTCCAAGAGGTTACTGCTTATGTTCTCCTCTAGGATTTTGATGGATTCCTGTCTCACATTGAGGTCTTTCATCCTCTTTGAGTTTAACATTATGAATCGTGTCAGAGAATGGTTGAGTTTCATTCTTCTGCATGTGACTGTCCAATTTTCCCAGCACCATTTATTGAAGAGACTGTCTTTTTTCCATTGCATGTTTTTTCCCTGCTTTGTCAAAGATTATTTGACCATAGAGTTGAGGGTTCATATCTGGGTTCTCTGTTCTGTTCCATTGGTCTATATGTCTGTTTTTGTGCCAGTACCATGCTGTCTTGGTGATCACAGCTTTGTAATATAGCCTGAAATCAGGCAACGTGATGCCCGCAGCTTTGTTTTTCTTTTTCAACATTTCCTTGGAGGTTCGGGGTCTTTTCTGATTCCATACAAATTTTAGGATTGTTTGTTCCAGCACTTTGAAAAATGTCATTGGAATTTTGATTGGGATGGCATTGAAGATATAGATTGCTCTGGGTAGCATAGACATTTTAACAATGTTTATTCTATGAGCATGGAATATTTTTCCATCTTTTTGTGTCTTCCTCAATTTCTTTCATGAGTGTTCTGTAGTTCCTAGAGTATAGATCCTTTACCTCTTTGGTTAGGTTTATTCTGAGGTATCTTACAGCTTTTGGTCCTATTGTAAATGGAATCGTTTCTCTAATTTCTCTTTCTACAATTGCGTTGTTAGTGTATAAGAAAGCAACTGATTTCTGTGCATTGAATTTGTATCTTGTCACAGTATTGAATTGCTGTATGAGTTCTAGTAATTTGGGGGTGGAGTCTTTTGGGTTTTCCACATAAAGTATCATGTCATCTGCGAAAGAGAGAGTTTGACTTCTTTGCCAATTTGAAGACATTTTATTTCTTTTTGTTGTCTGATTGCTGTTGCTAGGACTTCTAGTACTATGTTGAACGATAGTGGCGAGAGTGGGCATCCTTGACGTGTTCCTGACCTTAAGGGAAAGGCTCTCAGCTTTTCCCCATTGAGGATGATATTCACTGTGGGTTTTCCATAGATGGATTTTATGTCCTTGAGAAATGTTCCCTCTATCTCTATACTCTGAAGAGTTTTAATCAGGAAAGGATGTTTTATTTTCTCATATGCTTTTGCTGCATCAATCGAGAGGACCATATGGTTCTTCTCCCTCCTCTTATTAATGTGTTCTATCACATTGATTGATTTGCGAATGTTGAACCACCCTTGCATCCCGGGGATAATTTCCAGTTGGTCATGGTGGATGATCCTTTTAATGTATTGTTGGTTCCTATTAGCTAGGATTTTGTTGAGGATTTTGGAATCCATATTCATCAGGGATATCGGTCTGAAATTCTCCTTTGTGATTGGGTCTTTGCTTGCTTTGGGGATTAGGGTAATGTTGTCCTCATAGAATGAGTTTGGAAGTTTTCCTTTCTGTTTCTATTTTTTGAAACCGCTTCTGTAGAATAGGTATTATTCCCTCTTTTCATGTTTGGTAGAATTCCCCAGGTAATCCGTCAGGCCCTGGACTCCTGTGTTTTGGGAGGGTTTTGGTCACTGCTTCAATCTTGTTACTGGTGATTGGCCTATTCAGGTTGTCAATTTCTTCCTGTTTCAGTCTTGGCAGTTTATAGGTTTTCAGGAAGGCCTCCATTTCATCCAGATTACTCAGTTTATTGGTATATAGTTTTCAATAATAATTTCTAAAAATTGTTTCTATTTCCTTGGTGTTAGTCGTGATCTCTCCTCTTTCATTCATAATTTTATTTATTTGGGTCCTTTCTCTTTTCTTTTGGATAAGTCTGGCCAGTGATTTATCAATCTTATTAATTCTTTCAAAGAACCAACTTGTTTTGTTGATCTGATCTACTGTGTTTCTTGTTTCTAATTCATTGATCTCTGCTCTAACTTTAATTATTTCTCTTCTAGTGCGTGGCTTAGGCATCATTTGTTGCTTTTTCTCTAGTTCTTTAAGGTGTAGAGTTAGTTGCTGAATTCGGGATTTTTCTATTTTTTTGAGTGAGGTTTGGGTGGCTATGTATTTCCCCCTTAGGACCACCTTTGCAGTATCCCATAGGTTTTGGACTGATGTGTTTTCGTTCTCATTGATTTCCATGAATTCTTTAAGTTCTTCTTTGATTTCCTGGTTGACACAAACATTCTTGAGCAGAGTGGTCTTTAGCTTACATGGGTTTGAATTTCTGCCACATATTTTCTTGTGATTGAGTTCCAGTTTTAAAGCATTGTGGTCTGAGAATATGTAGGGAATAATCTGTCTTTTGGTATCAGTTGAGATCTGATTTGTGACCCAGTATGTGGTCTATTCTGGAGAAAGTTCCATGTGCACTTAAGAAGAATGAGTATTCTGTTGTTTTAGGGTGGAATGTTCTGTATATATCTATGAGGTCCATCTGGTCCAGTGTATCATTCGAAGCTCTTGTTTCCTTGTTTTTTTCCTGCTTAGATGATCTGTCCATTGCTGAGAGTGGAGTATTGAGGTCTCCTACAATTAACGTACTTTTATCAATATGACTGTTTATTTTGGTGAACAGTTGGTTTATGTAGATGGCTGCTCCCATGTTAGGGGCATAGATATTTACAATTGTTAGATCTTCTTGTTGGATAGACCCTTTAAGAATGATATAGTGTCCTTCTGTGTCTCTAATTACAGACTTTTATTTAAAATCTAATTTGTCTGATATAAGAATTGCTACCCCAGCTTTCTCTTTAGGTCCGTTGGCATGGACGATGGATCTCCATCCCTTCACTTTCAATCTGGTTGTATCTTTAGGTTCAAAATGAGTCTCTTGTAGATAGCATATGGATGGGTCCTGTCTTTTTATCCAATCTGTAACCCTCTGCTGTTTTATGGGAGCATTTAGGCCATTCACATTGAGATTGATTATTGAAAGATATGAATTGTCATCATGTTGCCTGTGAAGACGTTATTTTTATAGATTGTCTCTGTAAATATTTTTTGTATATCACTCTTGGGCTCTTTCTCCTTTATAGAACCCCCCTTAATAGTTCTTGAAGGGCCGGCTTAATGGTCACATATTCTCTCAGTTTCTGCCAGTCGTGGAAGCTCTGCATCTCTCCATCCATTCTAAATGACAGCCTTGCAGGATAAAGTGTTCTTGGCTGCATCATCTTCTCATTTAGTACCCTGAATATGTCTTGCCAGGTCTCTGTGGATAGGTCTGACATTATTCTGATGTCCTCCCTCTATACATAAGGAATCGCTTCCCTCTAACTGACCTTAAGATGGTTTCTTTGGTTCTAAGATTTGCAAGTTTTACTACTACATGCCAGGGCGTTGGCCTGTTTTCCTCGATCTTGGGAGGGGTCCTCTCTGCCTCTAGGACGCAAATGTTTGTTTCATTCCCCAGATTATGGAAGTTCTCAGCTACAATTTGCTCAAATACATCTTCTAGTCCTCTCTCTCCACTCCCTCTGGGATTCCAATTATTCTGACATTAGAACACTTCATGGTGTCACTTATTTCTCTGATTCTGTTTTCATGGATTCTGATTTGTTTTTCCCTGCCCTCCTCTTTTCCCTTTTTATCTATTATATTGTCTTCTAGGTCGCTTATTTGTTCTTCTACCTCACTTACCCTAGCTGTTAGATTATCTAGATTGGATTGGATCTCACTGATAGCATTTTTAAGTTCTGCCAATTCAGCTTTCATTTCTGCCCTTAGAGACTCTATGTTGCCTTTAATTGATTTCACCATTCTAGCTATTGTCTTCACTGTTGCTAGCCTGAATTCCATCTCCGACATCTTGGTTATAACTGCATCCATTTGTAAATCTGCAGCATAAATCATAATCTCTGAGTCTTTTCTATTTTGGGGGTTCCTCCTCCTAGTCATTCTGTTGATAGGTAGTTGAGGGAATGTATAGAGTCCAAATTATTGAACAGAACCCAAACAAGATGCACCTGTTTTCTAGGGATCTTGGGGTTGCTGGCCTCTTGTTTTCTCAGCCTGTTTTCTGAGGGAGGGGCCTGCCGCACTGTTACTCAGGCTACCCTGTTTGGGCGGATTTGCCTTGCCCCCCTGTGGTGGGAATCAGTTTTGGGGTTTTTTGTTCTCTGGCAGCTTTCCCTGGTGGCTTTCCACGTCTCTTCTGTGAGTCAGAGCAGAAAAGACCATTTCCATCCCTCTGCCTCAGAGCAGAGAGTTTGCAGTCTGTTCTTCAGTGAGCTCTTCAGGCCACACTCTCTCCATTTCTGTCTGTGCTGCTATAAGCTGCAGCATCCTGGGTTGTTCACCCCTTCTCAGCTCTCCCAGTCCTGCCTTCAGATCGGGGCTCATCTCTAACCTTTTTGCTTCTAATACTGCCAGCCACTCCTAGTTTGCTCGTGTGACCCGCCGTTCTGGATTTCCGTCCCAGGGGCTGCCCTAACGTCCTTTCCCCACCACTACCAGAGTGCGAGTCTGTGCCCCGTACCCAGCGAGCGAGGCTGTCACTCACCGGTGGTGTAGGATCCCCTTGGCCAGGCACCCTCCCGCTGATGTTTATCCTCCAATATCTGCCTGTGGAATCATGGCTCCCCCTTCGGACCTTGAAACCAAGCACCCGCGATATTCTGTTTGTAGAGATCCATATCATCTTACATCTCAGGCTGCTTTCATGGTTGCTCAGAGTGGTCTGGTAGATATCCAGCTCAATTCCGGGAACCAGTTGAAATAGGGTCCCCTACTCCTCCGCCATCTTTCCTTCCCCTGCCTTTCATAATATTCTCATATTTATTTGTATTTCTGTGGTGTTGGTTGTTATTTTACTCTCTCATTTGTGATTTTATTATTTCGGTCTTTTTTCTTTCATTTTGATAAGTCTGGCTAGGGGTTTTCTCATTTTTTTTTTTCAAAGAACCACCTCCTGGTTTTATTGATCTCTTTTATTGTGGTTTTAGTTTCTATATCATTATTTCTTCTCTAATCTTTATTATTTTCATCTTTCTGCTGACTTTAGGCTTCATTTGTTGTTCAACTATCTCCTTTAGGTGCAAAAATATCTTTTTTTCTTTTACTTTTTTATTGTTATGTTAATCACCATACATTACATCATTAGTTTTTGATGTAGGGTTCCATGATTCATTGTTTGTGCATAACACCCAGTGCTCCACACAGAATGTGCCCTCTTTAATACCCATCACCAGGCTAACCCATCCCCCTCCCCCCTCCCCTCTAGAACCCTCAGTTTGTTTTTCAGAGTCCATCGTCTCTCATGGTTTGTCTCCCCCTCCGACTTACTCCCCTTCATTCTTCCCCTCTTGCTATCTTCTTCTTTTTCTTTTTTCTTAACATATGTTGCATTATTTGTTTCAGAAATACAGATCTGTGATTCAACAGTCTTGCACAATTCACAGCGCTCACCATAGCACATACCCTCCCCAATGTCTATCACCCAGCCACCCCATCCCTCCCACCTCCCACCATTCCAGCAACACTCGGTTTGTTTCCTGAGATTAAGAATTCCTCATATCAGTGAGGTCATATGATACATGTCTTTCTCTGATTGACTTATTTCACTCAGCATAACACCCTCCAGTTCCATCCACGTCATTGCAGATGGCAAGATCTCATTCCTTTTTATGGCTGCATAATATTCCATTGTGTATATATACCACATCTTCTTTATCCATTCATCTGTCGATGGACATCTTGGCTTTTTCCACAGTTTGGCTATTATGGACATTGCTGTTATAAACATCGGGGTGCACATACCCCTTCGGATCCCTACATTTGTATCCTTGTGGTAAATACCCAGTAGTGCAATTGCTGGATCGTATGGTAGCTCTATTTTCAAATGTTTGAGGAACCTCCATACTGTTTTCCAGTGGTCAGGTGCAAAAATATCTTATTTGAGATTTTTTGTGCTTATTGAGGTAGGCCTGTATTGCTATATACCTCCCTTTTACTGCATCCCAAAGGTTTTGAAACATCGTGGTTTCATTTTCATTTGTTTCTAAATAATTTCTTATTTCTTTCTTGATTCCCTAGTTTACCCATTCATTGTTGAGTAGCATGTTGTTTAACCCCCATATATTTGTGGTTTTTCCAGATTTTTTCTTGTGATTGACTTCTAGTTTCATAGTTTTGTGGTCAGAAAAGCTGCATGGTACGACTTCAATCTTTTTGTATTTGTTGAGTCCTGATTTGTGACCTAATATGTGATCTATTCTGGAGAATGTCCCATGTACACTTGAAAAGAATGTGTATTCTTCAGGTTTTGATGGAATGTTCTGAATATGCTTGGTTTCAGGTTTTTGATTTTTGTTTTTTTTTCTTTCAGTGCTTTGACTATATCATGGCACTCTCTTCTGGCCTGCAAATTTCCTTTGAAAAATCAGCTGATAGCTTTATATGTCTTCCCTTGTATGCAAGTGTTTTCTTTTCTCTTGCTACTTTAAAAATTCTTTGTGAGTAATATTTGCCATTTTAATTATCATATGTCTTGATGTGGACCCCTTTGAGTTGATTTTGTTAGGGGCTTTCTGTGATTCTTGGATCTGGATGTCTGTCTCCTCCCCCAGATTAGAGAATTTTCCAGTTATTTTTCTTCAAATAAGTTTTCTGTTGCCTTTTTCTCTCTCTTCATTTTGGGTTTCCTATAATGTGAATGATATTATGCTTGGCAATTTCTCTGAGTCCACTTAAGCTAGTCTCACTTTTTATTATTTGTTTTATGTTTTGAGGTTAAGCTTGATTGATTTCCATTACTATGTTCCAGCTCGCCTGTTTTCCTGATTCTTGTAATCTACTATTTATTCCCTCTAGTGTATTTTTAATTTCAGTTAATGAGTTCTTCCTCTATGACTGGTTCTTTTTTATATTTTATATCACTTTGTCACAGGTGTCACAGATCCTCCACTCTTTTCTTAAGTCCAGTAAATTTATGACCATTACTTTGAATTCTTTATCAGGCAAATTGTTTATCTCTGTTTTATTTAGGTCTTTTCCTGTGATTTTGTCCTGTTCTTCCATTTGGGACATATTACCCTGCCTTCTTATTTTGTCTAAATTAATTTCTTTCTTTCTTTCTTTCTTTCTTTCTTTCTTTCTTTCTTTCTTTCTTTCTTTCTTTCTTTCTTTCTTCCTTCCTTCCTTCCTTCCTTCCTTCTTCTTTCCTTCCTTCCTTCCTTCCTTCCTTCCTTCCTTCCTTCCTTCCTTCCTTCCTTCCTTTTCTTTCTTT
>NW_027397128.1:2308079-2367823 GCF_003265705.2 Callorhinus ursinus
TCTTTCTTTCTTCTTTCTTTCTTCTTTCTTTCTTTCTTCTTTCTTTCATTCTTTCTTTCTTTTCCTTCATTCTTTCTTTCTTTTAGAGGGAGAGAGAAAAGGGAGGGGCAGAGAGAGAATCTTAAGCATGCTCCACACCCAGTCTGGAGCCCACCTTGGGGCTGGATCCCACAACCATAATATCATGACCTGAGCCAAAATCAAGGGGTGGATGCTTAAGTGACTGAGCCATCCAGGCACCCTTATTTTATGTAAATTTCTGTGTGTCTCTATGTATTGGAAAATTAAGGTACGTCTCCTCATCTTGAAAATAGTGGCCTTATGAAGAAGAGTTCTTGTGGTGCCCTGTAATGTAGTGTCTTCTGTTCACCAGAACCTGGCATTTCAAGGGTATATCTTATGTGTGTTGAATGCATCATACTTTTGTGCTTGAGCTGAAATTTCTTTTAGTCCAGTCAGATGCAATGGTCCTTTTTGTCTGTTGTTGGAAGGGTTTTGTTTCTGTGCTGTTAAGTGACTCACCTGGGGCTTTCTTGGGCTTGTAGTTGGGTCAAACCGGATGCCTGCTCTCAGCTCATTTGGCAGAAGTGTACTGGCACCCAACTGCTGGCCACACTTGCATTTTTCCTGAGAGCCTCTGTTGGTGGGCAGTGTCTATAGTCAGACTAGATGTCTGTTCCTAGTCTGTTGGGGTTGCAGCAACCCCGAACTACAGGGCTCTCTCTTTGTGTTGGTTCCCTGTGAGGTTTTTGTTGGTGGGAAGGGCTGGCAGTCAAATCAGATTTCTGTACCTAACATACTGTTTCGGCTGCAGTCGAACTGGTGTGTGTGGTTATCTTCCCCTTTAAATAGAAGAAGAGTCTGTTTTGAATGGTACTGACCACTCTTGGGGATATGTGCAGCATGAGATGAATCAGGTGTTGTTTTTTGCTCCTGCTGAGTGGGGCAGGTTGGATGGGCCAAGGTTACAGGAGAAAGAAAGGGCAGTGCACACAGTGTTAACCAGGTACGTGGTGTTTGCAATGGCTCTCACAGGTGTCCAGTTATCTAGACTGGGGAGCAGGAAAAGAAATCGTGTCTACCAACTCTTTTCTTCTTAAAGTGGTTACCAAAGATCCCTGCCCTTCCAGCACATGTTCTGAGATCAATAAGTATACCTCTTTCCTGTACACCCTGGTGCTTTTCAAACATTTGTTTCTATGCTTATCATGATGGGACTCTTTGGGTGTTGTTTCATTATCCTATTGTCTTCCAGCTTTCCCAGAGCTGAGTTTGAGGATTTTTTAAAAAAAATTTAAAGTGTCATGTCACACTAATTTAAAAACTCATGAAGTTGGTGGCACCTAGATGGCTCAGTCGTTAAGCGTCTGCCTTCGGCTCAGGTCATGATCCCAGGGTCCTGGGATTGGGCCCCGCATCAGGCTCCCTGCTCGGCAGGAAGCCTACTTCTCCCTCTCCCACTCCCCCTTCTTGTGTTCCCTCTCTCGCTGTGTCTCTCTCTGTCAAATAAATAAAATCTTTAAAAATAAATAAAAATAAATAAATAAATAAATAAAAACTCATGAAGTTAAGCCTCTTGGATTTTCAAAGCCTAATACTTTAGGGACTTGTTATCCCAGTGTAGCATTCCCATGTTTGTGGAGACTGATGTGAGGTCTGTTTCTTTCCATTCTTTAAGCTTCTTGTGTCCCTCCACTTAGTGCTTAGTCTTGCAGAGGACATTAGTTCCTTACCAGGACTATGCCCTTCTTACCATTTTTAATGTGACCTCTTCTCTAGAATTAACTGTGGAGAGTGTGTTCTGCCAGCCTTCCGTTCATTTTCTGGGTTAGTTACACTGATGTGGCTATTATATAGATTTATTGATGTGATGAGGTGAGCTTAGGATACTCTTACTTGACCATCTTCCCAGATTCCATCTATTTTGAGTTAATTTCCTGTATGGTGTGAGAAAGTGGTCCAGTTTCATTCTTTTGTATGTGGCTTTCCAGTTTTGCCAGCTCCATTTATTGAAGAGATTATCTTTTCCCTATTGTATATTCTTGCCTCCTTTGTCATACATTAATTGATACCATATTATATGGGGTTACTTCTGGACTTTCTATTATTTTATTTTATTTTATTTTATTTTATTGTTATGTTAGTCACCATACAGTAAATCATTAGTTTTTGATGTAGTGTTCTATGATTCATTGTTTTCGTATAACACCCAGTGTTCCATGCAATATGTGCCCTCATTAATACCCATCACCGGGCTAACCCATCCCCCTACCCCCTCCCCTCTAAAACCATCAGTTTGTTTCTCAGAGTCCATGGTCTTTCATGGTTCATTTCGCCCTCTGATTCCCCCCCTTCATTTTTCCCTTCTTCTAATGTCCTCCATGCTATTCCTTATGTTCCAGAAATAAGTCAAACCATATGATAATTGACTTTCTCTGCTTGATTTATTTCACTTAGCATAATCCTCTCCAGTTCCATCCATGTCGATACAAATTTTAGGTATTCATTCTTTCTCACAGCTGAATAATTTCCATTGTATATATGAACCACATCTTCTATATCCATTCAACTGTTGAAAGACATCTCTGCTCATTCCACAGTTTGACTATTGTGGACATTGCTTCTATGAACATTGGAGTGCATGTGCCCCTTCTTTTCACTGCATCTGTATCTTTGGAGTAAATACCTAGTAGTGCAATTGCTGGGTCCTAGGGTAACTTTATTTTTAACTTCCTGAGAAAATTCCATACTGTTTTCCAGAGTGGCTATACCAGCTTGCATTCCCACCAACAGTGTAAGAGGGTTCCTTTTACTCCACATCCTCACCAACATTTGTTGTTTCCTGTTTTGTTAATTTTAGCCATTCTAACTGGTGTAAGATGGTATCTCATTGTGGATTTGATCTGTATTTCCCTGATGACAAGTGATGTGTAACATTTTTTCATGTGTCTGTTGGCCATTTGTATGTCTTCTTTGGAGAAGTGTCTGTTCATGTATTCTGCCCATTTTGTGACTGGATTTTTTGTTTTTGGCATGTTGAGTTTGAGAAGCTCTTTACATATCTTGGGTACCAGCCTTTTACCTGTAATGTCATTTGCAAATATCTTCTCCTATTCTGTAGGTTGCCTTTTAGTTTTGTTACTGTTTCCTTTGCCATGTGGAAAATTTTATCTTGATGAAGTCCAATAGTTCATTTTTGCTTTTGTTTACCTTGACTTTAGAGACGTGTCTTGCCAGAAGGTGCTGTGGCCAAGGTCGAAGAGGTTACTGCCTGTAGTATCCTCTAGGATTTTGATGGATTCCTGTCTCACATTTAGGTCTTTCACCCATTTTGACTTTATCATTGTGTATGGTGTAAGAGAATGGTCCAGCTTCATTCTTCTGCATGTGGCTGTCCAATTTTCCTAGCAGAATTTATTGAAGAGACTCTCTTTTTACCATTGGATATTCTTTCTTGCTTTGTCAAAGATTAGTTGACCATAGAGTTGAGGGTCCATTTCTAGGGTCTTAATTCTGTTCCATCGATCTATGGGTCTGTTTTTGTGCCAGTACAATGCTGTCTTGATGATCACAGCTTTGTAATATATCTTGAAGTCAGGCATTGTGATGCCCCCCAGCTTTGATTTTCTTTTTCAACAATCCCTTGCAATTCAGGGTCTTTTCTGGTTCTGTACAATTTTTCAGATTGTTCCAGTTCTGTGAAAATTGCTGATGGTAATTTGATAGGGATTGCATTGAAAGTGTAGATTGCACTGGGCAGCATAGACATTTTAACAATGTTTATTCTTCCAATCCATGAGCATGGGATGTTTTTCCATCTTTTTGTGTCTTCCTCAATTATTTTCATAAGTGTTGTGTAGTTTCTAGAGTACAGATATTTGCCACTTTTGTTAGGTTTATTTGTAAGTATTTTATGGTTTTGGATGCAATTGTAAGTGGGATTGTTTCCTTAATTTCTCTTTCTTCAGTCACATTTTTAGTGTATAGAAATGCAACTGATTTGGGGCGCCTGGGTGGCTCAGTCGGTTAAGCGTCTGCCTTCGGCTCAGGTCATGATCCCAGGGTCCTGGGATCGAGCCCCACGTCGGGATCCCTGCTCATCAGGAAGCCTGCTTCTCCCTCTCCCACTCCCCCTGCTTGTGTTCCCTCTCTCGCTGTGTCTCTCTCTGTCAAATAAATAAATAAAATCTAAAAAAAAAAGAAATGCAACTGATTTGTGTGCATTGATTTTGTATCCTGCCATGTTGCTGAACTGCTGTATGAGTTCTAGCAATGTTGGGTTTTCCACATAAAGTGTCTTGTTATCAGTAAGGAGTCAGAGTTTGACTTCTTCTTTGCCAATTTGATTGCTTTTTATTTCTTTTTGTTCTCTTATTGCTGAGGCTAGGACTTCTAGTACGATGTTGAACAACAGTGGTGGGAGTGGGCATCCCTGTTCGTGCTCTTGACCTTAGGGGAAAAGCTCTCAGTTTTTCCCCTTGACTATGGTATTCACTGCAGGCTTTCCATAGATGACTTCTATGATATTGAGTTATATTCTCTCTATCCCTACACTTTAACGTGTTTTAATCAAAAAAGGATG
This sequence comes from Callorhinus ursinus, assembly GCF_003265705.2. Taxonomy (NCBI): domain Eukaryota; kingdom Metazoa; phylum Chordata; class Mammalia; order Carnivora; family Otariidae; genus Callorhinus; species Callorhinus ursinus. The sequence continues at coordinate 2,312,662 of NW_027397128.1, forward strand.
CTAAATTTTGTCAAATTCTTTTTCTGCATCAATTGAGAGGATCATATGGCTCTTGTCTTTCCTTTTATTAATATGATCTCTCACATCAATTCATTTGTGAACGTCGAACCACTCTTGCATCCCAGGAATAAATCCCACCTGGTCGTGGTGAATAATCCTTTTAATGTACTGTTGGATCCTATTGGCTAGTATCTTGGTGAGTATTTTGGTATTCATGTTCATCAGGGATATTGGTCTGTCATTCTCCTTTCTGATGGGGTCTTTGTCTGGTTTTGGGATCAAGGTAATGCTGGCCTCATAGAACGAGTTTGGAAATTTTCCTTTCATTTCTATTTTTTTAAACAGCTCCACTAGAATAGGTATTATTTCTTTTATAAATGTTTGGTACAATTTCCATGGGAAGCCATCTGGCCATGGAGTCTTGTTTTTTTGGGGAGGGTGCTGTTGACTACTGCTTCAATTTCCTTGCTGGTTATTCGTCTGTTCAGATTTTCTACCTTTTTCAATCTTGGTAGTTTATAATTTCCCAGGCATGCATCCATTTCTTCCAGATTGCTTAATTTGTTGGCATAAAATTTCTTATAATATGTTCTTAAATTTGTCTGTATTTCCTTTGGTCTTGGTCATGATCACTCCCCTTTCATTCATGATTTTATTAATTTGGGTCCTTTTTCTTTCTTTTGGATAAGTCCGACTAGAGGTTTATTGACCTTATTAATTTGTTCAAAGAACCAACTTCTAGTTTCGTTGATCTGTTCTACTGATCTTCTGGTTTCTATTTCATTGATTTCTGCTCCAATCTTTATTATTTCTCTTCTCCTGCTTGGTCTAGGCTTTATTTGCTATTCTTTCTCCAGATACTTTACATGTATGGTTAGCTTATATATTTTGAATTTTTCTAATTTTTTGAGAGAGGCTTGTATTGCAATGTACTTCCCTCTAAGGTCCGCCTTTGCTGTATCCCAGAGGTTTTGAATTGATGTGTTTACATTCTCATTAGTTTCCATGATTTTTTTAAGTTCTTTAATTTCCTGTTTGACCCATTCATTCTTAAAGATTTTTTTTTATTTATTCATTTGTCAGAGAGAGAGAGAGAGAGAGAGAGAGAGAGCACAAGCAGAGGGAGAAGCAGGCTCCCTGCTGAGCAAGGAGCCCGATGTGGGACTCGATCCAGGACCCCAGGATCATGACCCGAGCCGAAGGCAGACACTTAACCGACTGAGCCACCCAGGCGTCCCTGACCCATTCATTCTTTAGCAGGATGCTCTTTAACCTCCAAGTGTTCATGTTCCTTACAAATTTCCTCTTGTGATTGAGTTCCAGTTTCAAAGCATTGTGGTCTGAAAATATGCAATGAATAATCTCAAACTTTTGGTATCAGTTGAGACCTGATTTGTGACCCAGTATATGATCTATTTTGGAGAAATTTCATGTGCACTTGAAAAGAATATTTATTGTTTTACATGGAATGTTCTGTATATATCTATGAAGTCCATCTGGTCCAATGTGTCATTCAAAACACTTGTATCTTTGTTGATATTCTTCTTAGATGATCTATCCATTACCATTAGTGGGGTGGTTAAGTCCTCTATTATTAATGTATTATTATCAATGTGTTTCTTTACTTTGGTTATTAATTGGTTCATATAATCTGTGCTCCCATGTTGGGGGCATAAATATTTACAATTGTTAGATCTTCTTGTTGGATAGACCCTTTTAAGTATAATATAATGTCTCTCTACATCTCTTACTACAGTCTTTGGTTTAAAATCTAATTTGTCTGATATGAGGATTGATACTCCAGCTTTTGTTGAGGCCCATTAGTATGGTAAATTTTTCTCTGTTCCCTCACTTTAAGTCCAGAGATGTCTTTAGGTCTAAAATTATTCTCTTCTAGACAGCATATGGATGGATCCTGCTTTTTTATGCAGCCTGATACTCTGTGTCTTTTGGTTGGAGCATTTAGCCCATTTACATTCAGAGTAACTATTGAAAGGTATGAATTTAGTGCCACTATATTGCTTGCAAAGTCCTTGTTTCTGATTGTCTCTGTTCCTTTCTGGCCTATGTTACTCTTGGGGTTTCTCTTTGCTTACAGTATCCCCTTTAATATTTCTTGGAGGCCTGGCTTGGCGTTCACATATTCTTTCAGTTTCAGTCTGTCCTGAAAGCTCTTTATGTCTCCTTCCATTCCGAATGACAGCCTTGCTGGATAAAGTATTCTTGGCTGCCTGTTCTTCTCATTTAATACCCTGAATATATCATGCCAGCCTTTTCTAGCCTGCCAGGTTTCTCTGGATAGGTCTGATGTTAATCTGCACACATGCTCCCCCCTCTATACGTAAAGAACCTCCTCTCTTGAGCTGCTCTCAGGATAGCTTCTTTTTCTCTAAAATGTGCTAGCTTCACCATTATTTGTCTAGGTGTTGATCTTTTTTTACTGATTTGGAGAAGGTTCCTTTCTGCCTCGTCCACATGAATGCTTCTTTCCTTCCCCAGAATAGGGAAGTTCTCAGCTATGATTTGCTCAAATATATCTTCTGGCCCTCTCTTTCTCTCCAACCCCTCAGTCACCCCAATAATTCTGACTTTTTTTTTCTCTTTAGGGCATCATTAAATTCTCAAAGCCTTTCTTCATGGGCTGAGTTGTCTTTCTCTCTTTTCCTCATCCTCCTTCCTTTCCATCAGCCTGTCCTCTAGATCATTTATTCTTTCTTCTGCCTCATTGACCCTAACTGTTAGATCATCCAATTTAGACTGCATCTCAGTTAGAACATTTTTTAAGTTCAGCCTGATTAGTTCTCATTTCCACCCATTAGTTCTCATTTCCACCCTTAGAGATTCTCTACTGTCATTTATGCTTTTTTCAAGCCCAGGTATTAACTTTATAATTGCTATCCTGAATTCCATCTCTGACATCTTAATTATATGCATATCGATTAGCTCTGTAGCAGAGAACATTACCTCTGGTTCTTTCTTTTGTTGTGAATTGCTCCTTTTAGTCATTTTGCCCAGAGAAGGATGGGTGAGGGAGTGAACAGAGTCTATAACATCAGCCACAACTCAAGCAAAAAACACCCTAGACAAATCTGAAGTTGTCGGAATCACAACAGAAAAGCTAACCAAAACAAAACAGGAAAAGGGTGGAGAGAGACTAAAATCTTGCAGGTGGAAAAAACAGTGTGATCTACTTCTTCCTGATTGAGTTTTGGTCTGTATGTTAGAAGATACCACATCCTAAAATTGCAAAGAGAGAGAATGTATATATATATATAATTGAATAGAGTGTAAAAAGGACTAAAATGAAGGATGTAGCTTTAAAATGTAGATGGAAAAAATAAAAGTTAAAAAGTGACTTAAATACATAGGTTGGTAAAATAAGAATCTAGCTAAAATTGGAAAAAGTTAAAAAAATATAAATGGGAAATTTTAAACTGAAAGATAAATGAATCGTGAGAAAACACCTCAAGCTCAATATACTATTTTCCCCTGGCATTGGAGTTTTACAGTCTTGTGGGATCCTTAAAGTTGTAGTTCACCTGTTCTTCCAGTCTGTCCTCTGGGGGAGGGTACTACTGTGCTGCTTCTCAGGTGTCTTTGCCTGGGAGGAGTTGCCCCACCCCTTGCCAGGTGGCTGGGCCCAGCATAAGCTGGTCCTCTGTGTAGCTTTTGTTCCCTGAAGGCTTTCTGTGCTTTTTTAGAGGACCAGAGTAAAAATGACCATGCCCAGATCTCCAGCCCAGAGCCAAAGGATCTCGGTCCCCCCTCTTCAATAAACCCTCTGGGACAATGAGTTTTCACTGATGTGTGTGCCAAAATCTGTAGATTCTTGAGGTGTGTTCCCAGTGTAATCCTCCCAGGGGGAGTCCAAGGGACCTGTGAGCATCACTGCCCTTTTTGTACGTTGGAACTCTGAGTGGTTGTGGGCTCATGACCATATCCTGATCTGCTGCTCCTGGGGCACACCTGGGTGCTGCCTTACTGACCTTTCTGGGGCTACTGCTGCCCTGAGAGCTGTTGCTCAGTCATGGGCACAGCCATTTTGCCCCTCCCAGGGGATGGTAAATGGCCAGTTCATTTTAGTCCTTTTCAGGGTGCTGAGGCAAAGAGCAGTCCCCTGACCCGCTTAACTTGCAGCTTATGGCAACCCCAGCTGAGAGTCCCCTTCTGGATTCACTGACCATAACCAGTTTCCCCAATCCACTGCTTGGGCACTCTACTGGTTCGTGCATCCCCATTCATCCTGTGACTCCAAGGATCCCGAGACCACAATGACTCACCTAGAATTCTGCCTTTTTCATCCCCTGAGCCCCCTTCAGAACAGGATGTCTCTCACTGGAGCAGATTTCTAAGGGTTCCAATTTTACATTCTGATGTTATATCACTTTTTGGTAGCCAGCTTATGGAGGTTCCCCCCCTTTGTTTATCTTCTGATATTTCCCCACAGATTCACGACTCTGCACCTCCGACCTTGCAAAAAACAGTTGCTTTTCTACTTGTAGAGTTCCAGATATATTTTCTTACATTTCAGGCTGAATTCGTCGGTGTTCAGAATGGTTTGATAGATATCCAGCTAAATTCAAGGGACCAGATGAAACGAGATCCCCTACTCTTCTACCATCTTGCCTCCTCCTGCAATTGTTACATATTCTTAATGGATAGACCCCTTTATCATTATATAATAATTACAATTGTCTCATTTTACCAGTTGTAGTTTAATGTCTATTTTGTCTAAGTATACTTACCTTTTTGTTTGTTTATTTGTTATTATGACCATTTGCTTGAAATATCTGGGCACCTGGGTGGCTTAGTTGGCTAAGTGTCTGCCTTCGGCTCAGGTCATGATCCCAGGGTCCTGGGAGTGAGTCCTGCATCAGGGTCCTTGCTCAGTGAGAAGACTGCTTCTCCCTCTATCTTTGTTGCTCCCCCTGCTTCAGCTCCCGCTCTTTCTCTCTCTGACAAATAGATAAATAAAATCTTAAAAAATCTATCTATTTCCACCCCTTCACCCTCAGGATATATGTGTTATTAAGGCTCAAGTGAGTCTCTTGTAGGCAGTACATGTTGGATCTTGTTTTGGAAATATATTCAGCTATTCTATGTCTTTTGATTGGAGAAATGAATCTATTTACATTTAAAAAAATTATTGATAGATAAAAACGTACTTTCGCCATTTTGTTAAGTTTCTCTGGCTGTTTTTGTAGATCCATTTTTTCTTGCTTTTTATCCTGCTGTTTTTGTGTTTGTGTGTTTTGATGTATTTGGTATCAGTATACTTTGACTTTATCATGCTATTTCATGTAATTGTTACAAATTTGTCCCTTGTAGTGACCATAAATCTTATGTAAAACATCTTAAAATTATAACACCCTACTTTAAACTGACAACAATAGGGGTGCCTGAGTGGTTCAGTTGGTTCAGCTCAGTTCATGATCCCAGGGTCCTGGGATTGGGCCCTGCATCAGGCTCCCTGCTCAGTGGGGAGTCTGCTTCTCCCTCTGCCCCTCCCTCTGCTCGTTCTCTCTCTCTCTCTCTCTCTCAAATAAATAAATAAAATCTTAAAAAAGAAAAAAACTGACAACAATATAGGTTTGATAGCACTTATGAACTTTATAATTTTAATTATCTTCCACCTCACATTTTAGTTTATCAATGCTATGGTTTGTTGATTTTTATATTATGTATCCAATAGCAGATTATTGTAGTTATGGTTATCTTTACAGAGTTTATTTTTAACTTTTAAAGTAGAGTTGTAAGTAAATTATGTACTCTAATTACCATATTACACAATCTGATGTATATTTACCATTACCTGTGATTTTTATGGTACTTTCTTGTGGGTTTTTTTTTTTTTGATGTTTATTAACATTTTACTTCTACTCAGAGGATTACTTTTAGAATTTCTTTTAAGGCAGGTCTAGTGGTGATGAACTCTCCCAGGTTTTGTTTATCTAGAAAAGTTTTTATTTTTCCTTCATTTTTGAAGGATAGTTTTGTCATGTGTACAATTCTTGGTTGGAAGATTTTTCTTTTTTTAAAAATATTTTTATTGTTATGTTAATCACCATATATTACATAATTTGTTTTGGTGTAGTGTTCCATGATTCATTGTTTGTTCATAACACCCAGTGCTCCATGCAGAATGTGCCCTCCTCAATACCCATCACCAGGCTAACCCATCCCCCCACCCTCCTCCCCTCCAGAAACCTCAGTTTGTTTTTCAGAGTCCATCATCTCTCCTGGTTCGTCTCCCCCTCTGACTTACTCCCCTTCATTCTTCCTCTCCTGCTATCTTCTTCTTTTTCTTTTTTCTTAAAATATGTTGCATTATTTGTTTCAGAAGTACAAATCTGTGATTCAACAGTCTTACACAATTCACAGCGCTCACCGTAGCACACATCTTCCCCAATGTCCATCACCCAGCCACCCCATCCCTCCCACCCCCGACCACTCCAGCAACCCTCAGTTTGTTCCTGAGATTAAGAATTCCTCATATCAGTGAGGTCATATGATACATGTCTTTCTCTGATTGACTTATTTCACTCAGCATAACACCCTCCAGTTCCATCCACGTCGTTGCAAATGGCAAGATCTCATTCCTTTTGATGGCTGCATAATATTCCATTGTGTATATATACCACATGGAAGATTTTTCTTATACATTTTTGAGTGTACCATCCTAGTCTTTTCTGGCCTGAGAAGTTTCTGTTGCAAAATCCACTGATGGTCTTTGGGGGTTCCCTTGTATATAAGTTCTTTTTTCTCTTGTGAATTTTTTAAATATTTTATTTAATTATTAGAGAGAGAGAGATCACAAGCAGGGGAGAAGGGTAGAGGGAGAAGCAGGCTCCATGCAGGGCTTGATCCCAGGACCCCGGGATCATGACCTGAGCCGAAGGCAGATGCTTAACCAACTGAGCCACCCAGGCGCCCCTCTCTTGTGATTTTCAAAATGTGTTCTTTGAGTTTCTTCAATTTAATTATAATGTGTCTTGGTATCGCTCTTTTTTGGGTTTAACCTATTTGGGATCCATTGGACCTCATTGATCTGGAAATCTATGTCTCTCCCCAGCTTTGGGGAGTTTTTAGTCATTATTGCTTTTTATTTTTTAGAAAAAATAGCCACTATTGCTTTAAATATTACTTCTGTTCCTTTTTCTTTCTTTTCTCTGGAATTTCCACAATGCAGATACTATTTATTTTGATTGTGTCCTACAAGTCCCATAGGCTTTTTTTTGCATCTATCATCTATCTATTATCTATCTATCTATCATCTATCTATCTATCTATCTATCATCTTTCTATCTATCTATCTATCATCTATCTATCTAATCTATCATCTATCTATTTATCTATCATCTATCTATGTATCTATCATCTATCTCTCATCTCTCATCTATCATCTATCTATCTATGTATCTATGTATGTATATATGATCTATCATCTATCTATCATCTACCTGTCATCATTTCCTCTAAATGAATAATTTCAATTTTCTTATCTTATACATCACTGATTCATTCTTCTGCATGTCCAAGTCTGTTTTTGAAGCTTTATATTAAGTTTGTCAGTTCAGTCATTGCACTTTTTAGCTCTAGGATTTCTTTTGTTTAATAGTTTCTAACCTTTGTTGAAACTCTCATTTTGTTTATGCATTATTTTCCCAATTTTGTTTTGTTGTCTATGTGTTCTTGTAGTTCGATAAACTTATTTAAGAGGAATATTCTGAATTCTTCTACAGTTCATATAACTGCATTTCTTTAAGGTCAGTTATCTTTGAGGGTATCATCTTTACCTGATTTTTTGTAATTCTTGCTTCCTTATGTTGGTGTCCGTGCATTTGAGTAAGTGGTTTCCTCTTTTAGACTTTATAGGTTTGCTTTAGAAGAGACAGTTCTTCATCATCTAGCTCATGTTGGGTTTCTAGATGTATTTTCTGACAATGTCCTTGGGCAGGTGGGACATTTCCTAAGAGTCTATTTTTGGGCAAGGGCACTTCCCAAGCTCTGAAGTGTGTGGGAGAATGCCACTAGCTGAGAACACTTTGATAAAACTTCTGGGTTGGTTTCCTGTGCAGGTGAGGCTTTAAGATGGGATTTGCAGTAGCCTGGGATCTGTGGTATGATTTTCTAGACAGTTGTTACAGGTTACTATAATTAGCAGTAGCTTAAGACTGTGAATTAACTTCCCTGACCTCATGGGGTTACAAAACAGGCTTTAAGGTATGCACAGCTCATTGTTTGGGTACCTGAATCTGCCAAGACTACTTACAAAATTTCCTGACAAGAGAGTGCCACATATTTTGCTCTGAAGATGGGGGAAGACTTGGGCTTTGCTCTCTCTCTCTGTTCAAGTGCCTTTTAAACAGGGCTGATTAATGAGCTATGCAGTGTCCTGTGTACTCTGTTTAGCTTCCCTGATCAGTTAGGCTGAAGGCTATATTCAGCAATAGGCAAGACTACAGATTAGTTTCTCTGCATAGACAGAGCAGGAAAATTGACTTCAAATCTGGCAAGGCTTTTGTGGTCTTGACTTAAGCTGACCTGTTCCTTTAGTTCCTGGACCAACCAGGGCCCCTGGCTTTGCTCTAAAGATGATCAACTTTGCCTGCTGAATCCTCTGTTTGAATGTTTTTGGTCTATGTAGTTTTCAAGGTGTTCTGCCTTGCTTTTCTAGTTGGTTAAGGCTGGAAGCCATATTCAGTAGTTATCGGGGTTATGAATTAGTTCCTTTGCCCCAGCAGAGTGAGAGCACCAGTCCACGTCTGGCAAGGCTTTTGTCTGTGGGTTTTTTCCAGTTTTATTAAGAAATGACATACATTACTGTATGTTTAAGGCTTGCAGAATGATTGTTTGATTTACATACATTGTGAAATTACCACAGTAGGTTCAACTAACATTCATCATCTCATATAGGTACCATAATTAAAAATAAAAGAAAAAACTTCTCCTTGTGATGAGATTCTTAAGATTTACTCTCTAAATAACTTTTCTACATATCACAGAGCAGTGTTAACCATAGTCATTGTATTGTACATTATGTCTCTAGTACTTATTTATAACTAGAATTTTGTAACTTTTGACCACCTTCCTTCAATTCCTCCTTCCCCCTCATACTCTAGCTCTGGCAAACACAAGTCTGATCTCTTTTTCTGGGGGCATTTTTTATTGCACATATAAGTGTGATCATACAGTATTTGTCTTTCTCTGTCTGACTTATTTCACCTAGTATAATATCTTTAAAGTCCATCCATGTTGTCACAAATTATAAGCTTTCCTCAACTTTTTATGGCTGAACTATATATATTCACATATCACAACTTCTTTCTGTAATAAAGCCAAAGTGAATTTTCTCTAAATAAACTTTCAAAAACCTTCTGCATTTAAATTTATTAAAGTAAGACTTTACAATGGAAATTATAAAAGCTTACATGGAGTACATTTTATTCTTTAATATTTATTTTTGTATTTTAAAATGTCCCATTCCTTTAAATCATTTGCTAAATTATAATTTTTTTATTATGTTCAGTTAGCCACCATATAATAAGGATGGCACATGTGGTGATGAGCACTGGGTGTTATACACAACTAATGAAACATGGAACACTACCTCAAAAACTAATGATATACTATATGTTGGCTAAATTATAATTTATATATGTGGATATCTAGGTGATGAATCTTGTCAGTTCATCTTCTGAAAAATGGGCACATTTTTCATAGTTGTATGTAATGTAAGCTGACTAGTTTATTGTATTGCTTTAATGTGCAAACCAGTTCTTTTTTTAAGTTTTTATTTTAATTCCAGTGTAGTTAACACACAGTGTAATATTAGTTGCAAGTATACAATATAGTGATTCAACACTTCCACACAACACTCAGTGCTCATCACAAGTTCAATCCTTAATCCTGTATCATCTATTTAACCCATCCCCTCACCAACTCCCTTCTAGTAACTATCAGTTTGTTCTCTATAGTTAAGAGTCCATTTCTCGGTTTGCCTCTCTCTCTGAAAACCAGTTCTTTAAAGTAAAAAAATAAAAATAAAAAAAACTTGAGAAAGAAGGAAATAATATACTATATAAGCGGGTGGAAGGCAAGGAAAGGGGGTGATACAGTGGATACTACCAGATAGTTAACTGGAGAGCAGGCATTAGATTTTTGTACCTCTCACATTAGCCAGCCTCAAGTCCTTCCTACTTGAAAGTAACAAGATTGTTTACTCTGATTTATTAAAATCTGATTTGCAAATGAAAATTATGTTAAAATGTAAGAATAGTTCAGGTAAGGCTGGTTGTCATAACAAATGCTGACGTTAAGGCAGATGGAGAAAGAACATGAACAATGCTTGGTAGATTTTTTTATGGGTCAGGCTTGGATGTGGAAATACATTATTCTGCTCATGTTCCATTGACTAGAACTCAGTCATACATTTATATCTAAGGATAAAGAAGGCTGAAAAATGTCTGACTCTTATAGTAGGAGGAAAGAAAATGAAATGTTTAATGAACAGCTAGTTTGTGCCACAATAAATTTGTCAGATAGATAGAGAGATAGATAGCTCTCAAAGTTGGAGTTGAACAGCTGTCACTTGTAAGACATAGCTAGTGGCATTTTATCTACAATTAAAAATAACACTTGGGGTGGTTGGGGGGCTCAGTCAGTTGGCTGGCTTTTGATTTTGGCTCAGGTCATGATCTCAGGGTCCTGAGATCCAGCCCCACACCGGGCTCCTCACTCATTGGGGAGTCTGCTTGAGGATTCTCTCTCTCCCTCTCCCTCTGTCCCTCCTACTCACTCACATGCACATGCTCTTTCATTCTCTCTCTAAAAATCAATCTTTAAAAATATTTAATTTTATTTTTTCTATTATTTTTTCTTTTTCTTTTTCCTTTGTTTTTCTTTCTTATCTGTGACCTATTTTACTTTTTACAAGCTTTGTTGGGAAATAATTGACATACATTACTGTATAAGTTTAAGGCATAGAGCATAATGGTTTTATTTACATATATTGTGAAATGATTATCACAATAGGCCTAGCTAACATTCATATTCTCACATAGATAAAATAAAAAAAAACTGAAGAAATTCTCCTTATAATGAGAACTCATAAGACTTACACTCTTAATAACTTTCCTATATATCATAATCAGTATTAGCTATAATCATCATGTTATACATTCCATTCTTAGTACTTACTTATAATTGGAAGTTTGTACTTTTTGACAACTTTCATCCACTTTATTCTCTCCCTCCCTTCCAATTCTGGATAATCACAAGTTTTATCTCCTTTCCTATGAGTTTAGTGTTTTTTTTTTATTCCACATATAAGTGATATCATACAGTATTTGTCTTTTACTGTTTTGCTTATTTTTTTAGCATAATGCCTTCAAGTTTCATCCATGTTGTTGCGAGTGGTAGGATTTTCTCATTTTTTATGATTGAAATAAATAAATAAATATATATGTATATATATATATTCACAACTCTTTAACCCATTCATCCATCAATGTGTTGGCTGTTATAAATAATGCTTCTATGAACATAGGGGTGGAGATATATTTTTGAGTTAGTGTTTTTGTTTTCTTTGGATATATTCCCAGGAGTGGAACTGCTGGATCATATGGTAGTTCTATTTTTAATTTTTTTGTGGATTCTCCATATTATTTTACTTAATGGTTGTGCCAATTTTAACTCCTGCCAGCAGTGCCCAGGGGCTACCTTTTCTCCACATCTTTGCCAGCATGTATCTCTTATCTCTTTTATCATGACCATTCTAAAAGGAATGAGGTAGTATCACATTGTGGTTTTAATTTTAATTTCCCTGAGGACTAGTGATGTTAGGCATCTTTTTATGTACCTGTTGGCATTTCATGTATTTTCTTTAGACAAATGTCTATTTTGGCCTTTTGCCCATTTTTAATTGGATTTTTTATTTTGCTATTAAGTTATATGAGTTCTTTGTATATTTTGGAGTTTAATCTCTTATTAGATTGACATTTTTCAAATATTTTATCCATTCCATAGTTTTATCTTTTCACTTTATTGATGGTTTCTTTTGCTGTGCAGAATTTTTTAGTTTGATATAGTTTTACATTATTTATATTTGATTTTGTTACTTGTGCTTTAGGTGTCATATCCAAAAAACGATTACAAGGCTTATGTTAGGGATATTTATTCCTATGTTTTATTCTAGGATTTTTATGGTTTCAGGTCTTACTATTAAGTATTTAATCTATTTTAAATTAATTTTTCTGAGAGGTTTTAGGTAGGGGTCCAGTTTTATTCTTTTACATTTGTATATCCAATTATCCCAGCACCATTTACTGAAGAGACTGTCTTTTCGCTATTGAATATTTTGGATCCATTTTCAAATATCAGTTGATAGGCTAAGCATAAGTTTATTCCTGAGCTCTCAATTCTGTTCCATTGGTCTATTTATTTTTATGCCAGTATCTTACTGTTTTTATTACTATAGCTTTATAATATAGCTTGAAATCAAGAAGTGTGATGCTTCCAACTTTGTCCTTCTTCTTCAGGAGTTGTTTGGCTATTTGGGGTCTTTTATGGTCCCATATAAATTTTGGGAGTGCTTTTCTCACTTCTGTAAAAAAAATGCCATTTGAATTTGGATAGGGATTGCATTGAATCTTAGATAGCTTTTGGTAATATTGACCTTTTAACAATACTAATACTAATAATACTAATCCATGAACACAAGATACCTTTCCATTTGTTTGTGTCTTCTTTGATTTCCTTCATCAATGTCTTATTTTCAGAGTAGAAATTTTTCACCTCTTTAGTTAAATTATTCCTATTTTATTGGTTTTAATGTTATTGTAAAAGGAATCTATTTTTTTTATTTTTCATTAGTTACTATTAGTGTATAGAAACTCTACTGATTTTTGTATGTTAATTTTGTATTCTGCAATTTTACTAGGCTTATTGATTAGATCTAACAATATTTGATGAATTCTTCAAGATCATCTTCAAATAGAGGCAATTTAACTTCTTCCTTTCAATTGTGATACTTTTTATTTTTCTTCTTTTATTGCTCCAGGTAGGACCTAGGGTACTATGTTGAATATGAGTGGTGGTAGTCGGCATCCTTATCTTGTTCTTGATCTTAGAGGAAACGATTTCAACCTTTCACACACCAAGGAGTGTGATGTTAATTGTTGTCTTGTCATATATAGTCTTTATTGTGTTGATATATGTTCTTTCTATGTCTAATTTGTTGAGTTTGTAACATAAATTGATGTTGAAGCTTGTTAAATGCTTTTTTTTCTGTCTGTATTGAGATAATCATCTGATTATTTTTTTCATTCTATTAATGCGATGTATCACATTGATTGATTTGCATATGTTGAACCTTCCTTGCATTACTGGGATCATTCCCATCTAATCATGGTGAATGATGCTTTTTATGAACTTCTGAATTCATTTTGCTAGTATTTTATTGAAAAACTTTGCATCTATATTCATTAGGGATATCTGTCTCTAGTTTTCTATTCTAGTTAGTATCCTTTTCTGGTTTTGGTATCAAGACAATGTGGGCCTTATAAAATTAGTTTGGAAATGTTCCCTCCTCTTTAATTTGTTTTGGAAGAGTTTGAGAAGGATTGATATCATTCTTTAAATGTTTAGTAAAATTCACTAGTGAGATCATCTGTTCTTGAGTTTTTCTTTGTTAGAAGATTTTTGATTACTAATTCAATCTTTTTACTTGTAATTGGTCTGTCTATTCAGATTTTATATTTCATCCTGATTCAGTCTTGGTAAATTGTATGTTTTTAATAATTTTTAAATTTATCTAGGTTGTCCAGTTTGTTGGTGTATATTTTTTCACGGTAGCCTCTTAAAGTACTTTGTATGTCTATGGTATTAGTTGTCATGTCTCCTTTTATTTATAATTTTGTTGATTTGGGTCTTTTTTCCCACAAGTAAATTAACTAAGTTTTTGTCAATTTTCTGTATCTCTTCAAACACCAACTCTTACTTTAGTTTATCTTTTCTATTTTTTTTCTGTTCTTTATCTCATTTATTCCTATCTAATCTCTATTATTTTCTTCTGCTAACTTTGGTCTCAGTTTGTTTTTTTCTTAGTTCACTAAGGTATAGAATTAAATTGCTTGTTTGGGATCTTTCTTGCTTCTTAATGTAGACATTTTTTGTTATGAACTTCCCTCTCAACACTGCTTTTGCTGCATACCACAAGTTTTGTTATGCTTTGTTTCTATTTTTGTTTGTTTCTAGAAACTTTTAAATTTTCCCTTTAACTTTTTTTTTATCTTTTGATTGTTCAGGACAGTGCTTTTAAATTTACATGTGTTCATGAATTTTCCAGTTTTCTCATTATTAATTTCTAGTTTCATGCCATTATGGTCAGAGAAGATACTTGGTATGTTTCAATCTTGAATTTGCTAAGACTTCTTTTGTGATCTAAAATGGTCTATCATAGAAAATGTGCTATATGCACTTGAGAAAAATGAGTATTCTGCTGTTGTTGGGTAGGTTGTTCGGTATATGTCTATTAGATTCATTTGGTCTATAGTGTTGCTCAAATCTGTTGTTCCCTTATTGATTCACTGTCTGGATGATCTCTCCATTGTTAGAAGTGGAGTATTAAAGTCCCTAACTATAGTTATATTACTGTTTATCCCCGTCCCCGTTTTTTAAAATTTGAGTATAGTTAACACAACTTTACAGTAGTTTCAAGTATACAACATAGTAATTCAAAACCTCTATATGTTATATGACTGCTCCACAAGTGTCACTATACAACATTATTACAATACCACTGACTATATTCCCTGTGCTGTACCTTTTATTCCAGGATTTATTCATTCCATAACTGGAAGTCTGTATCTCTCTGTTGGTTTTTGCTTCATATGTTTAGGTGTTGTGATGTTGGGCATAAAACTATTTACAATTATTTTATCTTCTTGATGGATTGGTCACTTTATCATTATGTAATAAATTTCTTTGTCTCCTTTTACCATTTATAGTTTAAAGTTTATTTCTTCTGATATAAGTATAGCTATTCCTGCTCTTTCTTTTCTCTTTTTTTTACAATTTGCATGAAATAAGTTTTTTCATCTCTTTGCTCTAAGTCTATATTATGTCCTTAAATCTAAAGTGAGTCTCTTATAAGCAGTATATTGTTAAATATTGCATTCTCCCCCCATCAGTTATTTTTTAAGTTTCATTTTAAAATAAATTTGTATCCACTTCATGATTTATCCTACCCTCTTTCCCCCACTTCTGGCAACCAATAATCTGTTCTCTGTATTTATATGCTTTTGGGGTTTTTTGGGGGGGAGGGAGTTGTTTTTTTTTTTTCTTTAGATTCCACATGTTACAGAGATCATATAGTATTTTTCCTTCTCTTTCTGACAGGCAGAGACATGGCAGGATTTCTTTCTTTCTCACGACTGAATAACATTCTATTGTATATATATATTACAACTTCTTAATCCATTCATCCATCAATAAACACTTCAGTTGTTTTCATATCATGAATATTGTAAATAATGCTACAACAAACACAGGAGTGTGTATATCTTTTTGAGTTAGTATTTTTTGTCTTCCTATGTATACCCAAAATTGAAATTACTGGATTATACTGTAGTTCTAATTTTAATTTCTTGAGGAAATTCAATTACTGTTTCCCAAAGTGGTTGCACAAGTTTATATCCCTATCAACAGTGCATGAGGGTTTCATTCCTTCCACATTCTCATCAACACTTTTTCTTTTTTTCTTCATTTTTATTTAAAACCTGTTAGTTAACATACAGTGTAATATTAGTTTCAGCTGTACAATTCAGTGATTCAACACTAACATACAACACCCAGTGCTCATCACAAGTGCCCCTCTTAATCCCCACCACCTATTTAACCATTCCCCAACCCACTTCCCCTCTGGTAATCATTAGTTTGTTCTCTATAGTTAAAAGTCTGTTTCTTGGTTTGCCTCTCCTTTTTTCCCCATATGTTCATTTTTTAAAAAGATTTTATTTATTTATTGAGAGAGAGAGAGCATGTGCGAGAGAGCAAGAGAGAGAGAGAGAGAAAGACAGAGCAGGAGCAGGGGTAGAGGCAGAGGGAAAGGGAGAAACAGACCTCCTGCTTAACAAGGGAGCCCAGAAAGGGGACTTGACCCCAAAACCCTGGGAACATGACCTAGCCGAAGGCAGATGCTTAACTGATGGAGCTACCCAGGTGCCCCTGTTCATTCCTTTTGTTTCTTAAATTCTACATATGAGTGAAATGATATGGTATTTGTTTTTCTCTCATCTGTTTTGCTTAGCATAATAAGTCTCTACCTCCATCCACATCATTGCAAATAGCAAAATTTCATTATTTCTTATAGCTGGATAATATTCCATTCATCACTTCTTTATCCATTCATCACTCAATGGACATTTGGCCTCTTTCCATAATTTGGCTATTGTAGATAATGCTGCTATAAATATGGGAGAGAACGTATCTCCTGAAATCAGTATTTTTGTATCTTTTGGGTAAATACCTAGTTAGTACAATTGCTGCATCTTAAGGTAGTTCAATTTTCAACTTTTTGAGGAACCTCCACACTGTTTTCCAGAGTGGCTGCACCAGTTTGCATTACTACCAAGAGTGCAAGAGGGTTTCCTTTTCTCTGCACCCTTGCCAAAACCCATTGTTTCCTGTGTTATTAATTTTAGCCATTCTGAAAGTTGTGAAGTGATATCTCATTGTAGTTTTGATTTGTATTTCCCTGATGATGAGTGATGTTGAACACCTTTACATGTGTCTGTTGGACACCTGTATGTCTTATTTGGAAATGTCTATTCATGTCTTCTACCCATTTTTATTTCTTGTCTTTTGGATAATAGCCATTCTAACAAGTATGAGGTGCTATCACATTGTGTGTGTGTTTTTTGTTAATATATTTCACACCCACAATATTACTTTAGTTTCAGGTGTACAACATAGTGATTCATCAAATTTATATGTTATGGTATTTTCACTAAAATGTAGTTACTCTATGTTCCCATATATCACCATTGCAATATCAATGACTATATTTCTTATGATGTACCTTTTATTCCTGTGACTTAGTTACTCTATAATGGAAACCCATATCTCCCACTCCCCAACACCTATTTTTCCCAACCTCTCAACATCTCCCCTCTGGCAACCATCACTTTATTCTCTGTATTTATACGTCTGATTCTGCTCTTTCTTTCTTTCTTTTTATTTTTTTTAATTTTATAATGTTATGTTAGTCACCATACAATACATCATTAGCTTTAGATGTGGTGATCCAAGATCCACAGTTTTCGCATATCACCCAGTGCTCCATGCAGTATGTGCCCTCCTTAATACCCATCACCGGGCTAACCAATACCCCCTTCCCCTCCCCTCTAAAACCCTGTTTGTTTCTCAGAGTCCATAGTCTCTCATGGTCCATCTCTCCATCCGATTTCCCCCCTTCATTTTACCTTCCTTCTCCTAATATCCTCCATGATATTTCTTATGTTCCACAAATAAGTGAAACCATATGATAATTGACTTTCTCTGCTTCACTTATTTTTTGTTTAATTTTTATTGTTATGTTTATCACCATACATTACATAATTAGTTTTGATGTAGTGTTCCATGATTCACTGCCTGTGCACAACACTCAGTGCTCCCAGCAGAACAAACCCTCTTTAATACCCATCACAAGGCTAACCCATCCTCCCACCCCCGCCCCTTGAGAACCCCCAGTGTGCTTCTCAGAGTCCATCGTCTCTCATGGTTTGTCTCCCCCTCTGAATCCCCCCCTTCCCCCCCCCACTATCTTCTTCTTTTTTTCTTAACATATATTGCATTATTTGTTTCAGAGGTACAGATCTGTTATTCAACATTCTTGCATGATTCACAGTGCTCATCATAGCACATACCCTCCCCAATGTCTATCATCAAGCCACCCCATCCCTCCTATTCCCCACCACTCCAGCAACCCTCAGTTTGTTTCCTGAGATTAAGAATTCCTCATATCAGTGAGGTCATATGATACATGTCTTTCTCTGATTGACTTATTTCACTCAGCATAATACCCTCCAGTTCATTCGATGTCATTGCAAATGACAAGATCTCATTCCTTTTGATGGCTGCATAAGATTCCATTGTATATATATACCACCTCTTCTTTATCCATTCATCTGTCGATGGACATCTTGGCTCTTTCCACAGTTTAGCTATTGTGGACGTTGCTGCTATAAACATCGGGGTGCACGTACCCTTTCAGATCCTTACATTTGTATCTTTGGGGTAAATACCCAGTAGTGTAATTGCTGGATCATATGGTAGCTCTATTTTCAACGTTTTGAGGAACCTCCATACTGTCTCCAGAGTGGCTGCACCAGTTTGCATTCCCACCAACAGTGTAGGAGGGTTCCCCTTTCTCTGCATTCCCGCCAACATCTGTTGTTTCCTGACTTGTTAATTTTAGCCATTCTGACTGGTGTGAGGTGGTATCACATTGAGGTTTTGATTTGGATTTCCCTGATGCCGAATGATGTTGAGCACTTTTTCAAGTGTCAGTTGGCCATTTGGATGTCGTCTTTGGAAAAATGTCTGTTCATGTCTTCTGCCCATTTCTTGATTGGATCATTTGTTCTTTGGGTGTTGAGTTTAAGAAGTTCTTTATAGATTTTGGATACTAGCCCTTTATCTGGTATGTCATTTGCAAATATCTTCTCCCATTCTGTCAGTTGTCTTTTCATTTTGTTGACTGTTTATTTTGCTGTGCAAAAGCTTTTGATCTTGATGAAGCCCCAATACTTCAATTTTGCCCTTGCTTCCCTTGCCTTTGGCGATGTTTCTAGGAAGAAGTTGCTGAGGCTGAGGTTGAAGAGGTTGCTGCCTGTGTTCTCCTCTAGGATTTTGATGGACTCCTGTCTCACGTTTAGGTCTTTCAACCATTTGGAGTCTATTTGTGTGTGTGCTGTAAGGAAATGCTCCAGTTTCATGCTTCCGCATGTGGCTGTCCAATTTTCCCAACACCATTTGTTGAAGAGACTATCTTTTTTCCATTGGACATTCTTTCCTGCTTTGTTGAAGATTGGCTGACCATAGAGTTGAGGGTCCATCTTTGGGCTGTCTATTCTGTTCCATTGATCTATGTGTCTGTTTTTTTGCCAGTACCATACTGTCTTGATGATGACAGCTTTGTAATAGAGCTTGAAGTCCAGAATTGTGTTGCCGCCAGCTTTGTTTTCATTTCAACATTCCTCTGGCTCTTTGGGGTCTTTTCTGGTTCCATACAAATTTTAGGATTATTTATTCCATTTCTTTGAAAAAAGTGGATGGTATTTTGATGGGGATTGCATTGAATGTGTAGATTGCTCTAGGTAGCATTGACATCTTCACAATGTTTGTTCTTCCAATCCATGAGCATGGAACGTTTTTCCATTTCTTTGTGTCTTCCTCAATTTCTTTCATGAGTATTTTATAGTTTTCTGAGTACAGATTCTTTGCCTCTTTGGTTAGATTTATTCCTAGGTATCTTATGGTTTGGCGTGCAATTGTAAATGGGATCAACTCCTTAATTTCTCTTTCTTCTGTCTTGTTGTTGGTGTACAGGAATGCCACTGATTTCTGTGCATTGATTTTGTATCCTGCCACTTTACTGAATTCCTGTATGAGTTCTAGCAGTTTTGGGGTGGAGTCTTTTGGGTTTTCCACATAAAGTATCATATCATCTGCAAACAATGAGAGTTTGACTTCTTCTTTGCCAATTTGAATGCCTTTTATTTCTTTTTGGTTGTCTGATTGCTGTGGCTAGGACTTCTAATACTATGTTGAATAGCAGTGGTGATAGTGGATATCCCTGCCGTGTTCCTGACCTTAGGTGGAAAGCCCTCCAGTTTTTCCACATTGAGAATGATATTTGCTGTGGGTTTTTCATAAATTGGTTTTATGATATTAAGGTATGTACCCTCTATGCCTATACTCTGAAGAGTTTTGATCAAGAAAGGATGCTGTACTTTGTCAAATGCTTTTTCTTTATCTATTGAGAGGATCATATGGTTCTTGTTCTTTCTTTTATTAATGTATTGTATCACATTGATTGATTTGCAGATGTTGAACTAACCTTGTAGCCCAGGGATAAACCCCACTTGGTCGTGGTGAATAATGCTTTTAATGTACTGTTGGATCCTATTGGCTAGTATTTGGGTGAGAATTTTTGCATCCGTGTTCATCAAGGATATTGGTCTGTAATTCTCCTTTTTGATGGGGTCTTTGTCTGGTTTGGGGATCAAGGTAATGGTGGCTTCGTAAAATGAGTTTTGAAGTTTTCTTTCCATTTCTATTTTTTGGAACAGTTTCAGAAGCATAGGTATTAATTCTTGAAATGTTTGGTAGAATTCCCCTGGGAAGCCATCTGGCCCTGGGCTTTTGTTTGTTGTGAGATTTTTGATGACTGCTTCAATTTCCTTAGTGGTTATAGTTCTGTTCAGGTTTTCTATTTCTTCCTGGTTCTGTTTTGGTAGTTGATACATCTCTAGGAATGCCTCCATTTCTTCCAGATTGTCTAATTTGCTGGCATATAGTTGTTCATATGTTCTTATAATTGTTTGTATTTCTTTGGTGTTGGTTGTGATTTCTCCTTTTTCATTCTTGATTTTGTTGATTTGGGACATTTCTCTTTTCTTTTTGATATGTCTGCCCAGGGGTTTATCAATCTTGTTAATTCTTTCAAAGAACCAGCTCCTTGTTTCATTGATCTCTTCTACTGTTCTTTTGGTTTCTATTTCATTGATTTCTGCTCTGATCTTTATTATTTCTCTTCTCCTGCTGAGTTTAGGCTTTATTTGCTGTTTTCTCTCCAGCTTCCTTAGATGTAGGGTTAGGTTGTGTATTTGAGACATTTCTTGTTTCTCTCTGTGGGGAGCCTGCTTCTTCCCCTCCCACTCTCCCTGCTTGTGTTCCCTCTCTTGCTGTGTCTCTCTCTGTCAAATAAACAAAATATTTTTTAAAAAGTTAAAAAAATTAACTAAAGAGTCATGGTAAAAAAGCCACGAATTCTATGTGCAGTATTCCCCTAGCACTTCAGTTCTGCCATTCTCATTGATTTGTAAACTTGGTCTTGGCTGGCAGTTCTTGCTGATCTTCTGGGGGAGGGGGCTGTTGCCGTGCTTCCCAGATGTCTTTGCCGGTCTGGGCTATGTAATCTGCTCAGGTTTGCTCTCGGGAGCATTTTTTCTCTGCAAGCTTTCCGAACAGCTTTGGAGACAAGAGTGAAAATGGCGGCCTCCCAATCTCCACCCCAGAGGAGCCAAGAACTCGGGGGCCCCGCTCCTCAGTGAGCCCCCAGAGAAAAGCAGTCAATCACTCCCATCTCCCTGGTCTCCGGCCACACTCCATGCTCACCCGGCCTGTGACCAAGCGTTTCTATCTCTGGCACCTGACTCGGTGTGGAGTCTCCAAACCCAGCAGATCCCTGTGGTGTGCTCCCGTGCCACTCCTCCCAGGGGAGGAAGGCGAGTCTCCCCGGATCTGCCTATTTATGTGTCCCTGCTGGAGCAACAGTGGCCCGACTGTGCTGGGGATCACAGTTTATGTCAACCCCGAGCTGAGAGCCCGCGCCTCAGCTCCGTCTCTGCAGCTGGCTTCCCTGCTCCAATACCTGGGAGCTCTGCTGCACTCAGGGCACCCCTGGGTCTTTCTGTGACCCCGATGGTCCTGAGACCACACTGTCCCATGAGGGTTCCACCCACTGCTTAGCCACTGGAGGGACGTCCCTCAGCAGAAGCCGACTTCTAAAACTTCTGAATTTGTGCTCCGGGGCTCTATCACTTGCCAGAAGCAGCCGATGTAGGCCCCCTCCCTTGCCATCTATCCTGAATATCGCCTTGCATTCACTTCTCCGCACATCCTACATTTCAGAAAGTGGTCGCTTTTGTGTTCAGAGAGTTGTTGCTATTCTTTTCTTCGATCTCCTGTTGAGGTCGTAGGTGTTCAGAATGATTCGATCCCTATCCAGCTGAATTCCTGAGACCAGAGGAAATCCAGGTCTTCTACTCCTCTGCCATCTTGCTCCGCCTCCTTAGACCCTTTGAATTAGGTGCACAATAAGCCAGTCTATTGTTCTTAAAGAGCATTCATGTCAACTTCTCTCTCGTGAAGTGTTTCAGAAACGGGCTGGGCTTGCAGAGCTGGCTGCAGCATCAACACTGGGAGGCAAGTTGGCCACATGCAGTCACACAGGAACCCACGCTGGTAGACCGGTTCTGACCATCTGTCATCCCTAATATTTAGCTTCTGTGTTTGTCTACCCCGTGATCACCCTGGTTGCTGCACAAACAACTGGGAAATGTGGCCTCTGGTGAGTAAGACACGTGCTCAGCTAAAATGCAAGGTAATATGGTTGTTGACAGGATTCAGTTCTTGGCTGGATAACTGGACGAAGGTCTCAGTTCCTTTCTGGATGTTTGCTAGAGGCTGTCCTTAGTTCTTTGCACATGAGTGTCCCCAACAAGCAGTTTCTGTGGGTTGTTTTACTGTAACTTTCCGTCAAATGTTCGGCTACCTCTTAGAATTCATCGTTCCTGCGTGCCCATGGCGGACAGAGCAGCAAGGCGCAGGCCAACTTTATCGGTAGGTGCGCCCTCTGCCTGATTTATTTCACTTAGCATAATCTCCTCCAGTCCCATCCATGTTGATGTAAAAGTTGGGTATTGATCCTTTCTGATGGCTGACTAATATTCCATTGTATATATGGACCACGTCTTCTTTATCCATTCATCTGTTGAAGGGCATCACAGCTCTTTGCACAGTTTGGCTATTGTGGACATTACTGCTATGAATATTGGGTGCATATGGCCCTTTTTTTCACTACATTTGTATCGTTGGTGTAAATACCCAGGGGTGCAACTGCAGGGTCATAAGGTAGCTCTATATTTAATTTTTTGAGGCACGTCCACACTGTTTTCCAAAGTGGCTGTACCAACTTACATTCCCACCAACAGTGTAAGAGGGTTCCCCTTTCTCCACAACCTCTCCAACATTTGTTGTTTTTTTCGTGTCCATTCTTCCATTCTAACTGGTGGTAGGTGGTATCTCAATGTGGTTTTGATTTGAATTTCCCTGATGGCTAATGATGATGAACATTTCTTCATGTGTTCAGTAGCCATTTGTGTGTTTTCTTCAGAGAAGTGTCTGTTCATGTCTTCTGCTCACTTTTTGACTTAATTATTTGTTTTTTGGGTGTTGAGTTTAAGAAGTTCTTTATAGATCTTGGATACCAACCCTTTATCTGTGGTGTCATTTGCAAATATCTTCTCCCATTCTGTGGGTTGACTCTGTGTTTTGTTGACTGTTTCCTTTGCTGTGCAGAAGCTTTTTATCTTGAAGTCCCAAAAGTTCATTTTTGCTTTTGTTTCACTAGCTTTTGGAGATGTATCTTGAAAGAAGTTGCTGTGGGCAATGTCAAAGAGGTTACTGTCTATGTTCTCCTCTAGGATTTTGATGGATTCCTGTCTCACATTGTGGTCTTTCATCCATTTGGAGTTTATCTTTGTATATGGTGTTAGAGAATCGTCGAGTTTCTTTCTTCTGCATGTGGCTGTCCAATTTTCCCAGCACCATTTATTGAAGAGACTGTCTTTTTTCCATTGCATTTCTTTCCTGCTTTGTCAAAGATTATTTGACCATAGAGTTGAGGGACCATCAATGGGCTATCTATTCTGTTCCATTGGTCTATAGGTCTGTTTTTATGCCAGTACCATGCTGTCTTGGTGATCACAGCTTTGTAATATAGCTTGATATCAGGCAATGTGATGCCCCTAGCTTTGTTTTTCTTTTTCAAAATTTCCTTGGTGATTTGGGGTCTTTTCTGATTCCATATAAATTTTAGGATTGTTCCAGCACTTTGAAAAATGTCATTGGAATTTTGATCAGGATGGCATTGAAGGTATAGATTTCTCTGGGTAGCATAGACATTTTAACAATGTTTATTCTTCCAATCCATGAACATGGAATATTTTTCCATCTTTTTGTGTCTTCCTCAATTTCTTTCATGAGTGTTCTGTAGTTCCTAGAGTATAGATCCTTTACCTTTTTGGTTAGGTTTATTCTGAGGTATCTTATGGTTTTTGGTGCTATTGTGAATGGAATCATTTCTCTTTCTACAGTTGCGTTGTTAGTTTATAAGAAAGCAACTGATTTTTGTGCATTGATTTTGTATCCTGCCACATTACTGAATTGCTGTATGAGTTCTAGTAATTCGTCAGAGGAGTCTTTTGGGTTTTCCACATAAAGTATGTCATCTGAGAAAAGAGAGAGTTTGGCTTCTTCTTTGCCAATTTAAATACTTTTTATTTCTTTTTGTTGTCTTTGCTGTTGCTAGGACTTCTAGAATTATGTTGAACAATAGTGGTGACAGTGGGCATCCTTGACGTGTTCCTGATCTTAAGGGAAATGCTCTCAGCTTTTCCCCTTTGAGGATGATATTTGCTGTGCGTCTTTCATAGATGGATTTTGGGAACTTGAGGAATGATACCTCTATCCCTATACTCCGAAGAGTTTTAATCAGGAAAGGATGTTGTATTTTGTCAAATGCTTTTTCTGCATCAGTCGAGAGGATCATATGGTTCTTCTCCCTCCTCTTATTAATGTGTTCCATCACATTGATTGATTTGAGAATGTTGAACCACCCTTGCATCCCGGGGATAATTTCCAGTTGGTCATGGTGGATGATCCTTTTAATGTATTGTTGGTTCCTATTAGCTAGGATTTTGTTGAGGATTTTGGAATCCATATTCATCAGGGATATCGGTCTGAAATTCTCCTTTTTGATGGGGTCTTTGCCTGGTTTGGGGATTAAGGTAATGCTGTCCTCATACAATGAGTTTGGAAATTTTCCTTCTCTTTTTATTTTTTGAAAAAGCTTCAACAGAATAGGTTTTATTTCTTCTTTGAATGTTTGGTAGAATTCCCCAGGAAATCCCTCAGGCCCTGGACTCTTGTTTTTTCAGAGGTTTTTGATCAGTGCTTCACACTCGTTACTGGTGATTGGCCTATTCAGGTTGTCAATTTCTTCCTGTTTCAGTCTTGTCAGCTTATAGGTTTCCAGGATGGCATCCATTTTATCCAGATAGCTCGGTTTATTGGCATATAATGTTGATATTAATTTCTAATAATTGTTTCTATTTCCTTGTTAGTGTTAGTCGAGATCTCTCCCCTTTCATTCATAATTTTATTAATTTGGGTCCTTTCTTTTTTCTTTTGGATAAGTCTGGCCAGTGGTTTATCGATCTTATTATTTCTTTCAAAGAACCAGCTTCTAGTTTTGTTGATCTGATCTACTGTGTCTCTTGTTTCTAATTCATTGATATCTGCTCTAATCTTAATTATTTCTCTTCTAATGCGTGGCTTAGGCAGCGTTTGTTGCCTTTTCTCTAGTTCTTTAATGTGTAGAGTTAGCTGGTGAATTCGGGTTTTTTCTATATTTTGAGTGAGTTTGGATGGCTATGTATTTCCCCCATAGGTCCACCTTTGCAGTATCCCATAGGTTTTGAACCGATGTGTTTTAATTCTCATTGTTTTCCATGAATTGTTTAACTTCTTCTTTGATTTCCTGGTTGATCCAAACATTCTTGAGCAGAGTGATCTTTAGCTTCCAAGCGTTTGAATTTCTGCCAGATTTTTTCTTGTGATTGAGTTCCAGTTTTAAAGCACTGAGTCTGAGAATATGTAGGGAATAATCTCAATCTTTTGGTATCAGTTGAGAACTGACTTGTGACCCAGTATGTGGTCTATTTTGGAGAAAGTTCCATGTGCCCTTGAGAAGAATGAGTATTCTGTTGTTTTAGGGTGGAATGTTCTGTATATACCTATGAGGTCCATCTGATCCAGTGTGTCATTCAAAACTCTTGTTTTCTTGTGGATTTTTTTCTTAGATGATCTGTCCATTGCTGAGAGTGGAGTATTGAGGTCTCCTACAACTAACGTATTGTTATCAATATGACTCTTTATTTTGGTGAACAGTTGGCTTATGTAGATGGCTGATCCCATGTTGGGGGCATAGATATTTTCAATTGTTAGATCTTCTTGTTGGGTAGACCCTTTAAGAATGATATTGTGTCCTTCTGTGTCTCTAACTGCAGTCTTTAGTTTAAAATCTAATTTGTCTGATATGAGAATTGCTACCCCAGCTTTCTTTTGAGGTGCTGGCATGGAAGATGGATCTCCATCCCTTCACTTTCAGTCTGGATGTATCTTTAGGTTCAACATGAGTCCCTTGTAGACAGCATATGGATGGTTCCTGTCTTTTTATCCAATCTGCAACCCTGTGCCATTTTATGGGAGCACTTATGCCATTCACGTTGAGAGCGATTATTGAAAGATATGAATTAATTGTCATCATGTTGCCTGTGAAGATGTTGTTTTCATAGATTGTCCCTGTAAATTTCTGTTGTATATCATTCTTGGTGTCTTTCTACTTTTATAGAACCCCCCTTAATATTTCTTGCAGGGCCGTTTTAGTGGTCACATATTCTTTCAGTTTCTGCCTGTCGTGGAAGGTCTGCCTCTCTCCATCCATTCTAAATGACAGCCTTGCTGAATAAAGTATTCTTGGCTCCATGTTCTTCTCGTTTAGTACCCTGAATATGTCTTGCCAGGCCTTTCTGACATGCCATTTCTCTGTGGATAAGTCTGACATCATTCTGATGTTCCTCCATGTGTTCGTAAGGAATCTCTTCCCCCTAACTGCCCTTAAGTTGGTTTCCTTGGTTCTAAGATTTGCGAGTTTTACTATTACATGCTGGGCATTGACTTGTTTTCCTTGATCTTGGGAGGGGTCCTCTCTGCCTGTAGGACATGAATGTTTGTTTCATTCCCCAGATTAGGGAAGTTCTCAGCTACGGTTTGCTCAAATATATCTTCTAGTCCTCTCTCTCTCTCCACTCCCTCCGGGATTCCAATCATTCTGACATTGGAACGCTTCATGGTGTCACTTATTTCTCTGATTCTATTTTCATGGATTCTGAGTTGTTTTTCCCTGGCCTCCTCTTTTCCCTCTTTATCTATTAAATTGTCTTCCAGGTCACTAACTTGTTCTTCTTCCTCACTTACCCTAGCCGTTCGATTATCTAGATTGGATTGGATCTCATTGATAGCATTTTTAAGTTCTGCCAATTCAGCTTTCATTTTAGCCCTTAGAGACTATGTTGCCATTAATTGATTTCTCCATTCTAGCTATTGTCTTCACAGTTGCTAGCCTGAATTCCATCTCCAACATCTTGGTTATATCTGCAACCATTTGTAAATCTGCGGTATAAATCATAATCTCTAAGTCCTATTTGGGGGGTTCCTCCTCCTAGTCATTCTGTTGATGGGTGGTTGAGGGAGTGTATAGAGTCCAAATTATTGACCAGAACCCAAGCAAGATGCACCTGTTTTCTAGGGACCTTAGGGTTGCTGGCCCCTTTTCTCCCAGCCTGTCTTCTTGGGGAGGGGCCTGGTGTGATGTTACTCAGGCAACCCTGTTTGGTCAGAGTTGCCCTGCCCCTTGTGGTGGGGGATGGGCTCAGTGGGAACCAGTTTTGGGGGCCTTATGTTCTCTGCTGGCTTTCCCTGGTGGCTTTCTGCATCTCTTCCAAGAGTCAGAGCAGAAGAGACCATTTCCAACACCTGCCTCAGAGCAGAAGGATCACAGTCTGTTCTTCAGTGAGCTCTCCAGGCCACATTATCTCCGTTTCTGTCTGTGCTGCTATAAACTGCAGCATCCTGGGTTGTGCGCCCCTCTGCAGCACTCCCATTCCTTGCCTCCAGGTCGGGGCACGTCTCTGCCCTTTGTGCTTCTAAAACCACTATTTGCTCCCAGTTACCACATGCGACCCCACCGCTCTGGGTTTCCGTCCTGGGGGCTGCCCTAAAGTCCTTTCCCCAACGCTACAGGCCTGTGAGTCTGTGCCCTGTCCCTAGCGTGGGAGGCTATCGCTCACTGGCGGTGTAGGATCGCCATGGCCAGGCTCCCTCCCACTGCCATTTATCTTCAGATATCTCCCTGTGGAATCACGGCTCCCCACTTTGTACCTCGAAACCAACCACCTGCGAGATTCTGTTTGTAGAGATCCAGATCTTCTTACATCTCAGGCTGATTTCGTGGGTTCTCAGAGTTGTCTGGTGTATATCCAGCTCAATTCCAGGGAATAGTTGGAATAGGGTCCCCTACTCCTCCACCATCTTTTCCTGTTCATTAATATATTTTTAGATTCTATATATAAGTGAAATTATATGGTATTTTTTCTTTCACAGTCTAACTTTTTTCACTTAGCATAATATCCTCTAAGTCCATCATTGTTGTTGTAAATGGCACAATATCATCTTTCTATGGTTGCAAAATATTCCGTTGTATATATATACCACCTTTCTTATCCATTTGTCAATCAATGGATAGTTTGCTTTCATATCTTGGCAACTGTAAATAATTCTTCAATAAGGATAAGGATGCAAACATATTTTTGAATTAGTGTTTTAATTTTCTTTGTGTAAATTCCTAATAGTGGACTTACTGGATCATAGAGGATTTCTATTTTTAATTCTTTGAGGAACCTCCATATTATTTTCCACAGTGACTGCACCAATTTGTATTCTCATCAACAGTACATGAGGGTTCCTTTTTCTCCACATCCTCATGAGCTTTTGTTATTTCTTGTCTTTTGTTATTTTAGCCATTCTGGCTAGTATAAGGTAATATCTCATTGTGGTTTTGATTTGCCTTTCTCTGAAGATGGTGAGCATTTTTTTTTATGTGTCTGTTGGCCATATGTATGTCTTCTTTGGAAAAACATCTATTTAGGTCCTCTGCCCATTTTTAAAATAGATTGTTTTTTTTTTCCTGTTGAGTTGTGTAAGTTCTTTATATATTTTGGATATTAACCCCATATCAAACATATTCTTTGTAAATATCTTCACCCATCAAGTAGGTTCACTATTTTCTTTCGTTTTGTTGATTATTTCCTTTACTATGTTAAAGTTTTATTTTCTTGTAGTCCCAACAGTTTATTCTTCTTTTTGTATCCCTTCCTTTAAGAGACATATCTAGAAAAATGTTGCTAGGGCCAATGTCAAAGAAATTACTGTGGTTTTTTTCCTACAATTTTTATTGCTTTCAGTCTCACATTTATGTCTTTAATACATTTTGAGTTTATATTTGTGCATGGCATTTAAAAAAGTGCTCCAGTTTCATTCTTTTACATGTAGCTGTCTAGTTTTTGCAGCACCATTTATTGAATAGACTCTCTTTTCCCCATTGTATATTCCTGCCTCTTTTCTCATACATTAATGACCATGTAATTATAAGTTTATTTCTAGGTATCTTATTCTGTTCCATTGATTTATTTTTTCATTGATTTATTTTCCACTGATTTATTTTTGTGCAAGTACCATACTGCTCTGATTATTAGGGCTTTGTAGTATATCTGAAATCTGGAATTGTGATTCCTCCAGCTTTCTTTACTTTCTCAATATTTTTTTTGTTTACTTGGGGCGTTTTGTATTTCCATATAAATTTTAATATTATTTGATTTAGTTTTGTTGGACAAAAATGCTGTTGGTGTTTTGATAGGGATTGCATTAAATCTGTAGATTGATTTGAGTAAAATGGAAATTTTAACAACATTAATTCTTCCTATCCATGAACCTGGGATATCTTTCCATTTGTTTTTGTCATCTTCAATTTCTTTCATCAACACTTTAGTTTACAGAGTAGAGGTCTTTCACCTCATTGGATAAGTTTATTCCTAGGTATTTTACTATCTTTCTTATCCATTTTGCAGCAATGCATTTCAATGCATTGAAAATGGTGTTATTTTATTTGTTTCACTTTCTGCAACTTTATTACTAGTGTATAAAAATGCTACCAATTTCTGGGTATTTTTATATCCTGCAACTTTATTGAATTAATTTATTATTTCTAGCAGTTTTCTGTTGGAGTCTTAAGGATTTTGTACATATAGCATCATGTCAGTTGCAAATAGTGACAGTTTAGCATCCATGTTACCATTATGGATGCCTCTTATTTCTTTGTGTGTGTGTGTTTGTGTGTGTGTGTGTGTGTGTGTCTCATTGATGTGGCTAGAATTTTCAGTACTATGTTGAATAAAAGTGAAGCGAGTGGACATTTTTGTCTTATTCCTAATCTTAGAGGGAAAGCTCGCAGTTTTTCACCATTGAGTATAATTATACATGTGTTTTTTTCATATATGGCCTTTATTATGCTGAGGTATGTTCCATCTAACCCCACTTTGTGGAGTTTTCATCATAAAAAGATGTTGAATTTTTTTGCATCTATTGAGATGATCATATGATTTTTATCCTTCACTTTGTTGATGTGGTGTATCATGTTGATTAATTTGTTAATGTCGAACCACCCCTGCATCCCTGGAATAAACACCACTTGATCATGACAAATAATCTTTTTAATGTATTGCTGTATGTGGTTGGCTAATATTTTGTTGACAATTTTTGCTTCTATGCTTATCAGGGATATTGGCCCATAGTTTTATTTCTTTTTGTTTTTTATGTTCAGTTAGCCACTGTATAATACATCATTAGTTTTTGATGTAGTGTTCAATGATTCATTAGTTGCATATAACACACAGTGCTCATCACAGCACGTGCCCTCCTTAATCCCCATCACGTGGCTACCCCATCTCCCCACCTCCCTCCCCTCTGAAACCCTTAGTTTGTTTCCCAGAGTCCATAGTCTCTCATGGTTCACCTCCCTCTCTGATTTCTCCACCTTCAGATTTCCTTACCTTCCCCTATGGTCTTCCTCACTATTCCTTATGTTTCACATATGAGTAAAACCATATGATAATTGTCTTTCTCTGCTTGACTTACTTCACTTAGCATAATCCCCTCCAGTTCCATCCATGTTGATGCAAATGGTGGATATTCATCCTTTCTGATGTAATAGTCCATTATATATGTATGACATCTTTATATATTCATCTGTTAAAGGTCATCTTTGCTCCTTCCACAGTTTGGCTATTGTGGACATTGCTGCTATGAACATGTGGGTACATGTGTCCCTTCTTTTCCCTACATCTGTATCTTTGCATTAAATACCTCGTAGTGCAATTGCTGGGTCAAGGGGTAGCTCTATTTTTAACATTCTGAGGAACCTCCATACTGTTTTCCAGAGTGGCTACACCAGCTTGCATTCCCACCAACAGTGTAAGAGGGTTCCCCTTTCTCCACATTCTCACCCACATTTGTTATTTCCTGTTTTGTTAATTTTTGCAATTCTAACTGGTGTAAGGTGGTATCTAACTGGTATAAGGTGGTTTTGATTTGTACTTCCCTGCTGGCTAGTGATGTTGGATATTTTTTTCATGTCTGTTAGCCATTTGTATCTCTTCTTCCAAGAAGGGTCTGTTCATGTCTTCTGCCCATTTTTTGACTGGATTATTTGTTTTTTGAGTGTTGAGTTTGAGAAGTACTTTATAGATCTTGGATACAACCCTTTATTTGTAATGCCATTTGCAAATATCTTCTCCCATTGCATGAGTTCCCTTTTAGTTTTGTTAACTGTTTCCTTTGCTGGGCAGAAGGTCTTTATCTTGATGAAGGCCCAAAGGTTCATTTTTTAAAATTTTATTTATTTATTTATTTATTTATTTTTATTACGTTCAGTTAGCCATGGTATAGTACACCATTCGTTTTTGATGTAGTGTTCAATGATTCTTTAGTTACATATAACACCCAGTGCACATCACAACATGTGCCCTCCTTAATAATCATCACCCTGTTACCCCCCCCTCATTCCCCTCCCCTCTGAAACCCTCAGTTTGTTTCGCAGGGTCCATGGTCTCTCATGGTTAGTCTCCCTCTCTGATTTCTCCCTCTTCAGATCTCCTACAATTAATGTATTATTATCAATATGATTCTTTATTTTGGTTACAGTTGGCTTATGTAGTTGGCTGCTCTCATGTTGGGGGCATAGATATTTACAACTGTTATGTTTTCTTGTTGGATAGACCCTTTAAGTATGATATAGTGTCCCTCTACATCACTTACTACCATCTTTTGTTTAAAATCTAATTTGTCTGGGAGGAAGGAGGAAGATGGTGGAGGAGTAGGGAACCCTATTTCAACAGGCCCCCTGAATTTAGCTGGATATCTACCAAACCATTTGACACACCCACAAAATCAGCCTCAGTTGTAAGGATATATATCTGGATCTCTATGAGCAGAAAGGCATTGCCTGTTGGGAGGTAGGGAAGGGTGAAGTTGTGATTCTGTGGGCAAATATCAGAAGATAATCAGAAAGGGGAGGGAGCTGCAATAAGCTGGCACCAGGAAGGTGATATAACACTGGAGCACAAAAGGGTTTTGTGCTGGAGACCAGGCAAAAACTCACAATATGAGGAATTTGAGAAACAAGACAGAGGATCATAGGGGAAGGGAGGGAAAAATGAAACAAGAGGAAACCAGAGAGGGAGATAAATCATAAGAGACTCTTAATCTCAAGAAACAAACAGGGTTGCTGGAGCAGAGGGGGGTGGGAGGGATGGGGTGGCTGGGTGATGGACATTGGGGAGGGTATGTGCTATGGTGAGTGTTGTGAATTTTGTAAGACTGATGAATCATAGACCTGTACCCCTGAAACAAATAATACATTATATGTTAATTAAAAAAATTTTTTTAAAGTGATAATCTGAAGCAAATTTACAATGTTTGGGAGAGGAGAAATTCAAGTTGTAAATGTGGAGAGATAAAGAATGGATTAATGGTAGAGTATTTTTCAATATTGTGTTTTAATGCATTTAATTCACATTTGTTATTAAAAATTTATAGAAACTCCCTCCATCCCCCTCGCCGGAAAACAAAACAAAACAAAAAAACACCTCGCAGAGCAGGAAAGGGCTCAGAGCAGTGCTCAAACAGGATCTGGGAGCTGTAGGGGCAAAAACGCAAACCCGGGACTGCTTCCAGATTTAGAAGCACAAAGGGCAGAGACAAGTCCAGGACCCTGGGTAGACCACTGAGAAGGTTGCTGTGGGCATGCACTGCTCTTGGGAGGCTGCAGTTTTCAGCAGCACCTACAGAAACGGAGACTGTGTGTTTTGAAGGATTCAGAGAAGAGCAGACTGCAATTTCTCTGCTCTGTGAAAGAGGTCTGGGTGCAGCCATTTTTGTTCTGACCCTCAGAATAGATGCAGAAAGCTGCCAGAGAACCGAAGCTCAAAAATCCAGTTTCCACTGAGCCTAGCCTGCCGACAGGGGGCAGGGCAACTCTGCCCAAGCAGGGTTGCCTGATAAACAACATGGCAGGCCCCTCCCCCAGAAGACAGGCTGGAAGAACGAGAGGTCAACAACCTTAGAGCCACCATGAAACTATAAAACCCCAACACCAGGGGTAAAAAGCATATTGAGCTCCAGGCATGGCCTCAGGGCTTGTGTATTTTTCAGATGCCACTCTTTTTCTTTTATTCTTTCTCTTATGCGTCTTCTCTGTTTGGTCTTTTTACCTTTTTCTCATTTCAACTAGATGTTTAATAAATCATATTTCATAGTAGCTTTTTAACTAGTACTTTTCCAAACCTATATTTTTAATAGATATATGCTTCAATGTAGTCCTTTTTTCCCTATTCGATATTACCTTTACATATATATAAACCAGTTTTGCTTTCCCTGTAATTCTTAGAAGTAGTGCCCTCTAACAAACAGAAAAAAATACACCCAGGAAGAACAGAAACATCCAACTTTGCCCACACTGGGAAACTATAGCCTCCTGTTGCCTCACCCCATTTTTTTTAATTTTTCATTTTTTAAAAAAATTTAAATTTTATAAATTTTATCTTGGGGTTTCCTTTGGCTTTGCTTTTCGGTGGTGGCTTCCAACCACTTCAGATTTTCCTAGGGTGCATCTTGGCTTGGGTTGTGGTTGATATTTTGGACTCTGTACATCTCCCATCCATTCCTCAACAGAAGGACTAGGAGGAGGAATTCCCAAAAAAGAAAGGAACCAGAGACAATGGCTTCTGCTACAGACCTAATGGATATGATTTAAGCAAGATGACAGAGATAGACCTTAGGGTAGCAATTATGAAGTCCATAGTTAGGCTTGAGGAAACCATTAAAGGCAATATAGAAACTCTAAAGGCAGAAATGAGATCCAATCAGGCTGAACTTAAAAATGATATGAATGATATACAGTCTAAACTGGATACACTAACTGCCAGGAGAAAGGAGGCAGAAGAACGAATTAGTGATCTAGAAGATAAGCTGATAGAAAGGAAGGAAGACCAGGAAGCTAAGGATAAACAACTAGAAGCCCATGAGATCAGAATTAGAGATAAATGAAACCATGAAACGTTCCAGTGTCAGAATTATTGGGATCTCTGGGGGGCTAGAGAGAGAGAGAGGACTAGAAGATATATTTCAGGAAATCATAGTTGAGAAAATCCTTAATCTGGGAAAGGAAACAAGCATTTATGTACAAGATGCAAAGAGGACCCCTCCTAAGATCAATAAAAATAGACCAACACCCCTGCATATAATAGTAAAACTTGATAATCTTAGATCCAAGGAAGCTATCCTGAGAGCAGGTAGGGGGAAGGGATTTCTTACGTATGGAGGAAGGAACATCACAATAATGTCAGACCTGTCCACAGAGACCTGGCAAGCCAGAAAGGCCTGGAAGACATATTCAGGGTACTAAATGAGAAGAACATCCAGGCAAGAATACTTTATTCAGCAAGGCTGTCACTCAGAGCAGACTGAGAGACAAAGAGCTTCTAGGACTGGCAGAAACTGAAAGAATATGTGACCACCAAGCCAGCCCTGCAAGAAATATTAAGGGGGATTCTATAAAAGAAGAAAGACCCCAAGAGTAATATAGACTAGAAATTTACAGAGACTGTACAGAAAATATGAAGGCACTAAATACATATCTTTCAGTAGTCAGTCCCAATGTGAATGGCCTAAATGCTCCCATGAAATGGCACAGGGTTGCAGATTGGATACAAAGACAGGACCCATCCATATGCTGTCTACAAGAGATTCGTTTTGAACCTAAAGACACCTCCAGATTGAAAGTGAGGGGATGGAGAACCATTTATCATGCAAACATACCTCAAAAAGAAAGCTGTGGTAGCAATTCTCATATAAGACATATTACATTTTAAACCAAAGACTGAAGTAGGAGATGTAGAGGGACACTATATCATACTAAAGGGTCCATCCAACAAGAAAATCTAACAATTTAAATATCTATGCCCCCAACATGGGAACAGCCAACTACATAAGCCAGCTGTTAACTAAAAAAAAAAAAAAATCATATTGATAATAATACATTAATAGTTGGAGACCTCAACACTCCACTCACAGCAATGGACAGGTCATCTAAGCAGAAAATCGACAAAGAAACAAGAGCTTTGAATGACACATTGGAACAGATGGACTTCACAGATATATACAGAACATTCTACCCTAAACAAAAGAATACTCATTCTTCTCAAGTGCACATGGAACTTTCTCCAGAATAGACCACATACTGGGTCACAAATCAGGTCTCAGCTGATAATAAAAGACTGAGATTATTTGCTGCATGTTATCAGACCACAATGCCTTGAAACTGGAACTCAATCACAAGAAAAAAATTGGAAGGACTTCAAACACTTGGAAGTTAAAGAGAATCCTGCTAAAGAATTATTGGGTCAACCAGGAAATAAAAGAAGAACTTAAACAATTCACAGAAACTAATGAGACTGAAAACACATCAGTTCAAACCTATGGAATACTGCAAAGTTAGTCCTAAGAGGGAAATACATAGACAACCCCGCCTCTCTCATAAAATTAGAAAAATCCCAAATGCACAAGCTACCTTCCACCTAAAGGAACAAGAGAAAGAACAGCAAATAATACCTAAACCAAGCAGGAGTAGAGAAATAATAAAGATTAGACCAGACATCAATGAAATAGATACCAGAAAAACAGTAGAACAGATTAACGAAAGTAGAAGCTTGTTCTTTGAAAGAATTAATAAGATGGATAAAGCTCTGGCCAGACATATCCAAAAGAAAAGAGAAAGGACCCATATTAATAAAATCATAAATGAAAGGGGAGAAATCATGACTAACATCAAGGAAATAGAAACAATTATTAGAAATTATTACCAGCAACTCTATTACAAAAAATTAAGCAACTTGGAAGAAATGGATGCCTTCCTGGAAATTTATAATCTACCTACACTGAAATAGGAAGAAATAGACAATCTTAATAGACCAATAACCAGTAACAAAATTGAAGCAGTAATCAAAAACCTCCCAAAAAACAAGAATCAGGTCCAGATGGCTTCCTGGGGGAATTCTACAAAACATTTAAAGAAGAAATAATACATATTCTACTGAAGCTTTTCAAAAATAGAAATAGAAGGAAAACATCCTAACTCCTTTATGAGGCCAGCATTACTCTGATCCCAAAACCAGGCAAAGACCCCATCAAAAAGGAGAATTAAAGACCAATATCCCTGATGAATATGAATGCCAAAATTCTCAACAAGATCTTAGCCGATAGGATCCAACAGTACGTTAAAAGTATTATCCATCACAACCAGGTGGTGTTTTTTCCTGGAATGCAAGGGTGGATCATCATTTGCAAAACAATCAACATGATAGAGCACATTAATAAAAAAGAAAGACAAGAACCATATGATCCTTTCAATTGATGCAGAAAAAGTATTTGACAAAATAACATAACCTTTCTTGATTAAAACTCTTCAGAGTGTAGGGATAGAGGGAGATTTCTCAATATCATAAAAACCATCTATGAAAAGCACACAGTGAATATAATTCTTAATAGGGAAAAGCTCTCAGCTTTTCAGGAAAGTCAGGAACACAACAGGGATGTCCACTCTCACCATTATTGTTCAACGTAGTACTAGAAGTCCTAGCCTCAGCAATAAGACAACAAAAAGAAATAAAAGACATTTGAATTGGCAAAGAAGAAGTCAAACTCTCTCTCTTCGCAAATGACATGATACTTTATGTGGAAAATCCAAAAGATTCCAACCCCAAGTTACTAGAACTCATACAGCAATTCAGCAAGTTGTCAGGATACAAAATCAATGCACAGAAATCTGTTGTTTTTCTATACACTAACAATATAACTGTAGAAAGAAATTAGGGAATTAATTCCGTTTACAATAGCACCAAAAACCATAAAATATCTAGGAATAAACCTAACCAAAGAAGTAAAGGATCTATACTCTAGAAACTACAGAACACTTCTGAAAGAAATAGAGGAAGACACAAAGAGATGGAAAAACATTCCATGCTCATGGATCGGAAGCATAAACATTGTTAAAATATCTATGCTGTCCAGAGCTATCTATACCTTCAATGCCATCCCGATCAAACTACCAATGGCATTTTTCAAAGTCCCGGAGCAAAGAATCCTAAAATTGGTATGGAATCAGAAAAGATCCCGATTCACCAAGGAAATGTTGAAAAAGTGAAACAAAGCTGGGGGCATCACATTGCCTGTCTTCAAGCTGTATTACAAAGCTGTGATTGCCAGAATGGCATGTTATTGGCACAAAAACAGACACGTAGATTAATGGAACAGAATAAAGAGCCCAGATATGGACCCTCAACTCTATGGTCAACTAATCTTCGACAAAGCAGGAAAAAACTTGCAATGGAAAAATACAGTCTCTTCAATTAATGGTGCTGGGAAAATTAGACAGCTATATACAGAAGAATGAAACTTGACCATTCTCTTACACCATACAAAGATAAACTCAAAATGGATGAAAGACCTCAATGTGAGACAGTGATCTTTCAAAATCCTAGAGGAGAATATAGGCAGTAACCTCTTCAACATCAGCCACAGCAACTTCTTTCAAGACACATCTCCAAAGGCAAAGGAAACAAAAGAAAAAATGAACTTTTGGGATTTCTTTAAGATAAAAAGCTTCTGCACAGCAAAGGAATCAGTCAACCAAACTAAGAGGGAACCCACGGAATGGGAGAAGATATTTGCAAATGACCTATCAGATAAAGGGCTCACATCAAGATCTATGAAGAGCTTATCAATCTCAACACTGAAACAACAAATAATCCAGTTAAAAAATGGGTCGAAGACGTGAACAGACACTTCTCCAAAGAAGACGTACGAATGGCTAACAGACACGTGAAAAAATGTTCAACATCATTAGCCATCAGGGAAATTCAAATCAAAAGCACATTAAGATACGACCTTACACCAGTTAGAATGACAAAAATTAACAAGGCCGGAAAAAACAAATATTGGAGAGGATGTGGAGAAAAGGAAACCCTTTTACACTTTTGGTGGGAAAGCAAGTTGATTCAGCCACTTTGGAAAACAGTATAAAGGTTCCTCAAAAATTTGAAAATAGAGCTACCCTATGACCCAGCAATTTCACTACTGGATATTTACCCCAATGACACAGATGTAGTGAAAAGGGGCACATGCACCCCCATGTTCATAGCAGCAATGTCCACAATAGCCAATCTGTGGAAGGAGCCAAGATACCCTTCAATAGATGAATGGATAAAGAAGATGTGGTTCATATATACAATGAACTATTACTCAGGCATCAGAAAGGATGAATACCCAGCATTTGCATCAACATGGATGGAACTGGAGGGGGTTATGCTAAGTGAAATAAGTCAAGCAGAAAAAGATAATTATCATATGGTTTCACTCATATATGGAACATAAGGAATAGCATGGAGGACATTAGGAGAAGGAAGGGAAATCTGAAGGGGGAGAAAACCAGAGGGGCATTTGAACCACGGGAGACTATGCACTCCGGGAAACAAAATGAAGGTTTGACGGGGGGGTGTTGGGGGGATGTGGTAGCCAGGTGATCGGTATTAAGGGGGGTATGTATTGCAATGAGCACTGAGTGTTATACGCAAATAATGAGTCATGGAACAGTACATCAAAATGTAATGATGTACTGTATGGTAACAATATAATAAAAAAAAGCTAATGAAACACTGCATGGTGACTAAAACAACATAAAAATAAATAAGTAAATAAATAAAAAATAAATAAATAAAATAAAATCTAATTTGTCTGGTATGAGGATTGCTATCCCAGCTTTCTTTTGAGGTCCTTTGGCATGATGAATAGTTCTCCATCCCCTCACTTTAAATCTGGAGGTGTCTTTAGGTTCAAAATGCATCTCTTGTAGACAGCATATGTGTGGGTCCTGACTTTGTATCCAATATGTTACCCTGTGGTCTTTCAGGGGACCATTTGGCAATGCATATTGAGAGCAACTACTGAAAAATATGAATTTAGTGCCATCATATTGCCTGTAAAGTCAATATTGCCTGTTTCTATAGATTGTCTCTGTAAATTTCTGGTCTATATTACTCCTGGGGTCTTCTTTTATATAATCTACCTTAATATTTCTTGCAGGACTGGCTTGGTGGTCACATATTCTTTCAGTTTCTGCTGGTCGTGGAAGCTCTTTTTGTCTCAGTCCATTCTGAATGACAGCCTTGCTGGATAAAGTATTCTTACCTGCATGTTCTTCTCATTTAGTACCCTGAATATGTCTTCCAGGCCTTTCTGGCTTGTCAGGTCCCTGTGTACATGTCTGACATTATTGTGATGTTCCTTCCTCCATACGTAAGAAATCCCTTCCCCCTACCTGCTCTCAGGATAGCTTCCTTGGCTCTAAGATTATCAGGTTTTACTATTATATGCTGGGATGTTGCTGTTGGTCCATTTTTATTGAACTTGGGAAGGGTCCTTTCTGCATTTTGGACATGAATGCTTGTTTCCTTTCCCAGATTAGGGAAGTTCTCAGTTATTATTTGCTGAAATATATCTTCTAGTCCTTTTTATCTCTCCACTCCCTAAGGGATCCCAATAATTTTGACACTGGAACATTTCCTGGTTTCATTGATCTCTCTAATTCTGATCTCATGGACTTCTAGGTGTTTATCCTTAGCCACATCATCTTCCTTTCCATCAGCTTATCTTCTAGATCACTAATTTGTTCTTCTGCCTCCTTACCCCTGGCTGTTAATGTATCCAGTTCAGACTGCATCTCATTCATAGCACTTTTGAATTTGGCCTGATTAGATCCTATTTCTGCCCTTAGAGATTCTATATTACCACTAATGCTTTTCTCAAGCCTAGTCTTTCATTCATGATTGCTACCCTGAAGTCTGTCTCTGACATCATGCTTATATCCATATCCATTAGATCTGTGGCAGAGGCCATTGTTTCTGGTGTTTTTCTTTGTTGGGAATTCCTCCTTCTAGTCATTCTTTTGACGGATGGCTGAGGGAATGTACAGAGTCCAAAATATCAACCACAACTCAAGCAAGATGCACCCTAGAAAATTCAGAGTAGTCAGAACCCACCACTGAAAATACAAAGCCAAAATTAATCCCTAGAATAAAATTTATAAAAATTAAAAATTTTTAAAAATTAAAAAATTAAAAGAAAACGAAAAGGGGGAGTGGAATGGGGGTAAAATCTCTCAGTGTGGGCAAAGCAGGGCGTTTCAGTTCTTCCTGGGTGTATTTTGTTCTGTTTGTTAGAGGACATTACTTACCAGAATTATAGGGAAAGTAAACTGGTATATATATAAAGGTAATATTGAATAAGGAAAGAAGGACTACACTAAAGCATATATCTAGAAAAAATATAGGTATGTAAAAATACAAGTTAAAAAACTACTATGAGGGGTGCCTGGGTGGCTCAGTCGTTAAGCGTCTGCTTTCTGCTCTGGTCATGATCCCAGGGTCCTGGGATCGAGCCCCGCATCTGGTGACCTGCTCTGTGGGAAGCCTGCTTCTCCCTCTCCCACTCCTCCTGCTTGTGTTCCCGCTCTCGCTGTGTCTCTCTCTGTCAAATAAATAAATTCTTTAGAAAAAAGCTACTACGAATTATAAGTTGATATATTTAACTTCTAGTTGAAATGTGAAAAAGATTAAAAGAAAAAAACAGAGAAGACACATAAGAGAAAGAATAAATAGAAAAAGAGTTGTATCTGAAAAATACACAAGTGATGAGGAAATGGCTTGGGCTCAATATACTATTTTCCCCTGGTGTTGGGGTTTTACAGTTTTATGTGGGCCCTGGTGTTGTAGTCCTTCTATTCTTCCAGTGTGTCTTCTGGGGGAGGGGCCTGCCACGCGGTTTATCAGGCAGCCCTGCTTGGGCAGAGTTGCCCTGCCCCCTGTAGGCAGTCTGGGCTTAGTGGAAACTGATTTTTTGAGCTTCTGTTCTCTGGCAGCTTTCTGCATCTCTTCTGAGGGTAAAGCAAAAATGGCCACACCCAAACCTCTGTCCCAGAGCAGAGAAATTGCAGTCCGCTCTTCTCTGAACCCTCCAGAACACACAGTCTCTGTATCTGTATGCACCCCTAAAAACCACAGCCTCCCCTGGCCTGTGCCCTCAGCGACCTCAGTGGTCCACCCAGGGGCCCAGGCTTGTTTATGCACTTTGTGCTTCTAAAACCAGGAGCAGTCCAGTGTTTGGGCATGCACACCTGCAGCTCCTGGATCCTGTTTGAGTGCTGTTCTAAAGCCCTTTCCAGGCCACTACCGCTCTGCGATTTTTTGCCCATTCCCTGTGTAGGATACTTTTGGGCTCCAGTGTTATATCACTTTCTAGGAGCCAGTTTATGGCGGCTCCCTCCCCCTTCTGCTTATTTTAGGATAGCTTCCTGCAGATTCACGACTCCACCCTTCCTACCTCCCATCAGGTGGCGTTTTTCTGCTTATAGAGATCCAGATATATGTTCCTAAATCTGAGGCTGATTTTGTGGGTGTTCAGAGTGGTTTGGTAGATATCCAGCTAAATTCAGGAGGCCGGTTGAAACAGGGGTCCCCTACTTCTCCACCATCTTGCCTCCCCTCTTATTTTCTTTTTTTGTAGTGTTCTTGTCAGGTTTTGTTGTAAGCTAAAACTGGCCTCATGTAACGTGTTTTGAAGCTTTTCTTCCTTTTCTATTTTTTTGGAATAGTTTGAGAGACTAGGTATAATCTCTTCTTTAAATTTTTGGTAGAATTTACGTGTGACTCCATCTGGTCCAAGGCTTCTATGTTTTGCTAGTTTTTTTTTTTTAAAGATTTTATTTATTTATTTGAGAGAGAGAGAATGAGAGATAGAGAGCACGAGAGGGAAGAGGGTCAGAGGGGGAAGCAGACTCCCTGCTGAGCAGGGACCCCGATGTGGGGCTCGATCCTGGGACTCCAGGATCATGACCTGAGCCGAAGGCAGTCGCTTAACCAACTGAGCCACCCAGGCGCCCTGTTTTGGTAGTTTTTTGATTACCAATTCAATTTCATTTCTTGTAATCTCTATGTTCAGACATTCTATTTCTTCCTAATTCAGGTTTAGAAGATTGTATGCTTCTAGGAACTTATCCATTTCTTCTATATTATCCAGTTTGTTGGCATGTGATTTTTATAGTATTTTCTTATAATCTGCTATATTTCTGTTGTATTTCTATGGTATCAGTTGTTATTTCTCTCCTTTCTGATTTTATTTTTTGGGGGCCCTTTTGTTTATTGATGAGTCTGGCTAAAGATTTATCAATTTTGTTTCTCTTTTCAAATATCCAGCTTTTTAAAAATATGTTATGTTAATCACTATACATAACATCATTAGTTTTGATGTTGATCATTAGTTCCATGATTCATTGTTTGCATATGACACCCAGTGCTCCATGAAGAACATGCCCTCTTTAATACCCATCACCAGACTAACTCATCCTCCCACCCCCTCTCCTCTAGAACCTTCAGTTTGTTTTTCAGAGTCCATGGTCTCTCATGGTTCATCTCCCCCTCCGATTCCCTCCCTTCATTCTTCCCCTCCTGCTATCTTCCTCTTTTTTTTTTTTAATATTGCATTATTTGTTTCAGAGGTACAGATCTGTGATTCAACAGTCTTGCGCAATTCACAGCACTCACCATAGCACATATTCTCCCCAATGTCTATCACCCAGCTACCCCATCCCTCCCACCCCCTACCACTCCAGCAAACCTCAGTTTGTTTCCTGAGATTAAGAATTCCTCATATCAGTGAGGTCATATGATACATGTCTTTCTCTGATTGACTTATTTCGCTCAGCATAACACCCCCCAGTTCCATCCACGTCATTGCAAATGGCAAGATTTCATTCCTTTTGATGGCTGCATAAGATTCCATTGTATATATATACCACCTCTTCTTTATCCACTCATCTGTCAATGGACATCTAAGCTCTTTCCATAGTTTGGCTATTGTGGACATTGCTGCTATAAACATCAGGGTGCACATATCCCTTCGGATCCCTACATTTGTATCTTTGGGGTAAATACACAATAGTGCAACTGCTGGATCGTATGTAGCTCTATTTTCATCTTTTTGAGGAACCTCCATACTGTTTTCCAGAGTGGTTGCACCAGCTTGCATTCCCACCAACAGTGTAGGAAGGTTCCCCATTCTCCACATCCCTGTCAACATCTGTCATTTCCTGTCTTGTTAATTTTAGCCATTCTAACTAGTGTCAGGGGATAGCTCATTGTGGTTTTGATTTGGATTTCCCTGATGCCGAGTGATGTTGAGCATTTTTCATGTGTCTGTTGGCCATTTCGATATCTTCTTTGGAAAAATGTCTGTTCATGTCTTCTGCTCATTTCTTGATTGGATCATTTGTTCTTTGGGTGTTGCGTTTAAGAAATTCTTTATAGATTTTGGACACTAGCCCTTTATCTGATATGTCATTTGCAAATATCTTCTCCATTCTGTCAGTTGTCTTTTGGTTTTGTTGACTGTTTCTTTTGCTATGCAAAAGCTTTTTATCTTGATGAAGTCCTGATAGTTCAATTTTGCCCTTGCTTTCCTTGCCTTTGGCGATGTTTCTAGGAAGAAGTTGCTGAGGCTGAGGTAGAAGAGGTCGCGGCCTGTGTTCTCCTTTAGGATGTTGATGGACTCCTGTCTCCCATTTAGGTCTTTCAACCATTTGGAGTCTATCTTTGTGTGTGGTGTAAAGAAATGGTCCAGTTTCATTCTTCTGCATGTGGCTGTCCAATTTTCCTAACACCATTTGTTGAAGAGACTGTCTTTTTTTCCGTTGGACATTCTTTCCTGCTTGGTCGAAGATTGGTTGACCATAGAGTGGAGGGTCCATTTCTGGGCTCTCTATTCTGTTCCATTGATCTATGTGTCTGTTTTTGTGCCAGTACCATACTCTCTTGATGATGACAGCTTTGTAATAGAGCTTGCAGTCCGGAATTGTGGTGCTGCCAGCTTTGCTTTAATTTTTCAACATTCCTCTGGCTATTCGAGGTCTTTTCTGGTTCCATACAAATTTTAGGATTATTTGTTCCATTTCTTTGAAAACAGCAGATGGTATTTTGATGGGGATTGCATTGAATGTGTAGATTGCTCTAGGTAGCATTGACATCTTCACAATATTTGTTCTTCCAATCCATGAGCAGGGAACATTTTTCCATTTCTTTGTGTCTTCCTCAATTTCTTTCATGAGTATTTTATATTTTGCTGAGAACAGATTCTTTGCCTCTTTGGTTAGATTTATTCCTAGGTATCTTATGGTTTGGCGTGCAATTGTAAATGGGATCGACTCCTTAATTTCTCTTTCTTCTGTCTTGTTGTTGGTGTATGG
Organism: Callorhinus ursinus; assembly: GCF_003265705.2. Lineage (NCBI taxonomy): Eukaryota > Metazoa > Chordata > Mammalia > Carnivora > Otariidae > Callorhinus > Callorhinus ursinus. The sequence goes on from NW_027397128.1 coordinate 2,357,315, forward strand.
GAATGCCACTGATTTCTGTGCATTGATTTTGTTTTTGTTTTTTTATTTTTTTTAAAGATTTTATTTATTTATTTGACAGAGAGAGAGACAGCGAGAGAGGGAACACAAGCAGTGGGAGTGGGAGAGGGAGAAGCAGGCTTCCTGCTGAGCAGGGACCCCGATGGGGGCTCAATCCCAGGACCCTGCGATCATGACCTGAGCCAAAGGCAGACGCTTAAAGACTGAGCCACCCAGGCGCCCCTGTGCATTGATTTTGTATCCTGCCACTTTACTGAATTCCTGTATGAGTTCTAGCAGTTTTGGGGTGGAGTCTTTTGGGCTTTCCACATAAAGTATCATATCATCTGCAAAGGGCGAGAGTTTGCCTCCTTCTTTGCCGATTTGGATGCCTTTTATTTCTTTTTGTTGTCTGATTGCTGAGGCTAGGACTTCTAATACTATGTTGAATAGCAGTGGTGATAGTGGACATCCATGCTGTGTTCCTGAATTTAGCAGGAAAGCTCTCAGTTTTTCCCCATTGAGAATGATATTCGCTTTCGGTTTTTCATAGATCTCTTTTATGATATTGAGGTATGTACCCTCTAAGCCTATACTCTGAAGAGTTTTAATCAAGAAATGATGTTGTACTTTCTCAAATGCTTTTTCTGCATCTATTGAGAGGATTATATGGTTCTTGTTCTTTCTTTTATTAATGTATTGTATCATATTGATTGATTTGCGGATGTTGAACCAACCTTGCAGCCCAGGGATAAATCTCACTTGGTCCCGGTGAATAATGCTTTTAATGTACTGTTGGATCCTATTGGCTAGTATTTTGGTGAGAATTTTGCATCTGTGTTCACCAGGGTTATTGGTCTGTAATTCTCCTTTTTGATGGGGTCTTTGTCTGATTCAGGGATCAAAGTAATGTTAGTCTCATAAAACGAGTTTGGAAGTGTTCCTTCCATTTCTATTTTTTGGAACTGTTTCAGAAGAATAGGTTTTAATTCTTCTTGAAATGTTTGGTAGAATTCCCCTGGGAAGCCATCTGGCCCTGGGCTTTTGTTTGTTGGGAGATTCTTAATTACTGCTTCAATTTCTGTAGAGGTCATAGGTCAGTTCAGGTTTTCTATTTCTTCCTGGTTCAGTTTTGGTAGTTGATACATCTCTAGGAATGCATCCATTTCTTCTAGAATATCTAATTTGCGGGCATAGAGTTGCTCATAATATGTTCTTATAATTGTTTGTATTTCTTTGGTGTTGGTTGTGATCTCTCCTCTTTCATTCACGATTTTGTTGATTTGGGTCATTTCTATTTTCTTTTTGATAAGTCTGGCCCACGGTTTATCAATCTTGTTAATTCTTTCAAAGAACCAGCCCCTTGTTTTGTTGATCTGTTCTACTCTTCTTTTTGGTTTCTATTTCATTGATTTCTGCTCTGATCTTTATTGTTTCTCTTCTTCTGCTGGGTTTAGGCTTTATTTGCTGTTCTTTCTCCAACTCCTTTAGTTGTAGGGTTAGGTTGTGTATTTGAGACCTTTCTTCTTTCTTGAGAAAGGCTTGTATTGCTATATACTTTCTTCTTAGGGCTGCTTTTGCTGCATCCCAAAGATTTTGAACAGTTGTGTTTTCATTTTCATTTGTTTCCATGAATTTTTTTTCATTCTTCTTTAATTTCCTGGTTGACCCATTCATTCTTTAGTGGGATGCTCTTTAGCCTCCATGTATTTGAGTTCTTTCCGACTTTCCTCTTATGATTGAATTCTAGTTTCAAAGCATTGTGGTCTGAAAATATGCAGTGAATGATCCCAATCTTTTGGTACCAGTTGAGACCTGATCTGTGACCTAGGATGTGATCTATTCTGGAGAATGTTCCATGGGCACTAGAGAAGAGTGTGTATTCTGTTGCTTTGGATGGAATGTTCTGAATATATATGTGAAGTCCATCTGGTCCTAAAAAGTGTTTTGTTTTCTGTGTCTCAGGGCAAGTGGGGCTGGTGTGGGCTTGTGGACCCTGAAATTGCTGAGGCAACAAGCTCACTTTTTCTGTCAGACTCTGTTCTCATCTGGAATTTTGCAGTGAAGGGGGAGAAATGTTTCTGCAGCTCTTTGGCGCTTTTAAATGGTGGCTTTTCTACCCCTTCCTCCAGCAGAACCAAGGTTGGTGTAGGTTTGTGGACCCAGAGCTCATGAGGCAGCAAGCTCATTGCATTGACCAGACCCAGCAGTTATAACATTAGGACCCTGCCCTTTTCTAAACTTTTAAGGTGCAGTGGGAATATAAACCATGTCATTTTCCTGTCACTCTGACACGGAGAATTCCCATTGCTCCTTCACTGTTTGGTGGAGTTCTAGTGCTCTCTTTTATAAGCTGGTTGTTCTTTTAAACCACTGTTGTTTGTTTGTTTTTCCCAAGGACAGGGTAACTGCACTCAATCTCTCAGAACTATCCCTTCTGCTCTAGAGTTTGCAGTTTCAGGGATGAGGGTTTCCTTTGTTACCATGTCTTTGTCTCTTACTGGTCTCTTTTCCTGTTTTATTTGTTTGTAGTTGTGCAGAAGCTGTTCAGTTGGCCCTCAGTTCTTTTTCAGGAGCAATTGTTCTATTTATAAATGTAATTTGGTGTGTTCCATGGAGGGGGTAAGTTCTTGGTCTTCCTACGTTGCCATCGGAAACCAGAACCTGGATCTTCTTTTTTTAATCCATTCAGCCATTTGATGTGTTTTGAATGGGGAACTTAAACCACTTATATTTCCAAGATCTATAAAGAACTTATCAAACTCGACACCCCCCAAAAAACAAATAATCCAGTCGAGAAATGGGCAGAAGACATGAACAGACACTTCTCCAAAGAGGACATACAAATGGCTAACAGACACATGAAAGAATGCTCCACATCACTTGTCATCAGGGAAATATAAATCAAAACCACAATGAGCTACCATCTTACACCAGTTAGATTGGCTAAAATTAACAAGACAGGAAACAACAAATGTTGGTGAGGATGTGGAGAAAGGGGAACTGTTTGTGGGAATGCAAGCTGGTATAGCCACTCTGGAAAACAGTATGGAGGTTCCTCAAGAAGTTAAAAATAGAGCTACCCTAGGACTCAGCAATTGCACTACTGGGTATTTAGCCCAAAGATACTGATGTAGTGAAAAGACGGGACATGTGCACCCCAATGTTCATAGCAGCAGAGAAAGACAATATGGTTTCACTCATATGTGGAATGTAAGAAGTAGCATAGGTGAAGGGGGGGGACTGAATGGGAAGAAATCAGAGAGGGAGACAAACCATGAGAGACTCTTGACTTCAGGAAACAAACTGAGGGTTGTGGAAAGGGAGGTGGGGGGTGGGGTAGCTGGGTGATGGGCATTAGGAGGGCATGTGATGTGATGAGCACGGGGTGTTATATGCAACTAATAAATCATTGAACACTACACCAAAAACTAATGATATACTATATGTTGGCTAATTGAATTTATTTTTTATTTTTTAAATTTTATTATGTTGTTAGTCACCATACAATACATCATTGGTTTTTGATGTGGTGATCCACGATCCATTGTTTTCGTATAACACCTAGTGCTCCATGCAGTATGTGCCCTCCTTAATACCCATCACCTGGCTAACCCACCTCCCCTTCCCCCTCCCCTCCAAAACCCTGTTTGTTTCTCAAAGTCCATAGTCTCTCATGGCTAATTGAATTTAAATAAAAAAATAATTATTAATAAGTAAGGACTTTCTTTTGCCATTTTGTTTTTCTTTCTTTTTTCTTCCTTCCTTCCTTCCTTCCTTCCTTCCTTCCTTCCTTCCTTCCTTCCTTCCTTCCTTTCTTCCTTCCTTCCTTCCTTCCTTCCTTCCTTCCTTCCTTCCTTCTTCTCTGTGGGTTCATTGTTCTTTATTTTATATCCTGCTGTCTTTTTTTGTGATTTGATATCTTTTTGTATCAGTATGTTCTTTTGTGTAATTGCTACAGGTTTTTCCCTTGTGGTTACCATGAAGCTTACATAAAACATCTAAATTAAAACACCCTATTTTAAGCTCATAACAACTTCAATAGCATTTTTCAACTTTTATTCTCCTCCCCCTCACATTTTAGCCCATTTCTGTTACAATATACATTTTTTATAATGTGCAATTAAAAACAGACAACCTTACATATGGTTATTTTTACTACTTTTATGTTTTTTTAAGTTTTAAGTTAGAGTTGTAAGTCAATTATGCACCACCATTACCAAATTACTATAGAATCTAACTTGACTATATATTTACCATTACTGGTGAGTTTTACACTACTTTTTAATGTTTTTATTATGTTAATTAGTGCACCTTTACTTCCACTCACAGAACTCCCTTTAACACTTCTTACAAGGCAGGTGTAATTGTAATGAACTCCCTTTGATTTTGTTTGTTTGGTAAAGTCCTTATTCCTTCATTTTTGAAGGACAACTTCACTGGTATAGTATTCCTGGTTGATAGTTGATTTTTTCTTTTAATATCTTGAAATGTCACCCCATTTTCTCTGGCCTACATTTTTTTCTGTTGAGGAATCCACTCGTAGTCCTGTAGGAGTTCCCTTTTTGTAATTCTTTTTTTTTCTTCTATGACCGGGTAATTTCTAGTGACCTAAACTTCAGGTAGCTGATTATTTTGTATGGTCAAGTCTTCTTTTGTAACTCTATTGAATTCTTCAGTTCAGTTATTGTATTTTTCAATTCTAAGATTTCTGTTTGTATTTTGTCATTGTTTCTATTGCTTTATCAAACTTCTCATTTTGTTCATGCATTGTTTTCCTAATTTTATTGTTAACTGTTTCTGTGTCTTTGTAGTTTGTTAATCTTCAGGATGATGATTCTGAAATCTTCGACAATTTATATATCTCCATTTCTTGAAGATCAGTTATTAGAGCTTTATTAGTTTCCTTTGCTGGTATCATATTTACATGGTTTTTTCCATGATATTTAATTCCTTACATTGGTATGTATTTGGTATTTTTTCCATGACCTTTAATTACCCCATTTAAGTAATCAGGTTTGTCTTCCAGACTTTAGAGATTTTCTTTGGAAGATTTAGATCTTCACCAGTCAGCTCAGTTTAGGTTTCTGTGGATGCCTGTTAATAATGTGCACATGAAGCCTGCTATTATGGTTTATTTCTGGGTGAGGTGACTGTTCTAGCTCTGAGGTGGGGGTGGATAGATGTTCCACTGACTGAGAACATTTGGATTAGGACTACTGCCTTGCTTCCCTTTGCATGTGAACTGGTATGATGAGCCCCATAGTTGTCTGCATTTTCTGGTCAAGCTTATTAGATGGTTGGGACTGGGTACTACATTCAGTAATTGATGGTGTTATGAATTAGAGTTTCTGTCCTGGCAATACAGCAGTGTGGGACCCAGGCCCTGTAAAACTTCTTGTTTGGGGACCCAAACCTGTCTAGAATATGTGCTAAATATCCTGATCAGGTGAAGCCTACCAGTTTTGCTTTGTAGATAAGGAAAGACACAGGATGTGGTCTGTGTTCAAGTGCCACTGTAAGCAGGGTTGTTGGATAGCAACACACCTTCCAGTGTGCTCTGGCTAGGTTCCCTGGTTGGGCATGCTGGAGGCTAAATTCAGTAATGAACAAGCTATAAATTAGTTTCCCTGCCCAGGTGCAGTGGGGGAAGTAGCTTTAAAGCCAGTAGAGCTCTTTTTTTGGTCTTAAGTCAACCCATGCCCCAAATTCCCTTGTCAAACAGGTCTACTGTCTTTGCTCTGCAAATAATATTATCTGCTTGTCTTTTTCTTAATTCTAGCACTGCTAGACTGTGCAACTTCCAGATGTTATCACCAGTGCTTCTGGGTAGATGAAGTCAGGAGCCACAACAATAGAGCTGAGACACAGGGTGGGGAGGCATCACTCCAGACAACTCTCAACTCTCTGGTTTGGAGGGGCCAGAAACTACCCTCAACCTTGGCTATGAATTGACCCCTTATTTTTGTGTGCACAGAGTGTGCACAGAAACATTCCATGATCAGTACTGGCTTTGCTGTGGGATCAATCAGCTCAGCCTGAACCGATCTCTTTTTTGGAGGACCACTGGGCCACACAGCTTCCAGGTGTTCTGATCATCCCTTCAGGTCAGATGGGACTGGGAGCCATAACCACTGGGACTATGTCTCAGCTCCTTTGCATAGATGGGAAGGGGATTGGTCACTCAAAACAACTCTCAATTTTCCAGACAGGCTCTCACCTTTGGAAAGAGCAAAGAGCTACCCTCAATCCTGGCTATTAATTAATTCCTCTGTTTATGAATAACAGAGTAACTTTCCACACCCTGCAGTGCCTTTGCTCTGGGGATGATGAGTTTTGCCCACCCACCTCTTAGCTTGATTGGACTACACAACATCCAGCTATTCCTACTAGCCCTTCTGGTCAGATGCATTTGGGAGACACTCTCCAAAGCACATGGAACTGTGACTCAGCTCATTTTCTGGGTGTGGGTAAACCAGGATCTAGGGCTAGAAAAAAATCTTTATTTGAGGATCTGAATCAGGCAGATCCACACCTGTTATGCTCTCTGCTCAGTGTGTCCCAACTTGATATTGTAGATGAGCAAAGCTGCTGGGTGTGATTACTACTTGGGCACTGCAGGTATGAACTCAGTTTGCTAAGATCCATGTGCTGGTTTTTGCAAGGCCCCCCCTTTTCTATCACAGATTTCCAGTGTTTGAGCCCCACAGATTCCCCTTCAATCCCTGTGGCATGAGATAAAGCAACCCACAATGCTGGAGAGTGCTGCTTATCCCACCAGGTTTTCTTTTCCCACTGGAGGGACCAGAAACTCAGGAAATTTCTCCACTTGGTGTTCCACTGACCTAGAGGAGCAGCAATGTGGTCAGCATGTGGCTGCTTCTCTTATCTTCTAATGCAATTTGTCTTTGTCTCAGTGATGCATGGGGGTGCTTCAGCCATCCCCATGATCTAGGATTGTCAGTTGTGTCTTGTTCTTGAACATTTGTTAGTTCTTCTTTTATAAAAAATATTTTATTTATTTATTTGAGAGAGTGAGAGAGAGAGTACAAGCTGTGGGGAGGGGTAGAGAGAGAGGGAGAAGTAGGGTCCCCACTGAGGAGGGAGCCTGACACAAGACTCGATCCCAGGACCCCAGGATCATGACCTGAGCTGAAGGCAGCCACTTAACTGACTGAGCCACCCAGACGCCCCAACAGTTGTTAGTTCTTCTTATGAGAAGAAGCAGTCAGGAGTCACCTATGTTGCCATCTTGATGGGAGACCACAAAGAGTGGTCTTTACTCAAGCTGACTTGCTCCCCAAGTTCCCGGCCAAATGATGCCACTGGATTTGCTCTGCAGATTATCAACTCTGCCTGCCATATTTTTGCTCAGACATTGCTGGGCTACACAGCTTGCAGATGTTCTGGCCAGATTTCTTGGTCTGGTGGGGCTGGCAGCTACACTCAGCTGTGGGATGGGTTATGACTCAGCTATCCTACCTGCGTGTGTGGTGGGGGCAAACCAAGGTCCAGGGTGGCAATGCTTCTTGTTTGAGGACCCAAATTAAGTAGCCCTGCACTTCACTGAGATCCCTGGTCAGACACCTTCTTGAATCTGCAGATGAGCAAAACTTTTGGCTGGGACTACTACTTGGACTCTGCAGTTAAGAACTTGCTCAGCTGAGATCTGAGCACTGGTTGTTGTGAACCCTTCCCCCTTTATCTATCACAATCAAATTCCCAGAGTAGTCAAGCCCTGCAAATTCCTTACAATCCCTGTGAGGTGAGACCAAAGTGAGGACTTCCCAAAAGTGATTCACAATACTGGGGAGCTGTATGTCCACCCTGGGCTCTCTTTTCCCACTGGAGGAACGATAAGCTCAGGAGAGACCTTTCATTCTGGTGTTTCACTGATTCAGGGGAGGTTCAATTCACTCACGTAGCTGCTCCTCTTACCCTTCTAATGTGGTCTATCTTGGTTCTTGTGATGTAAGAGGGTGCATCAGCCTCACTCCCATGTTCTAGGATTTCCTCAGTGGTTTCTTACCCGTGTATAGTTGCTAGTTTTTTTTTTCTTGTGATGGGGGGTGAAGTTGGGAATGACCTATGCCACCATCTTGGTGATGTCCCTCTCTTTGTGTGATTATCTTGTATACTATTACCTTGCTGAACACTTTCATTATTTGTAAGTGTGTGTGTGTGTTTTAATGTGTGAATTTTTTATGTAGACAATGTCAACTTCAAATAAAAATGGCTTTATTTCTTCTCTTTAAACATGTATTAGTTTTACTTATTTTTCTTGCCTAATGCTGACTCTAGAACACCTGGTCTTAGGTTGAATATGAATAATGACAGCAGGTGTCCATTCCTTGCTTCTGATCTCAGTCTTTCACTGTTAAGTCTGATGTTAGCTGTAGGCTTTTTAAAGAGATTGTCAAGTTGAGGCACTTACTCTGAAAATTTTCCTATTTCACTGAGAGTTGTTATCACAAATGGAGGTTGGATTTTGTTAAATATGTTTTTAATGTCAATCAGGATAATTGTATGATTTTTATTTTTAACCTGTTGACACGGTGAATAACACTGATTTTTTTTTTAATATTGAACCAGACTTGCATACCCACTTCATTATGGATCTCACTTATCATGCTGTAAAATTATTTTTATATATAGCTGAATATTATTTGCTAATATTTCAACTCTTGAGAACATGGAAGATTGCTCTATAGTATTCTTTCTTTTTTTCCCTTCTTTCTCTCTCTCTCCCTCCCTTCCTCCCTTCCTCCCTTCTTCCCTTCCTTTTTCTTGCTCTCACTTCAGCTTTCACTCTTTTGCTTTCCTTCTGTATTGTTTTCACCTTGTTTAGCATCAAGGTAATACTAAGATACTAGGATACAATGAGTTGGGAAGTGTTCCCTCCTTTCCTATTTTGTGAAAGAGATTTTATAAAGTTTGTGTTAATTACTCTTTAATCATCTGGTAAAATTCATCAGTGAAATAATCTGAGCCTGGAGATCTGATTCAAGGAAAATTTTAATGACAAATTCAGTTTCCTTAATGAGTACAAGACTATTCAAGTCTTTATTTCTCGATTGAGTTTTAGTAGTTTGTATTTATCAATAACTCAGTTCAGTTAGTCTAGGTTGTCAAATATACATGTACAGAGTTGTTTGTAGTATTTCCTTATTATCATTTTTATGTCTGTAAGATTTGTAGAATTATCCTATTTTACTTGTCATGCAGCTGATCTGTATCTTCTTTCTTTTAATCTTTGCCACTCTTGCTAAAGGTATACAGTTTTATCAATTTTTTGAACAACCAGCTCTTTATTTAACTAATTTTCTCTATTATTTTTTTGTTTTAAATTGCATTTAGTCTTGCTCTTACTCTTATGATTTCTGTCCTTCTGTTTACTTTGTGTTTATTTTGCCTTTTTCTAGTTTCATAAGGTAAGAACTTAGCTTAATGATTTGAAACATTTTTTTTTCTAATGTAAGCATTGATTCAATAAATTTATCTCTGAGCATTGCCTCAGATATATATTCCACATATTTTGATAGAGTGATTTTCGTTTTCATTTACTTCAAAGTATTTTAACTTTTTAAATAACACCTTTATTGATATATAATTTAAACATATAACCCACCATTTAGAGTGCACAATTCAAGGTTTTTTAGTATATTCATAGAGATATGTGAATATCATAACAATTTTACAACATTTTCATTACCACAAAAATGAATCCTGTATCCATTAGCATTTACTCCAACCCACAAGGCCTAAGCAACCACTAATCTACTTGCTATCTCCATGAATTCCCTATTCCGGACATTTCACATAAGTGGAATCAAACAATATGATATGATCCTTTAACTTTTGGATTCTTTCACTTAACATATGCTTTCAAGATTCTTCCATGTTGTAACATGTATCAGCACTTCTTTCTTTTTTATAGCTGAGTCATTTTCCATTGTATGATAGACCGCATCGTTTTTACTAATTTATCAGCTGATGCACATTCAGGTAGTTTTTTGGGGGGGTTGGTGGGTATTAATAATGATATGCTACTATAAATAGTCATGTACAAGTTTTTGTGTGGACATGTGTTTTCTCTTCTCTTGGGTATATATCTAGGAATGGAATAGCTGGATTATTTGTAACTTGATCTTTCACTCTTTTAATAACTCCCAAACTGTTATCTACAGTGGCTGCACTAGCTAACATTACCACCAGCCGTGTATGAGTGTTCCAGTTTCTCCACATCCTGCCAACACTTGCTATGTTGTTGTTGTTGTTGCTTTGTTATCATCCTAGAGAGTGTGAAGTAGTAGCTCATTGCATTGTGATTTTGACTTGCATTTTCCTGATGTCTAATGATGTTGAACATTTTTTCATGTGCTTATTGGCTTGCTTCCTTGGAAAAATGCCTATCCAGATCTTCATTCATTCTTTTGCATTTGAATATCTAGTTGTTCAAGCACCTTTTATTGTAAATGTTATTCTTTCCCCATTGAATCTTCTTGATAGCCA
>NW_027397128.1:2367923-2418504 GCF_003265705.2 Callorhinus ursinus
CCCATATATATATATGAATTTATCTCTGCACTCTTAATTCTATTCCATTGATCTATCCTTACACTAGTATGTCCGAATCTTGATTATTGTAGTTTAGTAGTAAATTTTGGAATGGGTAAGCATAACTTCAACAACTTTGTTCTTCTCTTTCAAGACTGTTTTGTTTTGGGGGAGTTCCTTAAATTTCCATATAAGTTTTAGAATCAGCTTTCAGGAACTGTAAAGAAGCCAGCTCAGATTTTGATAGAGGTCAGTCTGAGGAACTATTGCCATTGTAACATATTAAATATTGTGATCCAAAACCATTGGATGTCTTTCCATTTATTTAGGCCTTCTTAATTTTTTTAAATAATTTTTTGGGGGGCGCCTGGGTGGCTCAGTCATTAAGTGTCTGCCTTCGGTTCAGGTCATGATCCCAGGGTCCTGGAATTGAGCCCCACATCGGGCTCTCTGCTCAGCGGGAAGCCTGCTTCTCCCTCTCCCACTCCTCCTGCTTGTGTTGCCTCTCTCGCTGTCTCTCTCTCTCTCTCTGTCAAATAAATAAATAAAATCTTAAAAAATAGAATAAAATATTTTTTTATTTAAGAATATATTTTGTTCTTCTTTTTTCAAGATTTTATTTATTTATTTGACAGAAAGAGAGAGAGCACAAGCAGGCAGAGTGGCAGGCAGAGGGAGAGGGAGAAGCAGGCTCTGGGCTGAGCAGAGAGTCTGACATGGAGCTCAATCCCAGGACCCTGGGATCATGACCCAAGCTGAGGGCAGACACTTAACTGACTGAGCCACCCAGGCACCCCTGTTTTGCTCTTCTTTTGTTAAATTTATTCCTATTTTTTTTCTTTTCAGTCATATTATAAATGGAATTATTTTCTAATTCATTTTCAGCTTGTTTATTGCTATCCAACCCTCCACCATCTTATTGTGCCTCCTCACTGCTATCTAGGAGTGCAGATTCAGGTCCCCACTGGGCTTCACTGGGATTGGAAGGAAAAAAGAGTGCTTACTAGCCCCAGTATGTACTACTTTGTTCTGCTTTGTTGATGTTGGGTGGGTGTGGAGGCTCAGCTTCCCTCCTCTGGGGTTGGGCTGAGGGTAAAGTCTAATGATGACCTCATTAAGTCTTATTGCTTCTGGGTAGAAGTGGAGGTTCACTTCATCACTGCATGCTTTCATTTAGCTAACAGTTTCTGGCTGGACTCACTGACACTACACTGGGGAAAAAATAGGGGCACTGTCTGTTTGCTGCCTTCAGTCAGGGGTGGAAGATCAATTCCCTTCTGTGTCCCTCCTGTACCACCAAGTAAGGGAATCTCAGCACCTCTGCCACTGCCAGGTAGGAGACTGAATATTAGCTCCATGTTTAGGGGATGAAAGATGAACTTCCTGATTGGCCCTGCTGACATCACCCAGTGGGATATAGTGTCCTTTGTTTCCATGTGATGGGGATGGAGGGAATGCAGTAGGTTTAAAGATCAGATGGTGGATATGGCTGTAGCTTTTTTTTTCATTGACGTTGGACTAGAATAGAGTGGGAATTGCCAGAAATAATATCTGTTGTCAGTCTACACTTTCTTAGATCCTTTAGCTATGAAAAACAAATTTTCCTTGAAGTTTTTGTTTGTTTGTTTTGCTTTTGTCTCCCTGTTGTTGGTTCTATGTAAAAGGTTTCTTTCTGAAGGGCTTTATGTAAGATGTGTGTGGGGCAATCAGCAAACTCAGGAAATAAACCATCATGTCCTGTGGTGTTGCTCAAGTCCCATGGTTCTTAGGAAACTTTCTTTCCCCCCGACACTTTTTAGACTCTTCCTATGCTTGTTTGTTGTTATGTCCAGGATTTTATAGCTGTAGGTGGGAACATCTTGAAGGAATGGGGTTAATTGAATTTGGCAGAATAGGAAGGTATCTACAACATTTTCTGGGGAAAAATTATTATAACCTTACTATAGGAAGGCATCAGGATCTGAAAGGGAAATTAAAAAAAAAGTTTAATTAAGATGCCTCATCTGATCATTAAATCATGGAAATCCAAGACTAAAGGGGGCTTTTAGATATTTTGGCCTCACTTTCTCATCTTATAGTGGGGAAATGAAGGTTCAAAAATACGATAGGAATGACTCTACTTTATGCATCAAATCAAGAATCACTCATCATCAGGGAAATATAAATCAAAGCTAAAATGAGATATCACCTCACATCTGTCAGAATGACTAAAATGAACAACACGAGAAACAACATGTGTTGACAAGGATGAAGAGGAAGGGGAACGCTTCTTCACTGTTAGTGGGAATGCAAACTGGTGCAACCATTCTGGAAAATAATATGGAGTTTCCTCAAAAAGTTAAAAATAGAACTACCTTACAATCCAGCAATTGCTCAATTTTTGGGTATTTACCCAAAGGATACAAAAACACTAATTCAAAGGAATACATGCACCCCATTGTTTATAGCAACATTATCTACAGTAGCCAAATTATGGAAACAGCCCAAGTGTCCATCCAGTGATGAATGGATAAAGAAGTGATATATATGTATATAATGAAACTCAGCCATCAAAGAGAATGAAATTTTACCATTTGCAATAATGTGGGTGGAGCTAGGGAGTATTATGCTAAGTGAAATAAGTCAGTCAGAGAAAGACAAATACCATATCATTTCACTCATATGTGGAATTTAAGAAACAAAACAATCATAGGGGAAAAAAAGAGAGAGAGAGGTAAACCAAGAAACAGACTCTTAACTATAGAGAACAAACTGGTGGTTATCAGAGTGGAGTTGGGTGAGAGGATGGGTTAAATAGGTGGTGGGGATTAAGGAAGATACTTGTGATGAGCACCAGGTGTTGTATGGAAGTGTTGAATCACTGAATTGTATACCCAAAACTAATATTACACTGTATTAACTAACTGGAATTTAAATAAAAAAAAGAAAAAAGAATCCTACCAGAACTAGAAACTTAATACCTGAAGTCCTAGTCCTTTTCACTAAGCCATGTTGCCTCTCTCATCTGTTTATTTTTATTTTTATTATTATCATTATTAACTTTTTATTGAGGTATAATTGACATTACATTGTATTAATTTTAAGTGTACAATGTAGTAATTTGATACTTGTATATATTGCAAAATACTTACCACCATAAGTCCAGTTAATATACATTGCCATACATAGTTACAAATTTTTTTTTTATGATGAAAATTTTCAAGTTCTACTTTCCTAGCTATTTTCAAATATGCAATATAACATTGTTAACCATGCTGCAAATTACAACCCTGTGACTTATTCACTTTATTTTAAATTTATTATAATTAACATAAAGTATTATATTAGTTTCAGGGTACAATATAATGATAAAACAAATCAACAAGCAAAGAAAAAGGATACCCCCTCCTAAAAAAACCCAAGACTCTTAAATACAGAGAACAAACCAATGGTTTGTAGAATGAGGGGTCAAGGAATGAGTAAAATAGGTAAAGGAAATTAAGAGATCATGTACCTCTTTTTTTTTAAGAGTTCACTTATCTTGATGAGCACTGATAAATGTGTAGATTTTTTGAGTCATTATATTGTTCTTTTTTTTTTTGAATGCCATTTAAAAAAAACACACACTACTTTGTGCTGTTTGTCCTAGGCTGTAAGTGACCAGAGGGAACTTATATGTGTACCAGGCTTGACATGGAACCAGGAAGAAGAAGGTATATAATCATTGTTGTTTTGATGATGACAACAGAGAAATGGAAAAGAAGAAAAAAACAAAGGGTTATTCCCTTTCCAGTGTCAGTTTAAGGAAGCCATTTGCTAACCATCAGCCAATTCATCAAAGTTAAAGTCATCATAGAAAATTTCAGCATTCCACCCTTGGGTGTGGATTCAGGCTTGGAAGTAACGATCAGTTCAGAATCCTTTCATCCCGTTTTTATGATGGTAAACCTTAACTTTTTAGGTAAGGATCTTAGACCCATACTCAGATGAGTGAGCCATCAGAGAAAATAAGGATATAAACCTTTAAATATGAATCTTTATGCTTTCTTATAACACTTTCCATATCCACTATCTCATTTGATCTTAAGAGTCTGGTTTCCAGGGATTCTTATTCCTCACTTATCAGATGGGGATTGTAAGGCATTTGCTAGTAAATGAAAGTTCTCTGGTCATAAAAAAATTAAAAAGTTAGTGTACAAGCTGAGAATAAGTCCAGGCCACCCAGCTTTCCACTACAGTTAGATGTCATAGAAAAAAAATGAAGCATAACTGTCTAGAATCATAATTTCTTAGTAAACACTATCCTCTGAAACAGTTTTTTCTGAATGACTTGGTTCAGTCTGGGAAATTATTTCCCATCTTGCTGCTGTGACAAATAAAACAACTCCATTTAAAGTGTCACCATAAGTCCAGTTAATTTTTAATGTTAATTAATGACATTGCCAAAAAGTTATTTTTTTTGTTACAGAGAAATTATTTTTTCTAAGTTTTATTTTAATTCCAGTTAGTTAACATACAGTGTTATATTAGTTTCAGGTGTATAATATAGTCATTCAACAATTCTATACATCAGCCACTGCTCATCATGAGAAGTACACTCCTTAATCACACTCCATAATCACCATAATCTATTTCACCCATCCACTCACCCTCCTCTCCTCTGGTAACCATCAGTTTGATCTCTATTAGAGTCGATTTCTTGATTTATCTCTCCCTTTTCCCCTTTGCTTGTTTCTTTTATTTCTTAAATTCCATATAGATACACATATAGATACCCATACACACACACACGCAAGCACACAAAATGCCACCTCTTCTTTTTTTCCAGACAATGATTTAATGTGTTACTGTAACAATAAAGACAACAAGATGCTCATTGTTTTTATACGGTAATAAAACAATATTGTCCATAAATAAAATTGTGATAACTCCCCTTAGGAATGTATGCACAATTTTCATTGCACTCCAATCATAAAGGACATCATTGAGGAACTTGTCTAGATTTTAAATAAGCAAAGGATGTAAAATTTTCCACATAAAATCAGTTAAACTTATAATCTACTATATGCTGGCTAACTGAACATAATAATAAAAAAATAAAAATAAAAATAAACCATACTTTTCAAAGTTAGCAAGAATAAGATTTTTTTAAAGAAAAAGATGAGTAAGTTAATCATATATTCCAAATTATAGTGTACTCTAGTGGGTGCTTTGAAAAGTAGTTTACACAGTCATTGGAATATGGAAGTGAAGCATACACAAGGAGTAATAGACTCATAACTGAAGAGGTAGTACTGACTGAAAATAGAAATGGGATCAAAGAAGGTTTTTGTAGAAAATTGATTTGTGGAAAATTGATATATAATGTATTACTAAGGAAATATAATTATGTTCAGGTAGATCAATGTTGTGCCACCTCTTCTTTATCCATTAAAGGACATTAATGGACATTTGGGCTGCTTTCACATCTTGGCTATTGTAAATGATGCTGCTATAAATATAGGAGTGCATGTATCCCTTTTAATTAGTGGATTTTTAAAAATTCTTTGGGTAAATAACCAGTAATGCATTTAGATCATGAGGTAGTTCTATTTTTACTTTTTTGAGGAACCTCCATACTGTTTTCTAGAGTGGTGGCACATTTTGCATCCCCACCAACAGTGCCTGAATGTTTCTTTTCCTCCACATCCTCACCAACACCTGCTGTTGACTTTAGTCATTCTGAGGTGTGATATCTCATTGTACTTTTGATCTGCATTTCCCTGAGTCTGTTGGCCACTGATATGTCTTTTTTGGAGAAATGTCTATTCATGCCTTCTGCCCATTTTTAAGTTGGATTATTTGTTTGGGGGATTGACTTGTATCAGTCCTTTGCATATGTTGGACACTAACCCTTTATCAGACATGTCATTTGCAAATCTCTTCTCCCATTACCTAGATTGCCTTTTAGTTTTGTTGATTGCTTCACAAGGTAGAAGTTTTTATTTTGATGACATCCCAATGGTTTATTTTTGCTTTTGTTTCCCATGTCTCAGGAGACGTACTTGGAAAATTTTGCTATGGCTGATGACAAGGACGTTACTGCTTGTGTTCTCCTCTAGAATTTTTAGGGCTTTAAGTCTCACATTTAGGTCTTTAATCCATTTTGAATGTATTTTCGTATATGGAATAATAATGTGGTTCAATTTCATTCTTGCATGTTGCTGTCCAGTTTTCCAAGCACCATTTATTGAAGAGACTCTCTTTTTCCCATTGGATATTCTTTCATGCTTTGTTGAAGATTAATTGACCATATAATTCTGGGTTTATTTCTGCATTTTCTATTCTGTTCTATTGAACAATGCATCTATTTTTGAGTCAATACCACACTGTCTTGATTATTACTGTTTTAAAGTATAACTTGAAGTCCAGAATTGTGATGCCTCCAGGTTTGCTTTTCTTTTTCTAGATTTCTTTGGCTATTAAGGGTCTTTGATTGTTCCATACAGATTTTAGATTTATTTTTGTTCTTGTTCCGTGAAAAATGCTGGTGATATTTTGATAAGGATTGCATTAAATGTGTAGATTGCTTGGGGAGTATAGACATTTTAACAATATTTGTTTTCCCAATCCATCAGCATGAAATGTTTTTCCATTTCTTTGTATCCTCTATAATTTCTTTCATTAGTGTTGTATAGTATTCAGAGTAAAGGTCTTTCACCTCTTTCATTAAATTTATTCCTTATTATAAAATATCTTATTATATAAAATATCTTATTTTTGATGCAATTGTAAATGGAATTGATTTCTTAATTTCTTTTTCTGCTGCTTCATTATTGGTGTATAGAAATGCAACAGATTTCTATACATTGATTTTGTATCCTAAGAATTTACTGAATTCATTCTAGCAGTTCTTTGGTGGAGTCTTTCAAGTTTTCTATATTGAGTATCATGTCATCTGCAAAAAAGTGAAAGTTTTACTTCTTCCTTGGCAATTTGGATCCTTTTATTTCTTTTTTGTTGTCTGCTTGCTATGGCTGGGACTTCCAGTATCATTGTGAATAACAATGGTGAGAGTGGACATTTCTGTCTTGTTCTTGACCTTTGGGGAAAAGGTCTCAATTATTCTCAATTAAGGATGATGTTAGCTGTGGGTTTTTCATATATGGTCTTTATTGCGTTGAGGTATCTTCTTTCTAAACTTACTTCCTTGAGGGTTTTTATCATAAATGGATGTTGTACTTTGTCATATGTTTTATATGTGTCTATTGAAATGATCATACATTTCTTATCCTTTCTCTGATTGATGTAATGTGTCATGTTGATTGATTTGTGATATTGAACCACCCTTGCAACCCATGAATAAATCCCACTAGTTAAAGGTGAATCATTTTTTAATGCATTTTTGGATTCAGGTTGTTAGTATTTTCTTAAGGATTTTTGCATCTATGTTCATGACGTTGGCCTGTAGTTCTCCTTTTTAGTGGTATCTATCTCATTTTGGTATCAGGGTAATGCTCGCCTCATAGAAAGAATTTGGAAGTCTTCCTTCCTTTACTATCTTTTGAAATAGTTTGAGAAGAATATGCATTAACTTTCCTTTAAATGTTTGGTAGAATTCACTGCTTTTTAGAATTCACTTTCATTTACATTAGGTGTGGCTATCAGACCACATGTGTCTGCAATGCCCACTGAAGCCATCTGGTCCTAGATTTTGTTTTTTGGGAGATTTTTGATTACTGATTCTATTTCTTTGTTGGTTATCAGTCTGTTCAAATTTTCTATTTCTTCCTGTTTCAGTTCTGGTAGTTTATATGTTTCTACGAATTTATCCATTTCTTCTAAGTTGTCCAATTTGTTGGCACATGGTTTTTCATAATATGCTTTTATGATTGTATTTCTGTGGTACTGGTTATTATTTCTGCCCTCTCATTTGTGATTTTATTTGAGTATTTTCTCTTTTTTTGATAAATCAGAGTAGAGGTTGATCAATTTTATTGATTTTTTTCAACGAACCAGCTAGTGTTGCATTGAGTTCTATTGTTTTTGTAGTTTCCATATCATTTATTTCTGATCTATCCTTTATTATTTTCTTCCTTCTGCTGTTTTAGGTTTTATTCATTGTTTTCTTTTATATCTCTTTTAGGTGTAAGGGTAGGGTGTTTGTTTTTTTCTTGCTTCCTGAGGTAGGCCTGTATTGCTCTAAACTGCCATCATGAACCACTTTTGCTGCATCCTAAATGTTGTGGACCATTGTTTTCATTTTCATTTTTTCCACGTACTTTCAAATTTATTATTTGATTTCCTGGTTGACCTATTCATTATTTAGTAGCATGTTATTTAACCTCCTTGTATTTGTGGACTTTCTAGAATTTTTCTTATAGTTCACTCCTAGTTTCATAGAATTGTGTTCAGAAAAGATGTATGGTATGAGTTTGATCTTGTAGAATTTGTTGAGGTTTGTATGTGAGCTAATATGTGATCTATTTTGGAGAATGTTCCATGCACTTTTGAAAAGAATGGGTATTCTGCTGTTTTAGGATGGAATTCCTGAAGATATGTGTTAAATCCATCTGGTACAATGTGTCATTCAAATCTCTGTTGATTGTTGTTTCCTTGTTGATTCTCTTTTTAGATGATGCGTCCATTGCTGTAAGTGGGATATTAAAGTCCCCTATTATTATTGTATTTTTATCAATGAGTTCCTTTATGTTTGTTATTAACTGTTTTATGCATTTGGGCACGCCTATACTGGGTGCATAAATATTTATAATTGTTATATTTACTTTTTGGGTTGTCCCCTTTTTTATTATATAGTGTCCTTCTTTGTCTCTTGTTATAGTCTTCATTTTAAAGTCTAATTTTTCTGAAATAAGTATTGCTACTCTGGCTTTTCTTTGACATCAATTCATGTGAGAAATATTTCTCCATGACCTCACTTTCAGTCTGTAGGTGTCTTTAGGTCTAAAATGAGGCTCTTTCAGGCAGCGTCTAGCTGGATCTTGTTTTGTTATCCTTTTTGTTACCCTATGTCTTTTGATTGAAGAGTTTAGTCTATTATCATTCACAGTAATTGTTGATAGATATGTATTTACTGTCATTTTGTTATTTGTTTTGTGGTTATTTTTGAAGGTTTTCTCTGATTCTTTCTTGTCTTTCTCTCTTTCAAAGTTTGCTGTTTTTCTTTAGTGATATATTTGGATTTAATTATCTTTATTTGAATATTTATTAGTCATTTTTGATATATGATTAGCATAATTTTGCATATAACCTCTTCTTCATATAGCAATCTATATTAAGTTGATGGTCATTTAAGTTTGAATCCATTCTTTCCTCCTCTTCTTCCCATGTTTTAGGTTTATGGTGTCGTATTTTATGGTGTCATATTTTACATCTTTTTATTTTGTGAGTTCCTTAACTGATTTTTCACAGAACTATTCATTTTTACTGCTTTTGTGTTTCCATACTGTCAGTTTTGGTCTCTCCTTCCACTCAAAGAGTCCCCTTTAGTTTTTCTTGCAGGGCTTGTTTAGTCGTCATGGAAAACCCTTTATCTCTCCTTCTATTCTGAATGATAGCCTTGCTGGGTAGAGTATTCTTGGCTGCAGATTTTTCCCATTCAGCACTTGGAATATGTCATGTTACTCCCTTCTGGTTTTCAAAGTTCTACTGAAAAATCCCCTGCTGGCCTTATAGGTTTTCCCTTGTAAGTTACTGTCTTCTTTTTTTTCTTGCTTCTTTTCAATTTTTGTCTTTATTACTATGTTTTGCCAATTTAATTACAATATGTCTTGGTGTGGATCTGCTTCTGTTTTGATTTTGATGGAGGTTCTCTGTGCTTCCTGGATCCGGATATCTGTTTCCTTCCCCACATAGGGAAAATTATCATCTATTTTTTTCTTCAAATAAATTTTCTGTCCCCTTTTCTCTCTTTTCTTCTTCTGGGACTCCTATAATATGAATATTATTACATTTGATGGAATTGCTGAGTTCCCTAAATATATTCTCATTTTGCGTATTTCTTTTTTTCTCTTTTTTGCTCTGCTTCATTACTTTCCACTACTTGTCTTCTAGGTCACTAATTAGGTCCACTGCTTCTTCTAGCCTGTTGTTCATTCTACCAAGGTGTTTCTCATTTAACTTATTGATCTTTTTATCTCTGCTATGTTATTCCTTCTCTCTGTGTTAAGGGTCTCACTATGTCTTCCACTCTTTTGTCAAGTCCAGTGAATATCCTTATATTCATTACATTAAATTCTCTATCAGGCATGTTACTTATATCTGTTTTGCTTAGATCTTGGCCATGACCTTGTCTTGTTCTTTCATTCGGGATAAATTTCTCTGTCTTCTCATTTTGTCTGTCTCTGTGCCTTCCTCTCTGTGTTAGGAAAGTCAGCTTACCTATCCTGTTCTTGAGAATAATGATCTCATAAAAAGTGCCTTGTCATTTTGTATCTGCTGTCCTTTAGGGTTTGGTACTTCCAGGAATGTTTCCAATGTGTGCTGTGTGTGTTCTGCAGTTTTATTCTGGCCACTTTATCCTCCAGACCAGTCATTTGCAGAGGCTTTCTTTGCCTGTTGTGGGTAGTGTTTGGTCCTTGATCTGAATATGGTGCATTTTAACTAGGTGTGCTCTGATCTGTTTGTGAAATGAGACCTGTTGCCATCATTGTTGGCAATGATGCTCCACAAAACTCCAGTGTTGGGAGATGCAGTGTGAGCAGGGGCTTGGACAGGTTTTCCTTGGGAGGGGCCTGCTGCTTTGGGACACTTGCAAGCTTATCTAGGAATGGCCGCTCCATCAGAGCATGTGGGGACAGGGCTTGGTGTAAGCAAGGTAAGTAGCTAGTGTGGGTGCTGGGTTGCTTCCCACAGATGGCCTCGTACTTGTGCTGAGGGGTGGTGGAGGGAAATAGTACTGACCAGTTCCTTTGTTTCCAGAGGTGTCTGAGTGTGAATGGAGCCTCTCTGGGATGTGCTCTGAGATGAGCAATCTCGCCACTGTGTGTCCTAGGCACTCTTCAGATTGCTGTTTCCTCACTGCATGTCCCTGGATTATTTGCCTGCCTTTTCTCCAAGAGCAGTGCAATGTCCTCAGGGCTCTCTCACAGCCAAGACTGTTGGCCTTTAAAACTCCAGGTCTTGAGCCCTACTGGTTGTTAGAAGTCATGATATTCAGCTCTTCTCACTTTCCAAGACAATTGCTTTTGGGGTGCGTTTTCCCTGTGCACTCCCCTGTGTGTTAGTCTATCTCTCACTCTTCTCCATGACTGCAACTCCCTTCCTACAGCAGCAGCCATAATCCATTTCTCTCCCATCTGCATCTCTGAACTCCTACCTTCTCCAGTGTGGCTTCTTCTTTATCTTTATTTGTGGAGTTTGTTATGGCAGTCTTAACGTCAATTGCTAGGGTGGTTTGGATGATTTGATATTTATCTATTTGTATTTGTGAGACAAGGCAAACCTAATGTCCTCCTACTCTACCACCATCTTCCAACTTCCCCCAAACAGAAAAATTCTTTAAAATAACCATAAATAACAGCATGTAGCTCTATGAGGAGTGGAGATTCCCATGACACACTGCCAACTGATGAAAAGTGAACGTCAAAAGTTTAGATTACAGTTCCTAGTGAATAATCTATCATTAGAGAAATTTGAGCTTAGTTGGGGTGTGTTAAAGAAAAAGTCAGCAAAAAGATAGAGTTACAGAGACCGAGAGACAAATAGTGATACAGATAAACAGAGACAAACACACACATGGATGCTGGGGATGAAAGAGAGGAGAGAGTCATGATAGATGTCAAAGAAAGCTGTGACTGAGACAGCAAACAAGGTAAAGTATAGGGAGAAAATGACAATGGGGAGTGAAGAAGAAGAAGAAATATAGAGAGAAAAGAAAAAAGTTGGTAGAGGAGTTACAAAGAAATGAAATTAGTGAAGCAAAAGAATGAGTGAGAAATTAGAGGAGACAGATGGAAAAAGAGGAGGAAAATATTTTTGAAAATGAAGAGATTGGGGCACCTGGGTGACTCAGTCCATTGAGCATCTGACTCTTCATTTTGGTTCAGGTCATGATCTCAGGGTCCTGGGATTGAGCCCTGTGTTGGCCTCTGTGCTCAGCAGGGAGTCTATTTTTGATTCTCCCTCTCCCTCTGTCCCTCCTCTGATCTCCCTCTCTCTTTCTTTCTGTCTCTCAAATAAATGAATAAATATTTTTTTAAAAAAGAAAAGAGAACTACAAGACATAAAAAAGAGGTCATTTTCATCATTTTTATTTTTATTTTTAAATGCATTTCAGACATAGAACTGTGCAGTTAGGCACCAAATTATGGTCATAGCCATGGTATAGAATGGCATATAGGTGACCGGGAGTGGTGAAAAGTGTAATAATACTAACAGAAGTCTCTTGTGTTCCTATATTACTTTAATTTAGCACTTTAAAATTTGCAAAGCCCCTCGAATACATTATTTCATAGAAATGACTTACTTAGGGTCCCCACAATTTATAACATTTTCCCTTTCTCTTTTCTGATTGAAGGCACTGAAAGAAAAAGTAAATTGACAGGGGTCTTGTAAGGAAACTGGTATAAAAATGCAAATCGCAGTTACAGGCATTTAAGAATTACGTCACTGCTTTTCTCTCCAGCTCAAAATGGAATGAAGTGTTTGTTTAGTGCTAAGTAATTTATTTGACTGATGGGAATTTGTGTTCTGTATTTTACACTGGTAACTTCCTATTTCTGATTGCAGAACAGGGCCCTCCTTTCCAGGAATATTTCTCAGTTGATCAAAATTATCACATAACAGCCTTACTTCCAGAAACTTCCTCTATTGATAAAAAATTATCCTTTTTTCTTACAGATTGTTTTTTAACTTTATTGATGAATAATTGACAGATATGCTTGCATATATTTAAAGTGTGGAAGGTGTTGATTTGATGTACATATACACTGTAGAATTTCAACATTACCAATGTCAATATAATAAGCACATCCAGCCACCACCTCACATAGTTAACATAGTCAACTTTTTTGTGTGTGTCTTAAGTATGCTTAGAGTTTACTCTCAGCAACTTTTAAGTATACAATACTATGTTATCAATTATCGTCACTATCTCAGAACTTATTCTTAACTGAATATATGTAACCATGACCTACATAACCCCATTTCCCTCTTTCCCTAGCCCCTGGAAACCACCATTCTATTCTCCATTTTCATGAAATTTGATTTTTGAAAAAAAGATTCTCCATATAAATGATACCAAATATTATTTTTCTTTTTCTTTTTCTTTCTATAACTGGCTTATTTCACTTAGCAGAAGAAAAGAAAGATTAGAGCAGAAATAAATTAGAGATAGAAAGAAAATAGAAAATATTGGCAAACTAATAATTGTTTTATGAAAAGATAAAGTTGGGAAACTTAGTTACACCTGAAAAAAAAGAGAGATGACTCAAATTAATACACTTACAAATGAAAGAGGAGACATTACAACTGATACCACAGAAATACAAAGAATAATGAGACTACTATGAACAATTATATTCCCAAATTAGATAATTTAGAAAAAAATGAGTAAATTCCTAGAAAAACACAAATTGTCAAGACTTAATGATGAATAAAAAATCTAAACAGGCCAATAATAAGCAAGGAGATTGAACCTGTAATCAAAAATCTCCCAATGAATAAAAGCCCAAGACCAAATAGCTTTGAAAATGAATTCTAACAAAAAGTTATCTCTCTGATCAAGATTTAGCCAGTACAAAGTTATTGTTTTAATAAATTGAAAGAAAATATTTTCTTTCCCTTAAACCATGACTTTTGCCAAAATAGCCATTTTAATCTAAATATTCATTAGTTCATTAGGTTTTAGTAGATTCACTTTATACTTTTGTAGTGTGTCAGCATTGCTGTTCCTTATTGCCTCCATCCAACAGATATTTATTATGTGTGGAACATTATGCCAGGTTCTAAGAGATCCCAGTAATGAACCCAGTAAACCTGCTATTAAACAATCATCATACACTTTCATTTACATTAGGTGTGGCTATCAGACCACATGTGTCTGCAATGCCCACTACATCTCTTTTTATCACTAGGCTTAGTAAGGAAGGTAATATGCCATGTGAGTCATGTGGCTCACTCCTGGTGGTTAGGGAGGTGATATATATTTCATTCTCATACTTAAGACTAAACACTGAATTACTAAAAAGTGACGAGACATTATGGAACTAAAAATTACACTGCTTGGTACCAACTAAAAATGCTCTAGAAATTTGGAAGAGAAAGCAATTAATGAAGGGTACATTCAGGGAAAACTTTCTGGACAAGGTAGAATTTCAACTTGTCCTTGAAAGACAGAACAGATTTGGATTAGTGGAAAGTGAAAGGAAAAGCGTTTCAAGTGAGGTGTGTTTGGGGAAATCTAACATGTTTATACTCCTAAACTAAGCTTTGGTTATAAACTGACTTAGTTTTTCAGCATCCATATTTTTTTTTGCCTTACAAAATTTTAAAATCTAACTGTAACCTCAGAAAAAAAATATTCCTAAAATTTCTTATAAAATTTGAATGAATCAGAGAAACAAGAATGATAGCTTCCTTTGACTAAAACATAGCAGTCAGAACTATTAGTCAAAATTATGCAGATTTCACAGGTAATACTAGCTAACATTTATTGACAATCTTCTATGTGCTGAGAGCTATTCTACATACTTAACATGTATTTATTCATGTAATCCTCACAATAACCGGTGAAGTGGTATTATTATTATTATTATTATTATTATTATTATTAAATAGATGAGGGAACTAAAAGCATGATGTGGTTTAAGTAACCTACCTAAAGTCCATATTTAGAAAGTGGCAGAGACTTGAAGTCGTGTTGAATGATTCAATTCCAGGTTGGCTGTGTCCAGAGCCTTCACACTTAATCATTTCATAAGCTTGATGAGAGGTTAAAGGGGGAGAAGGCTTTAGTCTTTTGAGAGCTAGAGACAAAATTTTAGGCCCCAGAAAAAGAAAGATCCTTTGGGGAAGGCTTTGTGTTAAGAGCAATAAGTACTCACAGTTCATATTGCCACAGATAGCTTGGATCCTTAATAGGGATATATATATTTATATTTAATATTATTTATTATATATTAATTTATATTATTATAATATATAAATGTTATTTATATATTAATAGGGATAAATATATATTTATATCTAATATTATTTTTAGTTTTATTTTTAAAGTGATTTCTAGCAACATTATTTTTATAAAATATTAAAGCATTACAAGATTATGCTAATGTCTCCTTGACCATCACCACCATTCTGGTATACACATGCTGTCCACTACCTCCTAAGGTTACTGCTATTTTATTAGTTTGTCTTTATGAATGTGTTTTAAATAAATGACTTATCTTCTGTGAGAGTATATGCGATTTACACAAGTGTATATAAGGTTTTGTAACTGTATAAATGCATACATGTTTTACCTAAAGAAAATGCATAATGTTGTTATATTAGCATATTTTATAACAGAAGTAACATTATCATTCTGTGCCTGCTCAGTATGCCATAAATATACATCTAAGTTCAGCTATACTCAAATAAAAATAAATAAATAAGACAAATATGACTCATTACCATTTGTTGTTGATTTTTTTTGTTTACCTAATTACTAGTGTAGTTTTTCTCCCCTTATTGTTTCATCATGACAATTTTCAAACCTACAGAAAACTCGAATAAATTTTACAGAGTTTATCCATATACCTAACAAACTACATTCTACCATTAACATTTTATTATGCTTGCCTGATCACGTCTTATCTATGCATTCTTCTATCCATCTATCAATCCATCTTCATTTTTTTTTGCTTCATTTAAACTGCTACATAGACCATACCCTTCCCCTTAGCTCAGAGAAGCATCCTGTTGCCTGAATCTCTGAAATTTCCATGTCTGTGTGGATTTTCTGTATATATGTTATTAAATTTGACTTTCTCCAGTGAAGGGCAGAGGAAATTCTTACCTGACAGATGGTGTAGTTCGTGTAGATACTTTAATTGCTGACTGTCACTCGCTGCAGACACTGCTGCAGCTGAGAGATCTTTGGGAAATCTGACAACAAACTAACAAAAGTGTTTTTCACTTACTTTAAAAAGAAAAGGGGTGCCTGGGTGGTTCAGTTGGTTGAGCATCCAACTCTTGGTTTTGGTTCAGATAGTGATCTCTGGGTCATGAGACTGAACCCCACATCAGGCTCTGTACTCAGCATGGAGTTGGCTTGAGATTCTCTCTCCCTCTCCTTTTGCCCCTCTCACTCATGCTCTCTCTCCATCTAAAATAAATAAATAAATCTTAAAAAAAGGAAAAAAAGAGTCATAATATTTTTTCTTTATTTTTTAAAGATTTTATGTATTTATTTGACAGAGAGAAAGAGAAGAGATAGGCAGGCAGAGGGAGAAGTGGGCTCTCCACTGAGCAGAAAGCCTGAAGTGGGCCTCGATCCTAGGACCCCGGGACCATGATCTGAGCTGAAGGCAGACACTTAACCAACTGAGCCACCCAGGTGCCCTCAATATTTTTTAAAAAACTAAATTTGTGGGGATTGAGGCAAGATGGTGGCAGAGTAGGGGACCTCATTTCATCTGGTCTCTCGAATTTAGCTGGATATCTATCAAACCATTCTGAACACACACGAATTCAACCTGAGATGTAACAAGATTTATCTGGAGTTCCACAAGCAGAAAAATTACTACGTTTTTTGAGGTAAGAGGTGTGGAACCTTGACTCTTCAGGGGAAATATCTGAAGATAAGCAGAATGGGGAGGAAGCCTCCATAAGACAGCTGCCTGAAAGTGATATAACACTGGAACAACAAAAAAAGGGACCCTTGGAAATCTACTCTAATGAGAGGAACCCCCTTCTGAAAGGGCACAGGGGGTGAGTAGGGTAGAATTATAGGTGGATCCTTGTGGTATCAGGATTCCAGGAGACTCAGAAAGAACAGGGGAGCCCGAACCAATAGAGTGCTCAAGCAGTGGAGTGGGGAGACTGGTTGTGGTCAGTGAGACCAGAGGGGACTTTCAGCTCCGGACACCATAAACTGGGAGCCAAGACGGTAAGGAGACCGCCCTCTGCCTGATCACCCTGAAAAGGACTAGAAGGTACAGCTTATCTAACATCCTAGGGGAGATATAGAACTGCTTGTGCTCAAGACAGGGACAGCTCTCAGGGTGCTGGGGCCCACAAGGAGATGCTGGGGAGGCACCCAGCGTGACCTAGGAGCTGCAGAGGAGGGTGCATGTGTGAGCCCATGGCTGCTGGCAGTTATGGAGTCACAAGGTGCAGAGGCGCTCCTGTATTCCTGTGGTTTCACTGGGAGAGGTGTGGCAGGTGCGAATTGTGCCTGTCTGTAGAGTATGGTATTCACAGATGTGGAAATGGATTGACCTGGAGGATTTGCTGAGCGGTGGGGGGGGGGGGGCGCTGCGAAGATGGGGCTCTGGGCTGGAGATTCCTGCATGGCCATGTTTGCTCTTCTCTAAAGAGAAGCTGAAAGATACCAGGGAACAAAAGCCAAGCAGCCAACCAGCTCACTCTGACAATGGGTGGGGCAAGTCCACCCAGGGAAAAACTCCTGAGAAGCCACGCAGCAGGCCCCTTCCCCAGAAGATAGACTGGAAGAACAGGTGAATGATAAGCTTATTTCCCACAGGATTGTTAAACTCCAGTGCCAGGGAAACATAATATAGGGAGCTCCAGGTGTTCCCTCATGACTCACTTATACTTCATGCTAAAATTTTACATTTCTTTTCTTATTCTTTGTGTCTTTTTTCTTTTTTTTTAAACCCTGCTCCTGTTAAAAATAGATTTCTATTTTACAAACTGTTTTTAAGTCACTTCTTAACTTTTATTTTCTGTTTCACATATATGTCTTATAGATTTATGGCCCATACTGGCCCGTTTTTCACTCTATTCAATTTTATGTTGATATATATGTAAGTTCTGATTTCTTTGCGATTTTGGAAATAGTGTCTTCTAACACAGAACAAAAATCAAGCAAGAACAAGCAGATCACACTGCTGTGTCCACCATGAGAGATTATAATCTCTCTCCCCGCCCCCTTCTTTTTTTTCCACTTTCTTTTTTCTTTCCTTTTTATTGTATTTGGTAATCCTGGCATTGGTGGCCTATGAGTGGTAGCTTTGGACCACTTCAGATTTCTTTGTGGGGACATTTTCCTTGGATTGTGGTTGATATTTTGGACTCTGTACATTCCCTCAACCACCCCTCAAAAGAATGACTGGGGGGGGGGGAGTAAGATGGCAGAGGAGTAGATCTGGATTTCGTCTGGTCCCAAGAATTCAGCTAGATAGGGATCAAATCATTCTGAACACCTATGACCTCAACAGGAGATCGAAGAAAAGAATAGCAACAACTCTCTGAACAGAAAAGTGACCGCTTTCTGGAAGGTAGGACATGCAGAGAAGTGAATCCGAGGTGATATTTGGGAAGACAGACAGCGGGGGAGGGGGCCTCCGACCGCCGCTTCTGGCAAGTGATAGAGCAGCGGAGCACAAAATCGGAACTTTTAGAAGTCGACTCCACTGAGGGACGTTGCTCCAGTGGCTAAGCAGGGGGTGGAACCCTCGCAGGACAGTGCGGTCTCAGGACGCTCGGGGTCACAGAGAGACCGGGGGTGCCTGAGTGTGGCAGAGCTCCCAGGTATCAGAGCGGGGAAGCCAGCTGCAGAGATGGAGCAGAGGAGCGGGCTCTCAGCTCAGGGTTGCCATAAACCATGATCTGTGGCACAGTCAGGCCCCTGCTCTTCCAGCAGGGACCCAGCAAGTGGCAGAACTGGGGAGACGTGCCTTCCTCCCCCGGGAGGAGTGGCACAGGAGCCTCAGGGATCTGCTGGGTTTGGAGACTCCACACCGAATCGGGTGCCAGAGATAGAAATGCTTGGTCACAGGCCAGGTGAGCACGGAGTGGGGCTGGAGACTGGGGAGAAGGGAATGATTGACTGCTTTTCTCTGGGGGCTCACTGAGGAGCGGAGCCCCGAGTTCTCGGCTCCTCTGGGGTGGAGATTGGGAGGCCACCATTTTCACTCTTGTCTCCAAAGCCGTACAGAAAGCTTGCAGGGAAAAAATGCTCCTGAGAGCAAACCCGAGCAGATTACTTAGACTAGACCTGCAAAGACATTTGGGAACCACAGCAACAGGCCCCTCCCCCAGAAGATCAGCAAGAACTGCCAGCCAAGACCAAGTTTACCGATCAATGAGAATGGCAGAACCGAAGCGCTTAGGGGAATACTGCACATAGAATTCATGGCTTTTTTACCATGATTCTTTAGTCTTTCAAAGTTAAATTTTTGTAACTTTTTTTTAATATTTTGTTTATTTGACAGAGAGAGACACAGCAAGACAGGTAACACAAGCAGGGAGAGTGGGATGGGGAGCCTGATGTGGGGCTCGATCCCAGGACCCTGGGATCATGACCTGAGCTTAAGGCAGACACTTAACAACTGAGCCACTCAGGTGCCCCTAACTTTATTTTTTAATTTTTCTTTCCCCCTTTTTCAACCAACATCTTATCAATCCTTTTTTAAAAAAAAACATTTTTATTTTTCATGTTTAGAGTCATATTCTATCACTTCATAGTAGTTGCCCTTATTTTTGACATATATGTATATAAGTTGTTCTCTCTTTAAAATTTTGAGATACAGTTTCTTCTAACAGATCAACATATACCCTAAATCTCTAGTGTATGGCTTTATTCTAGTCTCCTGCTTGATCACATTCTCTTTTATTTTTTAAATCCTCTTCTTTTTTTTATACAACTTCTTATCTTATCAATTCCTTTTATAAAATCTTTTATAATTTTCATCTTTACAATCATATTCCATCCCGCCATTGTATTAACCCTTATTTTTGTACGTATATAAGTTTTTCTTTCTTTAAAATCTTGGGAGGCACTTTCTTCTAACAGACCAAAATACACCCAAAATCTAGTGTGTGGCACTGAAATATACACCAGCCTGATCATATTTGCTCATATTCTGTTTTTTTTGTTCCGTTTTTGTTTGTTTTTATCTTTTGATTTTTCTTTTTTTTCTTTTTTCTTCCTTTCCCTTTGTTTCCCCCGGTTTCAGGTCTTTTCTGATTTG
Organism: Callorhinus ursinus; assembly: GCF_003265705.2. NCBI lineage: Eukaryota > Metazoa > Chordata > Mammalia > Carnivora > Otariidae > Callorhinus > Callorhinus ursinus. The sequence continues at coordinate 2,388,041 of NW_027397128.1, forward strand.
TTTAGAGTATATTTTCTGGGGACGTTGTTACCCTGTTAGCATTTTGTTCTCTCATTCATCTATTCTTCTCTGGACAAAATGACAAGACAGAAAAAATCACCTCAAAAAAAGAAAAAGAGCCAATACCAACTGCCAGGGACCTACTCAATATGGACATTAGTACGATGTTGGAACTAGAGTTCAGAATGATGATTTTAAAGATACTAGCTGGGCTTGAAAAAAGCATGGAAGTTATTAGAGAAACCCTTTCTGGAGAAATAAAAGAACTAAAATCTAACCAAGTCGAAATCAAAAAGGCTATTAATTAGGTGCAATCAAAACTGGGGGTCTAACTGCTAGGATAGATGAGGCAGAAGAGAGAATTGGTGCTATAGAAGACCAAATGATGGAAAATAAAGAAGCTGAGAAGAAGAGAAATAAACAACTACTGGATCACAAGGGCAGAATTCGAGAGATAAGTGATACCATAAGATGAAACAATATTAGAAGAATTGGGATCCCAGAAGAAGAAGAAAGAGAGAGGGGGGTAGAAGGTATATTGGAGCAAATTATAGCAGAAACTTCCCTAATTTGGGGAAGGAAACAGGCATCAAAATCCAGGAGGCACAGAGAACCCCTCTCAAAATCAATAAAAATAGATCAACACCCTGACAACTAATAGTAAAACTTATGAGTCTCAGAGACAAAGAGAAAATCCTGAAAGCAGCTTGGGAAAAGAGATATGTAACCTACAATGTTAGAAACACTAGATTGGCAACAGACCTATCCACAGAGACCTGGCAGGCCAGAAAGGACTGGCATGATGTATTCAGAGCACTAAATGAGAAAAATATGCAGCCAAGAATACTATATCCAGCTAGGTTGTCACTGAAAATAGAAGGAGAAATAAAAACTTCCAGGATAAACAAAAACGAAAGGAATTTGCAAACATGAAACCAGCCCTACAAGAAATATTGAAAGGGGTCCTCTAAGCAAAGAGAGAGCCTAAAAACAACATAGACCAGAAAGGAACACAGACAATATACAGTAACAGTCACCTTACAGGCAATAAAATGGCACTAAATTCATATTCCTCAATAGGTACCTGGAATGTAAATGGGCTAAATGCCCCAATCAAAAGAAACAGGCTATCAGATTGGATTAAAAAAAAACAAGACCCATCGATATGTTATCTGCAAGAAACTTATTTTAGACCCAAAGACACCTCCAGATGAAAGTGAGGGGGTGGAAAACCATTTACCATCCTAATGGACACCAAAAGAGAGCTGGGGTGGCAATCATTATATCAGACAAATTAGGTTTTAAACCGAAGACTGTAATAAGAGGTGAAGAAGGACACTATATCTTACATAAAGGGTCTATCCAACAAGAAGATCTAACAATTGAAAAGGTCTATGCCCCTAAAATGGGAGCAGCCAATTATATAAGGAAATTAATAACAAAAGCAAAGAAACGCATCAACAACAATACAATAATAGTGGGGGACTTTAACACCCCCCTGACTGAAATGGACAGATCATCTAAGCAAAAGATCAACAAGGAAATAAAGACTTTAAATGATACACTGGACCAAATGGACTTCACAGATATATTCAGAACATCCCATCCCAAAGCAACAGAATACACATTCTTCTCTAGTGCCCATGGAACATTCTCCAGAATAGATCACATCCTAGTTCACACACAAATCAGGTCTCAACTGGTACCAAGAGATTGAGATCATTCCCTGCATATTTTCAGAACACAGTGCTTTGAAACTAGAACTCAATCACAAGAGGAAAGTCAGAAAGCACTCAAATACATGGAGGCTAAAGAGCATCCTACTAAAGAATGAATGGGTCAACCAGGAAATTAAAGAAGAATGAAAAAAATTCATAGAAACAAATGACAATGAAAACACAACTGTTCAAAATCTTTGGGATGCAGCAAAGGCAGTCCTAAGAGGAAAGTGTATAGAATACAAGCCTTTCTCAAGAAAGAAGAAAGGTCTCAAATACACAACCTAACCAAACATCTAAGGGAGCTGGAGAGAGAACAACAAATAAAGCTAAAACCAGCAGGAGAAGAGAAATAATAAAGATCAGAGCAGAAATCAATGTAATAGAAACCAAAAGAAGAGTAGAACAGATCAACGAAACAAGGAGCTGGTTCTTTGAAAGAATTAACAAGATTGATAAACCCCTGGGCAGACATATCAAAAAGAAAAGAGAAATGTCCCAAATCAACAAAATCAAGAATGAAAAAGGAGAGATCACAACCAACACCAAAGAAATACAAACAATTATAAGAACATATTATGAACAACTATATGCCAGCAAATTAGACAATCTGGAAGAAATGGATGCATTCCTAGAGATGTATCAACTACCAAAACTGAACCAGGAAGAAATAGAAAACCTGAACAGAACTATTAACCATTAAGGAAATTGAAGCAGTCATCAAAAATTTCGCAAGAACCAGAAGCCCAGGGCCAGATGGCTTCCCAGAGGAATTCTACCAAACATTTCAAGAATTAATACCTATTCTTCTGAAATTGTTCCAAAAAAGAGAAATGGAAAGAAAACTTCCAAACTTGTTTTACGAGGCCACCATTACCTTGATCCCCAAACGAGACAAAGACCCCATCAAAAAGGAAAATTACAGACCAATATCCTTGATGAACACGGATGCAAATATTCTCACCAAAATACTAGCCAATAGGATCCAACAGCACATTAAATGCATTATTCACCACGACCAAGTGAGATTTATCCCTGGGCTGCAAGGTTGGTTCAACATCCGCAAATCAATCAATGTGATACAATACATTAATAAAGGAAGAACAAGAACTGTATGATCCTCTCAATAGATGCGGAAAAAGCATTTGACAAAGTACAGCATCCTTTCTTGATCAAAACTCTTCAGAGTATAGTCATAGAGGGTACATAGCTTAATATTATAAAACCCATCTTTGAAAAACCCACAGTGAATATCATTCTTAATGGGGAAAAACTGAGGGCTTTCCACCTAAGGTCAGGAACGTGTCAGGGATGTCCACTATCACCACTGTTTTTCAACATAGTATTAGAATTCCTAGCCACAGCAATAAGACAACCAAAAAGAAATAAAAGTCATCCAAATTGGCAAAGAGGAAGTCAAACTCTCACTCTTTGCAGATGATATGATACTTTATGTGGAAAACCCAAAAGACTCCACCCCAAAACTGCTAGAACTCATACAGGAATTCAGTAAAGTGGCAGGATATAATATCAATGCACAGAAATCAGTGGCATTCCTATACACCAACAACAAGACAGAAGAAAGAGAAATTAATGAGTCGATCCCATTTACAATTGCACCCCAAAACATAAGATACCTAGGAATAAATCTAACCAAAGAGGCAAAGAATCTGTATTCAGCAAAATATAAAATACTCATGAAAGAAATTGAGGAAGACACAAAGAAATGGAAAAATATTCCCTGCTCATGGATTGGAAGAACAAATATTGTGAAGAAGTCAATGTTACCTAGAGCAATCTACACATTCAATGCAATCCCCATCAAAATACCATCCACTTTTTTTTTCAAAGAAATGGAACAAATAATCCTAAAATTTGTATGGAACCAGAAAAGACCTCGAATAGCCAGAGGAAAGTTGAAAAATTAAATCAAGCTGGCAGCATCAGAATTCTGGACTTCAAGCTCTATTACAAAGCTGTCGTCATCAAGACAGTATGGTATTGGCACAAAAACAGACACATAGATCCATGGAACAGAATAGACAGCCCAGAATTGGACCCTCAACTCTCTGGTCAACTAATCTTCGACAAAGCAGGAAAGAATGTCCAATGGAAAAAAGACAGTCTCTTCAACAAATGGTGTTGGGAAAATTGGACAGCCACATGCAGAAGAATGAAACTGGACCATTTCCTTACACCACACACAAAAATAGACTCCAAGTGGTTGGAAGACCTAAATGTGAGACAGGAGTCCATCAACATCCTAAAGGAGAACACAGGCAGCAACCTCTTCAACCTCAGCTGCAGCAACTTCTCCCTAGAAACATTGCCAAAGGCAAGGGAAGCAAGGGCAAAATTGAAATATTGGGACTTCATCAAGATAAAAAGCTTCTGCGCAGCAAAAGAAACAGTCAACAAAACCAAAAGACAACTGACAGAATGGGAGAGGATATTTGCAAATGACATTTCAGATAAAGGGCTAGTATCCAAAATCTATAAAGAACTTCTTAAACTCAACACCCGAAGAACAAATGATCCAATCAAGAAATGGGCAGAAGACATGAACAGACATTTTTCCAAAGAAGTCATCCAAATGGCCAACAGACAGATGAAAAAGTGCTCAACATCTCTTGGCATCAGGGAAATCCAAATCAAATCCTCAATGAGACATCACCTCACAGCAGTCAGAATGGCTAAAATTAACAAGTCAAGAAATGACAGATGTTGGCGGGGATGCGGAGAAAGGGGAACCCTCCTACACTCTTTGTGGGAATGCAACCTGGTGCAGCCACTCTGGGAGACAGTATGGAAGTTCTTCAAAAAGTTGAAAATAGAGCTACCATACGATCCAGCAATTGCACTAGTGGGTATTTACCCCAAAGATAGTAATGTAGGGATCCAAACGGGTATGTGCACCCCTATGTTTATAGCAGCGATGTCCATAATAGCCAAACTGTGGAAAGAGCCAAGATGTCCATCGACAAATGAATGGATAAAGAAGATGTGGTATATGTATACAGTGGAATCTTATGCAGCCATCAAAAAGAATGAAATCTTGCCATTTGCAATGACGTGGATGGCACTGGATCATATCATGCTGAGCAAAATAAGTCAATCAGAGAAAGACATGTATCATATGACCTCACTGATATGAGGAATTCTTAATCTCAGGAAACAGACTGAAGGTTGCTGGAGTGTTGGGGGGTGGGAGGGATGGGGTGGCTGGTTGATAGACATTGGGGAGGGTATTTGCTATGGTGAGTGCTGTGAAGTGTGCAAGAATGTTGAATCACAGATCTGTACCTCTGAAACAAATAATACATTATTTTTCAAAAAAAAAGAAGAAAAAGATAGCAGGAGGGGAAGAATGAAGGGGGGAAAGTTGGAGGGGACACAAACCATGAGAGACTATGGCCTCTGAGAAACAAACTGAGGGTTCTGGGGGGGGTGGAAGGATGGGTTACCCTGGTGATGGCTATTAAAGTGGGCACGTTCTGCATGGAGCACTGGATGTTATATGCAAACAATGAATCATGGAACACTACATCAAAAACTAATGATGTAATTTATGGTGATTAACATAATATAAAATAAACTAATGACTTGGAGGAGGAACACCCAAGAAATAAAAGAATCACAGACAATGTCCTCTGCCACAGATCTAATGGATAGGGATATATTCAAGCTGTCAGATATAGACTTCAGGGTGGCAATCATAGAGTTAATAGCTAGGCTTTAGAAAAGCATTAGTGACAATATAGAATCTCTAAGGGCAAAAATGAGATCGAATCAGGCCAAAATTAAAAATGCTATGAATGAGATACAGTCTAAAGTGGATACTCTAACAGCCAGAGTAAAGGAGGCAGAAGAACGAATTAGTGATCTAGAAGATAAGCTGATGGAAAAGAAGGAAGCAGAGGAGGGTTGGGATAAACATCTAGAAGCCCATTAGAACAGACGTAGAGAGATCAGTGATGCCATGAAAAGTTCCAATGTCAGAATTATTGGGATCCCTGAGGGGGTGGAGAGAGAGAGAGAGGACTAGAAGGTATATTTGTGCAAATCATAGCTAAGAACATCCCTAATCTGGGGAAGGAAACATGCATTCATGTTCAAGAGGCAGAGAGAACCCCTCCCCAAATCAATAAAAATAGATCAAAACACCTGCATACAATAATGAAATGTACAAATCTGAGAGCCAATGAAGCTATCCTGAGGGGAGCTGGGGGGAAGAGATATCTCATGTAAAGAGGGAGGAACATCAAAATAACATCAGACCTGTCCAGAGACCTGGCAAGCTAGAAAGTTCTGGACGACATATTCAGGGTACTAAAAGAGAAGAACATGCAGCCAAGAATACTTTATCCGGCAAGGTTGTCACTCAGAATGGACTGAGACACAAAGAGCTTCCAGGACCGGCAGAAAGTGAAAGAATATGTGACCACCAAGCCAGCCCTGCAAGAAATATTAAGGGGGATTCTATAAAAGAAGAAAGACCCCAAGAGTAATATAGACCAGAAATTTAAGAGACAATCTACAGAAATAGAGACTTTATAGGAAATATGATGGCACTAAATTCATGTATTTCAGTATTTACTCTCAAAGTGAATGGGCTGAATGCTCCCATCAAAAGGCACAGGGTTTCAGATTGGAAAAAAAAAAAAAAAGCAGGAACATCCATATGCTGTCTACAAGAGATTCATTTTGAACCTAAAGACACCTCCAGATTGAAAGTTAGAGGATAGAGAACAATTTATCATGCCAACAGACCTCAAAAGAAAGCTGAGGTTCCAATTCTCATATCAGACAAATTAGATTTTAAACCAAAGACTGTAGTAAGCTATATAGAGGGACACTATATCATACTTAAAAGGTCTACACAACAAGAAGATCTAACAATTGTAAATATGCCCCCAACATGGGAGCAGACAATTATATAAAACAAGTATTAACCAAAAAAAGAGTCATATTGATAATAATTCATTAATAGTAGGAGACCTCAACACTCCACTCACAGCAATAGACAGAACTAAGCAGAAGATCAAAAAGCAAGATTAACGTTGAATGACACTTTGGACAAGATGGACTTCATAGATATATACAGAACATTCCACCCTGAAACAACAGAATACTCACTTTTCCCAAATATACAGGGAACTTTCTCTGGAATAGACACATACTGGGACACAAATCAGGTCTCAACAGAAAACAAAAGACTGAGATATTTCCCTTCATGTTATCAGACAACAATGCCTTAAAACTGGAATTCAATCACAAGAAAACAATTGTAAGGAATTCAAACACTTGGAAGTTAAAGAGCATCCTCCTAAAGAATGGTTGGGTCAACCAAGAAATGAAAGAACTTAAACAATTCATGGAAACTAATGAGGCTGAAAACACATCGGTCCAAAACCTATTGGATACTGCAAAGACAGTCCTAAGGGGGAAATACATAGCTATCCAAGCTCACTCAGAAAAGCAGAGAAATCCCAGATGCACAAGCTAAACTTACACCTAAAGAAGCTGGAGAAAGAACAGCAAATAAAACCTAAATCAAGCTGGAGAAGAGAAATAATAAAGATTAGAGTAGAAATCAATGAATTAGAAACCAGAAACACAGTAGATCAGATCAATGAAACTAGAAGCTGGTTCTTTGAAAGAATAAGATCGATAAACCTCTGGCCAGACTTAACCAAAAGTCAAGAAAAAGGACCCAGATTAATAAAATCATGAATGAAAAGAGAGAGATCACAACTAACACCAATGAAATAGAAACGATTATTAGAAATTATTATCAGCGACTATATGTCAACAAGTTAAGAAATGGATGTCTTCTGGAAACTTAAAAACTACCGAGACTGAAACAGGAAGAAATAGACAATCTTAACAGATAAAAAACCAGTAATGAAATTGAAGCAGTAATCAAAACCATTGCAAAAAACAAACGTCCGGGGCAGATGGCTTCCCAGGGGAATTCTACCCACATTTAAAGAAGAAATCATACTTCTTCTGAAACTGTTTCCAAAAAAAAAAAAAATGTAGAAAGAGAAGGAAAACTTCCAAACTTGTTCAATGAGGCTAGCATTACCCTGATCCCAAAACCAGGCAAAGACTGGAACAAAAAGGAGAATTACAGACCAATATTCCTGATGAACATGAATGCCAAAATACTCAACAAGATCCTAGCCCACAGGATCCAACAGTACATTAAAAGGATTATCCATCACGACCAGGTGGGGTTTATTTCTAGGATGCAAGGGTGGTTCAACATTTGCAAAACAATCAGTGTGATAGAGCACGTTAATAAAAGAAAAGACAAAAACCATATGATCCTCTCAACTGATGTAGAAAAAGCATTTGACAAAATAACCTAAACTTTCTTGATTAAAACTCTTCAGAGTGTATGGATAGAGGGAGCATTCTCAATATCATAAAAACCATCTATGAAAAGCCCACAGCGAATATCATTATCAGTGTGGAAAAGCTGAGAGCTTTCCCCTTAAGGTCAGGAACATGACAGGGATGTCCACTCTCACCATTATTGTTCAACGTAGTACTAGAAGTCCTAGCCTCAGCAATCAGACAACAAAATGAAATAAAAGGCATTCAAATTAGCAAAGAAGTCAAACTCTCTCTTTTCACCAATGACATGATACTTTATGTGGAAAACCCAAAAGACTCCACCCCCAAGTTACTAGAACTCATACTGCAATGCATCAAGTGGGCAGGATACAAAATCAATGCACAGAAATCAGTTGATTTTCTATACACTAACAATATAACTGTACAAAGAGAAATTAGGGAATCGATTCCATTTACAATAGCACCAAAAACCATAAGATACCTAGGAATAAACCTAACCAAAGAGGTAAAGGATAGAAACTACAGAACACTTATGAAAGGAATAGAGGAAGACTCAAAGAGATGGAAAAACATTCCATGCTGACGGATTGGATATTGTTAAAATGTCTATACTTCCCAGAGCAATCTATACAATCAACGCTATCCCTATCAAACTACCATTGATATTTTTCACAGAGCTGGAACAAAGAATCCTAAAATTTGTATGGAACCAGAAAATACTCCAAATCACTAAGGGAATGTTTAAAAAGAAAAACAAAGCTGGGGGCATCACAATGCCTGATTTCAAGCTATATTACAAAGCTGTGATCACCAAGACAGCTTGGTATTGGCACAAAAACAGGCCCATAGATCAATGGAACAGAATAGACAGACCAGATATGGACCCTCTACTCTATGGTCAACTAATCTTTGACAAAGCACGAAAAAATATGCAATGGAAAAATACAGTCTCTTCAATAAATGGTACTGGGAAAATTGGACAGCTATATACAGAAGAATGAAACCCAACCATTCTCTTACACCATACACAAAGATGAACTCTAAATGGTTGAAAGACCTCAATGTGAGACAGGAATCCATCAAAATCCTAGATGAGAACATAGGCAGTAATCTCTTTGACATCACCCACAGCAACTTCTTTCAAGATACATCTCCAAAGGCAGGGAAAACAAAAGGAAAAATGAACTTTTGGGACTTCATCAAGATAAAAAGCTTCTGCACAGCAAAGGAAACAGTCAACAAAACTAAGAGGCAACCCACAGAATGGGAGAAGATATTTGCAAATGACCTATCAGATAAAGTGTTGGTATCAGATCTATAAAGAACTTCTCAAACTCAACACCCAAAAAACAAGTAATTCAGTCAAAAAGTGGGCAGAAGACATGAACAGACATAAAGAAGAAAGACATATGAATGGCTAACACACACATGAAGAAATGTTCATCATCATTAGCCATCAGGGAAATTCAAATCAAAACCACATTGAGACACTACCTTACACCAGTTAGAATGGCAAAAATTAACAAGGCAGGAAACAACAAATGTTGGCAAGGATGTGGAGAAAGGGGAACGCTCTTACACTGTTGGTGGTAATGCAAGCGGTATAGCCACTCTGGAAAATGGTATGGAGGTTCCTCAGGAAGTTGAATATACAGCTACCCTACGACCCAGCAATTGCACTACTGGGTATTTAGCTCAATGATACAGATGTGTAGTGAAAAGAAGGGGCACATGTTACCACAGTGTTCATAGCAGCAATGTCCACAACAACCAACCTGCAGAAGGAGCCGAGATGCCCTTCAACCATCAGAAAGGATGAATACCCACCATTTGCATTGACATGGATGGAACTGGAGGGGATTATGCTAAGTGAAACAGGTTAAGCAGAGAAAGACAATTATCATATGGATTCACACATATGTGGAACATAAGGAATAGCATGGAGGACAATAGTGGAAGGAAGGGAAAAGAACAGGTGGAATCAGTGGAGGAGAGGAACCATAAAAGACTCTGGACTCCAGGAATCAAATTGAGGGTTTTGAAGGGGAGATGGGTAGGGGGATCAGGTAGCCGGGTGTTGGGTATTAAGGAGGGTATGTGTTATGATGAGCATTTGGTGTTATAGCAACTAATGAATCATTGAACACTTCATCAGAAACTGATGATGTACTTTATGGTGGCTAACTTAACATAATAAAAATAGATAAATAAAAAAATAAAATAAATAAAAATATATAAATATATAAATAAATAAATAAAAATAAAGCTGACTTACTCAGTAAAAAAAATAAAGAATAAATTTGACTTATTAAAAGAAAAAGAAGAAGCAGGCTCCCCACTGAGCAGGGAGCCCAATGTGGGATTCCATCCTAGTACCCTGGGATCAGGACCCAAGCCTAAGGTAGGCTCTTAACTGACTGAACCACCCAGGTGCCTGATAATCAGCTGACTTTAAAATGATATTATTGTGGATTATTTGATTGAGTCCAATATTATCACAAGAGTCCTTTAAATTGGAAGAGGAAGACAGAGGACGATGCCAGAGTGATGAAGTGTGAAAAGGACTCAATCCACACTTGTTGGGTTGGAAGATGGAGAAAACGATCCATAAGGCATGTCTTGAGAAGTTGGAAAAAGCAAGTAAATAGATTGTCTTATAGAACCTCCCAAAGAATGTAGCACTGTTGACATCTTGATTTTAGCCCAGTGGGACACATCTCAGACCTCTAATCTATTAGAATTTTAAAATAATAAATATGTGTTATTTTAAGCAAACAAGATTTGCTAATTCGTTACAATAGCAATAGGAAACTAATAGAGGGATCAATAGACTTAACTCTGCATCCTGCTATTGCCACATACCAGCTGTGTAATACCAGCATATTTTTTTATCTCTCTAAGATTTAGAGCCCTGATTTGTAAAATGAGGAAAACACCTTGCTGGTTAATATCACAAGTAGTCTTGGAGATCAAATAAAGTAAAAGTGCTATATAAATGTAAGATGGAATAGTTCTGCACAATGAAAACCTCATGAAGAAATAGGAAATATGAGCAATATACCAGGGAAATTTCTCCCACATATGTAACAACATATAAAAATAATAAATTACTATCCAGAAAAATATGTATATATATGGCAAAATACACGAATAAAAAAGAAAACCCAAATAAAAAAGTAAACACATGAAAAGATGCTCAATCTCATTAATAATCAGGGAAATGAAAACTGAAAATCAAAGTAACAAATGATACCATTTCTCACCAACCAACTGTAATGGTTAACAGTCTTAAAGCATTTCAAATATTCATAAATGTGCGTGCAAATGTGTGAAAAAACAAACCCTTTTTTATTTTATTTATTTATTTATTTATTTTTGAGAAAGAGAGAATGAGAGAAAGAGCATGAGAGGGGAGAGGGTCAGAGGGAGAAGCAGGCTCCCCGCCGAGCAGGGAGCCTGATGTGGGACTGGATCCCAGGACTCCAGGATCATGACCCGAGCCAAAGGCAGTTGCCCAACCAACTGAGCCACCCAAGGACCCAACCCTCTCTTACTTTAATGTGGACTGTATATTGAAATGACCTTGAAGAGTAATTGGTTTATATCTGCTAATATTTAAAATGAATGTATCTTCTACCACAGCAACACTTGCTCATATTCACCAAAATGGACATAAATGGACAAGAATATTCATTGCATCATGCTATATACAATGATCTGGGACAAATAAATTTGGTTATCACAATACATGAATTTCTATTAACCGCTTTTTTTTAGTTTTATTATTTTTAATTATTTATTTTAATTCCAGTTAGATAACATACAGTGTTATATTAGTTTCAGGTGTACAATATAGTGATTCAATACTTTCATATATCAAACTGTGCTCATCACAAGTGCATGCCACAATCTCCATCAGCTATTTAAGTCATTCCACCCATGCATGCCCCTCCTAGTAACCTTCAGTTTGTTCTTGACAATAAAGAGTCAGTTTTTTGGTTTACCTTGCTCCCTCTCTCTTTTTTTCCCCATTGTTCATTTGCTTTGTCTCTTAAATTCCACATAGATGTGAAATTATGTTATTTTTTTATTATGTGCAGTTAACCAACGTATAATTAGTTTTTGATGTAGTGTTCAACGATTCATTAGTTGTGTAAAACACCCAGGGCTCATCACAAAATGTGCCCTCCTTAATACCCATCACCCAGTTACCCCATCCGCCATCCCCCTCCCTGCTGTAATCCTCAGTTTGTTTCCTGGAGCCCATAGTCTCTCATGGTTTGTCTCCTCTGATTTCTTCCCATTCAGTTTTCCCTACATTTCCCTGTATCCCTCCATACTTTGCATTATGTACCACATATGAGTGAAACTATATGATAATTGTCTTTCTCTGCTTGACTTATTTCACTTAGCATATTCCCCTCCAGTTCCATCCATATCGATGCAAATGGTAGGTATTCACCCTTTCTGATGGCTGAGTATATGCAAAACACATCTTCTTTATCCATTCATCTGTTGAAGGGCATCTCAGCTCCTTCCACTTTGGCTATTGCAGACATTGCTACTATGAACAGAGAGGGGTATTTGCCCCTTCTTTTCACTACATCTGTATCTTTGGGGTAAATACCAAGTACTGCAGTTGCTGGGTTGTAGGGTAGCTATATTTTTAACATTTTGAGGAACTTCCATACTGTTTTCCAGAGTGGCTGTAACAGATTGCATTCCTACCAACAGTCTAAGAGGGTTTCCCTTTCTCCACATCTTCTCCAACATTTGTTGTTTCCTGCCTTGTTAATTTTTGTCATTCTAATTGGTATAAGATGGTATCTCACTGAGGTTTTGATTTGTATTTTCCTGATGGCTAGTGATGTTAAACATCTTTTCATGTCTGTGTTAGCCATTCATATGTCTTCTTTGGAGAAGTGTCTGTTCATGTCTCCTGCCTATTTTTTGACTGAATTAATTGTTTTTTGTGTGTTGAGTTTGAGAACTTCTTTATACATCTTGGACACCAGGCCTTATCAGATATGTCATATGCAAATATCTTCTCCCATTGCGTGGGTTGCCTCTTAGTTTTGTTGACTGTTTCCTTTGCTGTGCAGATGCTTTTTATCTTGATGAAGTTCCAAAATTTCATTTTTGCTTTTTTTTCCCTTCCTTTAGAGACATGTCTTTAAAGAAGTTGCTGTGGCCGATGTCAAAGATGTTACTGCCTAAGTTTTACTCTAGGATTTTGAAGGATTCCTGTCTCACATTGAGGTCCTTCATCCATTTAAAGTTTATATTTGTGTATGGTGTTAGAGAATGGTCCAGTTTCATTCTTCTGCATGAGGCTGTCCAATTTACCCAGGACAATTTATTGAAGAGACTGTCTTTTTTCCATTGGATATTCTTTCTTGCTTTGTGGAATATTAGTTGACCATAGAGTAGAAGGTCCATATCTGGGCTCTCTATTCTGTTAGATTGATCTATGGGTCTCTTTTTGTGACAGTACCATGCTGTCTTGGTGATCACAGCTTTGTAATATAGCTTGAAGTCGGGCAACATGATGTCCCCAGCTTTGTTTTTCTTTTTCAACATTTCCTTGGAGATTCGGGGTCTTTTCTGATTCTATAGAAATTTTAGGATTGTTTGTTCCAGCACTTTGAAAAATGTCATTGGAATTTTGATTGGGATGGCATTGAACGTATAGATTGCTCTGGGCAGCATAGATGTTTTAACAATGCTTATTCTTCCGATCCATGAGCATAGATTGTTTTTCCATCTTTTTGTGTCTTCAATTTCTTTCATGAGTGTTCTGTAGTTCCTAGAGTATAGATCCTTTACCTCTTTGGTTAGGTTTATTCCAAGGTATCTTATGGCTTTTTGGTCCTATTCTAAATGGAATCAATTCTCTAATTTCTCTTACTATATTTACATTGTTAGTGTATAAAAAAGCAACTGAGTTCTGTGCATTGATTTTTTATCCTGCCACAGTACTGAATTGCTGTATGATTTCTTTTAATTTGGAGGTGGAGTCTTTTGGATTTTCCACATAAAGTATCATGTCATCTGTGAAGAGAGAGTTGGACTTCTTGAATACATTTTATTTCTTTTTGTTGTCTGATTGTTGTTGCTAGGACTTCTTGTACTATGTTGAAGAATAGTGGCAAGAGTGGGCATCCTTGTCGTGTTCCTGATCTTGATGAAAAGGCTCTTAGCTTTTCCCCATTGAGGATGATATTTGCTGTGGGTTTTTCATAAATGGATTTATGAACTTGAGGAATGTTCCCTCTATCCCTATACTCTGAAGAATTTTAATCAGGAAAGGATGCTGTATTTTGTCAAAAGTTTTTCTGCATCAATTGAGTGGACCATATGGTTCTCCCTCCTCTTATTAATATGTTCTATCGCATTGATTGATTTGTGGATGTTGAACCACCCTTGCATCCCAGGTTGGTCATGGTGGATGACTCTTTTAATGTAATGTTGGATCTTATTAGCTAGGATTTTGTTGAGAATTTTGGAGTCCATATTCATTAGGGATATTGGTCTGAAATTCTCCTTTTTGATGGGGTATTTGACTGGTTTGGGGATTAAGTTAATGCTGGCCTCATAGAAAGAGTTTGGAAGGTTTCCTTCTGTTTCTATTTTTGAAACAGCTTCAGGAAAATAGGTATTATTTCTTCTTTGAATGTTTGGTTGAATTCCCCAGGGAGTCCAACCAGCCCTGGACTCTTGTTTTGGGGGAGGTTTTTATCACTGCTTCAATCTCCTTACTGGTTATTGGCCTATTCAGCTTGTCAGTTTCTTCCTGTTTCAATCTTGGTAGTTTATAGGTTTCCAGGAAGACATCTATTTCTTCCAGGTTGCTTAATTTATTGGCATACAGTTGCTGAGAATATTTTCTAATAATTGTTTCTATTTCCTTGGTGTTAGTCATGATCTCTCCCCTTTGGTTCATAATTTTATTAATTTAGGTCATTTCCATTTTCTTTTGGATAAGTCTGGCCAGTGGTTTATCGATCTTATTGGTTTTTTCAAAGAACCAACTTCTAGTTTTGTTGATTGGATCTACTGTGTTTCTGGTTTCTAATTCATTGACCTCTGCTCTAATCTTTATTTCTCTTCTAATGCGTGGCTTAGGCATTGTTTGTTGCTTTTTCTCTAGTTCTTTTAGGTGTAAAGTTAGTTGGTGAATTCGGGATTTTTCTATTTTTTTGAGTGAGGATTGGATGACAATGTATTTCCCCCTTAGGACAGCCTTTGCAATATCCTAAAGGTTTGGACCAATGTGTTGTCATTCTCATAGGTTTCCATGAATTATTTAAGTTCTTCTTTCATCTCCTGGTTGACCCAAATATTCTTGAGCAGAGTGGTCTTTAGCTTCCAAGTGTTTGAATTTCTGCCAATTTTTTTCTTGTGATCGTGTTCCAGTTTTAAAGTATTATGGTCTGAGAAAATGCAGGGAATAATCTCAGTCTTTTGGTATCAGTTGAGACCTGTATTGTGACCCAGTATGTGCTGTATTCTGGAGAATGTTCTGTGTGCACTCGAGAAGAATGAGTATTCTGTTGTTTTAGTGTGGAATGTTCTGTATATATCTATGAGGTCCATCTGGTCCAGTGTGTCATTCAAAGCTCTTGTTTCTTTGTTGATTTCCTGCTTAGATGATCTGTCTATTGCTGAGAGTGGAGTATTGAGGTCTCCTACAGTTAATGTTTTATTATCAACATGACCCTTTATTTTGGTTAACCTTTGTCTTATGTGGTTGGCTGCTCCCATATTGGGGGGTGTAGATATTTACAATTGTTAGATCTTCTTGTTGGATAGACCCTTTAAGAATGATATAGTATTCTTCTGTGTCTCTAACTACACTCTTTAGCTTAAAATCTAATTTGTCTGATATAAGAATTGCTACCCCAGGTTTCTTTTGAGGTCCATTAGCATGGAAGATGGATCTCCATCCCTTCACTTTCAGTCTGGATGTATCTTTAGGTTAAAATGAGTCTCTTGTAGACAGCATTTGGATGGGTCCTGTCTTTTTATCCAATCTGCAACCCTGTGCCATTTTATGGGGGCATTTAGGCCTTTCACATTGAGAATGATTATTTAAAGATATGAATTTATTTTCATCATATTGCCTGTGAAGTCCTTTTTTCTATAGATTGTCTGTAAATTTCTGTTCTATATCACTTTTGGGGTTTTTCACCTTTTATAGAACCCCCTTTAATTTTTTTTTGCAGGGCTGGCTTAGTGGTCACATATTCTTTCAGTTTATGCCGGTCTTGGTAGCTCTGTATCTCTCCATCCATTCTATATGACAGCCTTGCTGGATAAAATACTCTTGGCTTCACGTTCTTCTCTTTTAGTATCCTTAATATGTCTTGCTAGCCTTCTCTGGCTTGCCAGGTCTCTGTGGACAGGTATGACATTATTCTGATATTCTTCCCTCCATATGTAAGAAATCTCTCCCCCTTCTTGTTCTCAGGATAGCTTCCTTGGCTCAAAGATTTGTACATTTTACTATTTATGCATGGGTGTTGTTCTTTTCTTTTCTTTTTTGATTTTGGGATGGGTCCTCTCTGTCTCTTGGACATGAATGTTTCTTTTCTTCCCCAGATTAAGGAAGTTCTCAGCTATGTTTTGCTCAAATATACCTTCTAGTCCTCTCTCTCTCCTCCCCCTCAGGAATCCCCATAATTCTGACATTGGAACCTTTCATGGCATCACTGATCTCTCTAAGTCTGTTCTTATGGACTTCTAGCAGTTTATCCCCATCCTCCTCAGCTTCCTTCCTTTCCATTAGCTTATCTTCTAGATCACTAATTCGTTCTTCTGCCTCCTTTACCCTGGCTGTTAAGAGTATCCAGTTTAGACTGTATCTCATTCATAGCATTTTTAATTTTGGCCTGATTAGATCTCATTTTTGCCCTTATAAATTCTATATTGTCACTAATGCTTTTCTCAAGCTTAGCTATTGATTTTATGATTGCTACCCTGAAGTATCTCTGACATCTTGCATATATCTATATCCATTAGATCTGTTGCTGAGGCCATTGTCTCTGATTCTTTTCTTAGTTGGGAGTTCCTCTTCTTAGTCATTCTTTTGAGGGGTGGTTGAGGGAATGTACAGACTCCAAAGTATTAACCACAACCCAAGCAAGATGCACCTGTTTTATGGGGACCCTAGGGTTGTTGTCCTCTTGTTCTTCCTGCCTCGTTCTGGGGGAGGGGCCTGCTGCACTCTTTCTTGGGCGTCCCTGCTTTGGCAGAGTTGCCCTGCCCTCTGTTGAGAGGCTGGGCTCAGTGGAAACTGGGTTTTTGAGCTTTTGTTCTCTGCCAGCTTTCTGCCCCTCTTCCAAGGTTCAGAGCAAAAATAGCTGCACCCAAACCTCTGTCTCAGAGCATTGAAATAGCAGTCTGCTCTTCACTGAGCCTTCCAAGACACACAGTTTCAATTTCTGTATGTGCTTCTGAAAACTGCAGCCTCCCATGGTGGTAGGAGCCCACAGCAACTCTCCTAGAGTGTGGCTTCAGCCCCGGGCATGTCTCTGCCCTTTGTACTTCTAAAACCAAGAGCTGCCTCAGGCCTGGGTCCTGTTTGAGGGCTGCTCTAAAGCCCTTTCCCAGGTACTACTGCTCTGCGAGTTTTTGCCTGGTCCCCAGCAGAGGATGGTTTTGGGCTCACATGTTATATCACTTTCCAGGAGCCAGCTTATGGTGGCTCCCTCTCCCTTCCGTTTATCTTCTGATATCTGCCCACAGATTCACAACTCCACCCTTCTTACCTCCCAACAGATGGCGTTTTTCTCCTCATAGAGATCCAGATATATAGTCTTACATCTCAGGCTGATTTCATCTGTGTGCAATATGGTTTGGTAGATATCCAGCTAGATTCAGGGAACCAGTTGAAACAAGGTCCCCTACTCTTCTGCCATCTTTTTTTTCCCCTGGGGAGTCTGCTTCTCCCTCTGCTCTCCGCTGTTCTTTCTGTCACTATCTCTGTCTCAAAAATAAATAAATAAATAAAGTCAGCTGATTATCAACCTTAATTCCATCTATAACTTTAATTCCTCTTTGTCATGTAATTTAACATATTCTCAAATTCTGGAGATTAGGATATGTACATCTTTGGGGGAGACATTATTCAGTCTACCTCATCCCCCAAACAAGTGTCTTTTCCACTGTAACAGAATTAACAGGGAACCAAAGATGAAGATCAATAGATTTGGAAAGCAAGGCTGAGAAAGGACCAATCTGGGCTGGGCTATGCCTTGAGTTTTGATTGTGTTCATCTTTCCTGAAACTGTTGCTTTGTGAGAATGCCTGTGTTTTCTGCATGTGAATAGAGATCCAGATTTTGAAACTGCATACTTCTTTTTTCCAAATGGTTAACTTGCCATAAGTCACTCATGCAAATTAAGGAGGCCTGTAAGTTGTTTACAGATCCCCACGCATGCTTTCTGTATGCTAGTATATTCTAATCCAAAATCCTGAATCATAGTGCAAATGGGAAGACTGAGGCCAAAGAAGAAAGGACAAGCAATGAACTAGAAAGATTAGGAGGGACAGATGGCATCATGGACTCTTCCACCACAGTTTGAAGAATGTACTGGCATGAGAACAGAGACAATATGGGATTTGGGAGCCAGCACTGCATTGTAGGTGCCCAAGAGGATAAACACTGTCCACAAGAGAACAGGTTCCTTTGTTGTTAAAAAATAGCAAGTGACACTGACTAAATTTTTTGCTCAGGAGTCCTGAATTGAATAGAAAAAGGAACCAATGAACAGAAAGTAGAAGAAGAAATATGTTTGGCTATTTTATATAAGGAAAAGTAATCCAGAAGTTGACTGAATTTTCTTAGGAGATTGTAAGCTTTCAATTATTGGAGGCATCCAAGCAGAGTTTGTGTAGCCATTTGGAAAGAATTCTGTATTGGGAGTTTCAGATTTATCTCATTAAGAATTCTTTCTTTGAGTGGTGCCTGCAAGGCACAGTTGGTTAAGTGTCTGACTCTTGGTTTCAACTCAGGTTGTGAGATCAGCCCTGAGTCAGACTCTGTGCTCTGTGCAAAGTCTGCTTAAGACTCTCTTTCCCTCTCCCCTTGCCATCCCCCCATCTTTCTCTCAAATAAATAAATAAATAAATAAATATTTTTTATAAAATAATTATTTATTTGAATGAGAGGCTACATGGTTGCTTAAACCAGAATATAAAACAGGTTAATTCAGCTCTTTTAAGAGCACTGTGAAGGCAGCCTAATCTAGAAGCAAACACCCTCCATTTCTTCTGATGCCTCTTTTTGATAACTATTCTAACCCAAGATACCCTGGAAGAATGGAGTCGGATGCTTGAAAAAACAAAGTTGGAGCAGTTACAGTGGGTAAATTATAATAGCAGAGGGACTGGCAGTGACATGCCACAGGTATTTTGGGAATAGGGTTTTTGACTAAACAATGAAACATAAGGTACATCTAAGTCAACCCCAAAGCTCGAAAAGTCTCACCTAAGTCATCTTCCTAAACATGAAGCTTACAAATGCAGTCATTTTCTAGAATTTTGCTGACTATGAAGCCCAGCTCAAAGGCTATCTTATTATTAATGTTTTTAGTCATCACACATTTATTCATCTAGCATATTGAGCACCAGTCTTTATCAAATTCTGTACTAGGCTCTGAGGCTAGAGTGGGAAGCATGAAAGAAATCCCTGACCTCACAGAGCTTCCATTATAAGCTTTAAAGACAGGCAGTTAAACAAGAAATTTGAATAAACTGTGCTTAAATATACAGGGTGCATTGGGAGTATATGACAGGAGCATCTAACAGAGAAACATAGGAAGTCAAGGAAGACTTCTTGGAAGAAGGAAATTCTAAACTGAGACCCAAAAGGTAAGTGGGAAAATGAATAAGGCGAAGCATGATTGAACCAAATAGAACAACACATAAGATCTGGAGGTAAGAGAAAGAACACAGTACCTTGGAAAAAATGGGAAACTGACAGAACTTTGGCATGGGTGGAACATAGCATACGAGGTGAAGAAGGCCAAAATGGTGAGCTAGAAACATTAGGAAGGGGGCAGATCACAAAGGGCCATATAGGCCATGTCAAAGAGTTTGACCTTAATCCTAGTGAAAATGCAGTCATTAGTTTTCTTAATATACAGTTATAAGTTTCTTTCTCATGCATGGAAATACAAAGAAAGAAACAAAAGTGAGTTTATATTCACTTTCCAGAAAACTTTTTAAAAATTAATGTATAAAGTTTTAAAATTCAAACAGTTCAACATGAAAAATGCAAATCACCCTCCTCCCCAACCAGGTCACTCTCCCTAAAGGAAACCACTATTTAAAAAATGTATATTTTTGTGATGACTTGCAGAAGAAAAATTCCTTATCTTACTATATTAGTATACACATGCACATAGATGTGTGCATGGGTGTATCTATAAAGCAACCTCAAGGGGTGCTTGGGTGGCTCAATCGTTTAAGTGTCTGACTCTTGACTTTAGCTCAGGTCATGATCTCAAGGTTGTGAAATAGAACCCTGAGTCAGGCTCCATGTTGGGTCTGAACCTGCTTAAGATTCTCTTTCCCTTTGTCCCCCTCCCCAAAATGGGCAAACACAAAATGCTCCCTCTTTTGTACCCTGCATTGTACTTAATGGTATATCTTAGAGATATTTCCATATATACACATACACACACATTTTACCAGTTTGAATGTCATCCCTCCCTAGGGGCCCTGCTAAACTCCGTATTATTCCAATTTCAGTCAATACAGCAAACACTGTTGGAGGGTGTTAAGGGGAAATATAATCACCTTTGTGGTTTGGGAAAAGTAGTTTTGGCTGTTATTTGAATAGAACATGCAGGGCAGGAATTAAAGCAAAAAGAACAGTGAGGAGGTTATTACGGTGATCCAATTAAGAATTGAGCATGGCTCAAACTAAGGTTATGGCAGTGGAGAAGCAGAGAAGTAGGTGGATTTAAAAGGTATTTAGGGGGCGTCTGGGTGACTCAGTCAGGTAGGCATCCAACTCTTGATTTTGGCTCAGGTCATGATCTCAGGGTCATGAGATTGAGCCCTGTGTCAGGTTCCATGCTGGGCATGGAGCCTGCTTAAAATTCTCTCTCTCCCTCTCCCTCTCACCCCTTGCACTCTCTCTCTCTAATAACAAAATGATATTTAGGGGTGCTTGGGGGGGCTCAGTGGGTTAAGTATCTGCCTTCAGCTCAGGTCATGATCCTGGAGTTCTGGAATCAAGCCCCACACCGGGCTCCCTGCTCAGCAGGGAGTCTGCTTCTCCCTCTGCCCCTCACCCAGCTCATGTTTTCTCTCTCAAATAAATTAATAAAATCTTAAAAAATACTTAGAATATAAATATGTCAGGATTTGTCAATGGAATGGGTGTGGAGGATGGGAGAGAAACTAGGGATCTTGGATGACATTCAGGTTTCTAGCTGGAGAAATGGAAGTGGGAGGGAAGATGCTATCACCTTCTTGAAGCTTATCCTGATGTCCATACTTTGAAAATGATCTTTCCCTTCTCTTAAATGATATATCACTTTGTATGGGCTTCCCTTCTCTCACTTACCATGTTCTTTTATAATAATGAAAGACTTTATTCCTGCATTTTTCAATCCTTATTTACTGCCAGCTTCTTAGTAGTGAGGGATGGACAGGCAGGTATAAGGAAAGCAGAAGGAGTAAATAAAAAGAGGCTAGTATTAACTGATAACTGACTTTGTGAAAGGTGTTGTACTAGGCCCTTTTATAGAAATTCTTCCATTTTATTTTCACAACCTAATTTTACAGATGACAAATTGAGACTCAGAGAATTCAAATGACTTTATCAAGATCACACACTTCAGGAAGAAGCAGAGCCAAGATTCAAACTAGAATAGTCCATGCCCAAAACCCACAATCAGGAAGCCGTATGATAATGTAAAGAAAAGTAAAGTAGGAGCTGATGCCATTCATGGAGCTTTTCAAGGAAGGCAGCCAGAAAGGAAGAAATGTTAACTGAGCATGAAGGGGAAAGAGAGGCAGGCAGGAGGGGTCTGGGGCAAAGGAAATGGGCAAATAAGTGTTGAGAGGATGCTCAGGGAGACGCTATATGAATAATGTAACAGGAAGCTGAAGGAAATATACCTTTGGTCGGGGACATAGATGGATACCTGAAGACCAGGAGTGTCAGGAGCCCAAGGATCAATCTGCATATTCAATTTAGCCGGCAGGGAGTGAGTTTCAAAGCAAGAGTCCCTTAGATTTGAGCAGTGGTTCTCAAAGTGTGGTCCTCAGTCCAGCAGCATCAGCATCACCTGCCAACTTGTGGAAAATGCAGATTGTCAGGCCTCACCCCAGATTTACTGAAGTAGACACTCAGTTCCTTAATAAACCCTCCAAGGAAGTCTGGTGCATACTCAAGTGTGAGACCCATTGTTTTGGAGGACAGAGAAATCAGCACATAGAATTCAAGAACCAGAGTTCAAGAACCAGATAGTGAAAAACAAACAAACAAAAGAACCAGATAGTGTTCTCTGAGAGAGCCCAGGACAGTTACACATTACAGCAGTGCAGATCAATCCTTTCAAAGCATGATGGAGCCTGCTGGTCAGAAGCTGTGGTAGGGATGTAAAGGAAGGGCAGTGGTTTCAGAGGTGTGGTGTCTAGGGAACAACCCCTTCCTCCTTGCACCTTTCTACTCTTTCCCATAGGTCTTTTTTTTTTTTTTTTAAAGAACTATCAAGGGCAAGCTCATCAAATGACTCTGAGATAAGGCAGGCAGACTTGCTATGCCAGGGCACTGCCCATGGCTTTTTATTCTCACTAAGTACCTTATGTTGCCACTAAATTTCACTGTAGGGAAGATGGGAAGGAAAAATAAAACATTTGTTGAAGGTCCCTAAGGCATTGAGCACTGTGCTCAAGGTTCATGCAAATGCAAGCTTATTTAATCCTCACAATGTTTCAGTCATGGAAGTTTCATTGTTCCTATTTTATAGATGAGGAACCAATGGCTCAGAAAGGTTAAGTAAATAGTTGGGAAGAAACCAGACAGGATACAAACCCTAGTTCTTTCTGACTTCAAACACTATGCTTTCACACTAGATAGTGAGGGACCCTGTGAAACTCTCATCTAGCCATCCCAGGGCCATGCCCTTATGATTGTCCATACACAGTTATAACCTGGAAATATTGATTAGGTGAGTAAATAACAGTATGAGTTAGTGACATAATCTGAAACTAGAAGGATTCTTTTTTTCTTTTTTTTTTGTTATTGAAGTGTAATTAACATACAGTGTTATATTAGTTTCAGGTATGTACTGTAATGATTCAACAATTCTATACATTGTTCAGTGCTCCTCACAATAAGTGTACTCTTGATCCCCTTTATTTATTTCATCCCTTCCTTCACCCACCTCCCCTCTGGCAACCACCAGTTTTTTTTTCTGTATTTAAGAGTCTATTTTTAATCTTTTTTCTTTGTTTTGTTTTTTAAATTCCGCATATGAAAGAAAAATGTGGTATTTATCTTGATGGATACTTAGGTTGCTTTCATATCTTAGCTATCATAAATAATGCCACAGTAAACATAGGGGTGAATGTATCTTTTCAAATTAGTGTTTTCAATTTCTTTGGGTAAATACCCAGTAGTGAAATTGCCATTATATAGTAATTTTATTCTTATTTTTTTGAGGAAACTCCATACTGTTTTCCACAGTGGCTGCACCAATTTTCATTCCCACCAAGAGTACATGAAGCTTCTTTTTTCTACACATCCCCTCCAACACTTGTTATTTTTTGTGTTATTTTAGCTATTCTGACAGGTGTGAGGTGATATCTCATTGTGGTTTTGATTTGCATTTCCCTTATGTTAGTGATGTTGAGCATATTTCCATGTGTCTTTGGCCATCTAAATGTCTTCTTTGGAAAAATGTCAATTCAGGTGCTCTGACCATTTTTTAATTAGATTATTTGTTTGATTTTGGGCTTTAGTTTTGAGTTGTATATTTTTTTTTAAAGATTCACTTATTTATTTTACAGAGAGAAAGAGAAAGAGAGAGAGAGCATGATCAGAGGGAGGGGCAGAGGGAGAGGAAGAGAGAGAATCTCTAGCAGACTCAATGCCGAGCACAGAGCCCAACACAGGGCTTGATCTCAGAACCCTGAGATCATGACCCGAGCAGAAATCAAGAGTCAGATGCTTAACTGAACCACCCAGGTGCCCTGTGAGTTGTATAAATTCTTTACATATTTTGGATATTAACCTCTTATTGGATATATCATTTGTAAATATCTTCTCCCTTTCAGCAGGTTGTCTTTTGTTTTGAGACTTAAAGGACTTTTAAGTGCATTCTGGTCTTGTGTTTCTCAAATGTGCTTTTATCTTATTTATTTTTTTATTTTTTTTAATGTTTTATTTATTTATTCATGAGAGTCAGAGAGAGAGAGAAGCAGAGGCAGAGGAAGGAGCAGGCTCCCCACCTAGCAGGGAGCCCCATGCGGGGTTCGATCCCAGGACCCCAGGACCACGACCTGAGCTGAAGGCAGACGCTTAACCATCTGAGCCACCCAGACGCCCCTCTCAAATGTGCTTTTAGAGCCATCAGGATTCCTTGCTGGTGCTCCAGGGCTAACCACATTGTCTGAGTGGGCAGCCATACAAATGGGCAGGTCCTAAAGAAAATTAGCTGTGCTCATTTTCTTTCTCTCTCCTAACCCCACCAGGAAATCTCCACTTTCATCTTCCATAGATAGTGAGGGTTTACTATAATATTCTGTTTGGGGAAATAGTTTTGGTCCCAAAAATAATTTTGAAAAATGATAAATTTAGATCACCTTTTTCATTTTACAGGTGAAGTAATCGAGTCCCATAAAGGCAAAATGACTTGTCCAAGATTATCTCTGTTTTCTTTAGTAATATAACTAGAACTTAAAACCAAGATTCCTGAAATATTCTTTTTTTTATCATGAATTAGTACAACTTGTTTTCTAAGCATGAGAAAGGAGAATTTAGATTAATTTATTTATTGAAAAATTTTAAATGCAACTTATTTTCTGGAATTTACTTTTTGCCAGACACTGTGCTAAGTAGTTCATACATATAATTTTATTTTGGTTTTCATAAAAGCTCTATTAACAAGTACTATAATTATTCTCAATTTTACAGAGGTAAAAGTGAGGTGTAGAAGGATTTAATGATTTTCCCAAGGTCACACACTCAGGAAGTTGTAGAGCTGGGATTTGTATCCAGGATGTCTGATTCTAGTTTCTGTGCTCTTAATAAGTTGCCATGTTGCAAGTGTTTATATTAAAAAACAGTCTATAGCAGGGGTATTCAACTATAGCTTGTGGGGCAAATCTGTCCTGTTTCTTGTTTTTAAAATTAACTTTTATTAGTTCATAGATATACCTAATATGCTGCAATGGCCTATCTTAGTAGTTATGACAGAGAGAGGTTATATGTTCTTCAAATAAAATATTTACTAACTGGTCCTTTACTGAAATATTTTACCAACTGCTGTTCTATAGGTATTGACTTAAACATCTTTTAGGTAACCCCTGAGGAAAGGAGCCAGAAATGTGCCCAGGATTTGTAGAAGAGGTAGGCATTGTGTGCCCTCACAGAGAATTGCTGAATGAATAATACAAGCTCAGAAAGCTAGTCTCACTGGCCTCCTGCAGCCTTTACTGTGTTGACTTAAGTGTGTCTGTATGACCTGTTTCTTGTTTTCTTTTATGAGTCAGAACAGAGACCTTATCCCCTCCACTCCCTGTCATAAATGCCTTAGAGCCTGGACTTGGATCTCAGCTTAATGGGTTTGATCCCCACCTTCCCCCTGTAACTTCAAGGTCTACATCTGTGCCAAGTAGGGGAAGAGGCAGATAACCCCAAAGGCTGCTATGGCCTGATCCAGCTTCCTTTGATCACTAAGCATTTCTGAGGGAACTGTAGCTTGTGACTCCTCCCTTCTTCCTGCTGGTTGCTTCTACTTGCCTAAGCCTGGGGTGCAGTCTGTGGGGGCAACTCCTAAGTGTCTAGGCACACTTAAGTACCTCCACTGGTTTATGACCCAGACTTTGCCCCACCAGCTCAGTCTTTGAAAGTTCTCCTCCCTGGACCCTGCTCCAGACACTTTAAATCCAGGAGAGAAAAATGTGTCCAGCCTGCCTAGAGAAGAGCATTTGCTTCTAGCCAAGATCTCATCACAAAGTAAGGATATCAGGCGGTGGAACCGCCATCATACCTGTCTCTTTCCTATAACCTGGGTCTGGTGGGTAGATGCAGTCCTTTCCCAAGAGGTATGGAGTTCTCTAACTTTTCTTCACAAATCACTCTGTACCCATTCTTTCCTTATACTTTGCTTTTTTGAAACCTCTTTCTCTTCTATTCTTAATGTAAAGAATATGCTGTCTTCATGGAATCCCAGATATGTAAATTTATAGAGCTGGGAGGGTTCATAACTAGTTCAAGGTCCTCAATGTACAAATGGAGAAACTGAGACCAGGAGAAAAGAAGAGTCTAGGCCAAGGCCACATGGTTGATTACTGCCAGAGCAAACTGCGGCTGGAACCTAGGTCATTTGACTCAGGATAGTCACTTTTCACTACCCTCTCTTTCTGGCAGGAACAAGAATGACCTTTGATTTAAAAAAAAAAATCCAGGGGCGCCTGGGTGGGTCAGTCGTTAAGCGTCTGCCTTCGGCTCAGGTCCTGAACCCAGGGTCCTGGGATCAAGCCCCGCATCAGGCTCCCTACTCTGCGGGAAGCCTGCTTCTCCCTCTCCCACTCCCCCTGCTTGTGTTCCTGCTCTCGCTGTCTCTCTCTGTCAAGTAAATAAAATCTTTAAAAAAAATTAAAAATAAAATAAAATAAAAAAAATCCAGATTCCAGTTTTACTCAAGAATTTTAGGGCCCATTTGCTTTCTTTCAGTGTATTTTTTTTAATTTAATATTTCCAATTCTTCTGGGTCTCTTAGGTTTTAGGATATTGATCTATGTTAATCCAGACTATCTTTTAGCTACATTTGGTCTCCTTGTTGGAAAATGTTGGTAATAGAGTCCTGGGTTATCACTCTAGGAGTTGCTAGAAATGATAGAGGTAGAGTTAATGTACATCAAAAAAAATCTAGCAGTGACTAGTGCACAGCAGGCACATAATTTTGAAGTCACTTTCCTCATCTCAAAAAGGTTCTCTGTTTCTCCCCTTAGTAGCACAGTATGGCAATGTGGTGGCTAAAAGTCTAGATGGACCCCGTAAAACTCCCCCTTCCCTTTTACTTCCTAACAGTGCGTCCTTGAACAAGTTACCTTCTCTCTCAGAGCCTGGTTTTCTTTAGCTGTAAAATAAGAAGAATTAGAGTAGCTGTTTCAGAAGATGATCATGAGACTTAAAGAATGCATGTAAAGTGGTTAGCATAGGGTCTGACATGTAGAAAGTTCTTCATTTTATTACCAGTTTCATTTTTTCTCTATTACCAAGCAACCATGGCCTTAGAATAACAGGCAGGGCTGATAACTGTGCTTCACAGAAAGAAGGAAAAAAGTTGGTGGGGGTGGGGGCCCTTCCCACATCTAATAACTCTTGCAAAGGGCCCCATTTCTTAAATAGGGCTGCTGGAATCTGTCTGTGAGATTTGACTGGCCACACTGACAATGCATTCTCCTCCCCCTTTCAGCAAAGACCAACTATCAAGCTTTGATAACAAAAATGCAGCCCCCCCCTCCCCCGTAATTCCTCCTGAAATCCTAACCGGGATTTGAAAAACACCCGGATATGGTTAAAGAACCATCCCGGGTTTTGTACCAAACCAGGCCAAACAAGACATTCCAAAAGTTTAGTTTTGGGGTTAAAAGAAGGCACCCAGCATTGCCCTCTCTTCTGTTCGCTCCACTCCCGTAACACCAGCCAAATTGGAACCTTGGGCTTATTTATGAGAAGGGCTCTGTAACTCCGGATACTAACTGAGCAGGGCTGACCAACTCACGCTGTGGTCTGCAGTTCAGCGTCACTGGGCCGCTGACATAAATACGGAAGGGTTTACCCTAGCAAAGGTAAGCTTTGTTTCCTCTCTTTCCAAACCCTACCCCACCTTCCTTTCTTTAAAAAAAAAAAACAAACCTTTATTTGGCTGGGTTTAGAGGAGTCCTAGGCCACTGGGAAAGTCAGTGTCAGAGAGGTTGGGGGAAGACTGGCTGGGTGGGCAGGGAAGTTAAAGTGAACAATAGGCCCCTTTCATTCCTCTCGCCAAAATGACCAGGACCACACTGGCTTGACCATTTCAAGGATAGCCATGGAGTTGTATACAGTAGTTAATTTTCTTTGTTGAAATAATGTGCTCATTTTCTGGGTCACAAATTGAGGAGTTTATTGAGGTGATGGATCTGAGGGCTACGTAAGTGGGAACCACAAACACTTAAAAACAACCACTTGATTTTATGTTTTGAGATCCAAATTGGCATAGAATAAGCCAATAAATGATAGCTGAACCAAACTATCAGCTTAAAATCAAAATTATTTCTCATGCTTAGTGTCTAAATAGCAGAAATATTTTAGAAAACATGGGTTCATATTCTGGCTTTGCCAGTAACTGGCTGCCTGACTTTGAGCAAATACCTTTACCTCTCTGGCCTCAGTTTTCTGTATGTCACATCAAGGCGTTAAAAAAAATTGGTTTCTAAAAGTCTTATGGATGTATGAATCTATAACACATTTGATCCATTGTATTCCAAGCTCTTTGCTAGGCGCTCAAATCCATCATTTTGTTTGAACTTCAAAACAATCCTATAAGATAAATATTCCCATTTTTGGATGAGAAAACTGAGGCTCAGGTAGGTAAAAGTAATTTGTTGAAAGGTCACATAGCTATTACAGGCAAGAGGAAGGATTTGAATCCAGGTCATCTAATTTAAAATCAGTTTGCTTTCTATGATACCACAACTGAGGTATGAAAATAAAGCAGTCTTATTACCACAAATGCCAATATATAGTGGAATCATATTGTCCCTGGAATGGTATGGTGGTGATAAGGACATTATTGCCAGGCTGGGGAATCAGGAATCTTAGGGTCTAGTACTGGCTCTCAGGACTTCAGGTGAGTCCCTTCCTTTCTGGGCCTCAATTTTCCCACCTCTGGCATGCTAGGATACAGTAATAATGATTAAATAATAATATAAATTGTACTTGTACTATCTGGAACCCTTTGGAGCTTTTAACACTCTCCGTTTTCCCTCCCTGAAAAGAAAGGCCTATACCTACAGAAGGTGAGAAAATCTCTATATGGAATCTATTTTTTTAAAGTTCTTATTCAAATTCCTGTTAGTTAACATAGAGTGTAATATTCGTTTCAGGTGTTCTCTCTTTGAGAGCTCAACACTTCCATACAACACCTAGTGCTCATCACAAGTACATTCCTTAATCCCCATCACCTATTTAACCCATCCCCCACCCACCTCCCCTTTGGTAACCATTAGTTTGTTCTCTGTAGTTAAGAGTGTGTTTCTTGATTAGCTCCCCCCTTTTCTTTCCCCTTTGCTTGTTTGTTTTGTTTTGAGTCACAGAGTGAAGAAAGAACATTAAAGCATTAAGAAAACAGAGAACCAAAAGGTCAATCTTGATGGAAGGGTTCTATTAGAAAAGCTGCCAGGATTAGAGACAGGCCCCCAAGATTAGCTCAGCATTCCTGTGTTCAGATGAGTGATCTTTTGTCTAGAATGAGCCTGTCCAGCCCAGTGTAGCCCAACACAGAGACATGGAGGGAGAGAAAAGAGCATTGTGGCATTAAAGGAACAACTTGCAAATCCTAGGGAAAACAGTAATGCAAATTGTTAGGGGTAATGGGGACCAGGTCCATGTGGCATTTTGATGACAGGAAGATGAGGTAAAGGAAGGAGAGGCTTGACTTGCTGCTGAGTTTCTCCCTAAGGCTATTTTCAAGTGTACATTAATTAAACTATGTCTAATTCCAAGTAGTCCAAAAATTAGTTCACCCTTTTTCTCTCTCTTTTTCCATCTCCATCTCTCCCTCTCTCTGTTTCCTCCTCTCCTCCTTTGGGCACCTCTTCATTCTGCCTTTCTTTGCTTTTCTTTCTTCTCTTTTCTTCTTTCTCCCTTTCCTTTTTCCTTTCCTTTCCTTTCCTTTCCTTTTCTTTCCTTTCCTTTCCTTTCCTTTCCTTTCCTTTCCTTTCCTTTCCTTCCCTTTCCTTTCCTCTTTTTTTCTCCCCTCCTTTTCTTCCTTCCTTCCTTCCTTCCTTCCTTCCTTTCTTTCTTTCTTTCTTTCTTTCTTTCTTTCTTTCTTTTCTTTCTTTCCTTCTCTTTCTTTCTTTCTTTCTTTCTTTTCTTTCTTTCTTCTTTTCTTTCTTTCTTTCTTTCTTTCTTTCTTTCTTTCTTTCTTT